>NC_134582.1:12855000-13152500 GCF_037038515.1 Microtus pennsylvanicus
CTCTGTCCATCACTCACCCTCTCTGTCCATCACCCGTCCTCTCTGTCCATCACTCTCCCTCTCTGTCCATCACCCACCCTCTCTGTCCATCACCCACCCTCCCTGTCCATCACCCACCCTCTCTGTCCATCACTCACCCTCTCTGTCCATCACCCGTCCTCTCTGTCCATCACTCTCCCTCCCTGTCCATCACCCACCCTCTCTGTCCATCACCCACCCTCCCTGTCCATCACCCACCCTCTCTGTCCATCACTCACCCTCTCTGTCCATCACCCGTCCTCTCTGTCCATCAATCACCCTCTCTGTCCATCACTCTCCCTCTCTGTCCATCACCCGTCCTCTCTGTCCATCACCCGCCCTCTCTGTCCATCACCCGCCCTCTCTGTCCATCACCCGTCCTCTCTGTCCATCACCACCCTCTCTGTCCATCACCCGTCCTCTCTGTCCATCACCCGTCCTCTCTGTCCATCACCACCCTCTCTGTCCATCACCCGTCCTCTCTGTCCATCACCCGTCCTCTCTGTCCATCACCCGTCCTCTCTGTCCATCACCCATCCTCTCTGTCCATCACTCTCCCTCTCTGTCCATCACCCACCCTCTCTGTCCATCACCCACCCTCCCTGTCCATCACCCACCCTCTCTGTCCATCACTCTCCCTCTCTGTCCATCACCCGTCCTCTCTGCCCATCACCCACCCTCCCTGTCCATCAGTCGCCCCCTCTGTCCATCACCCACCCTTTCTGTCCTTCACAAAGTCCAGCCCTAGCAGCAGCCTCCACTAGCTCCACGTGGTCTCTTCCCTACTCTCTGCTGAACTGAAGACCACAGCACCAACTCTTACACAGTTGCTTTCCTTTTTTCCCCACCCTGATGGGGAAGACAAATCCAGTCATCCACTTGACAGTTATTTAGTCTAAGCACTGTGTCATAGGAACTGTGGATCACTGATACCCAGAAACATGAGTGTTGCACGCGACTGTTCTGAGACGCATCATACCTAACCCAGCACAAATGTCAATGTGATAAGTGCTTTGATGTGGACCAGGTGGATACTAGAAGGATGTGTAGAAACAACGAACATAAACAGGTGAGAACCAGCCAAGGCTTCTGGGAGACATCAAAGTCTGAGGGTACTTCTAAGGAAAGAGGATTCAAGTGGGAGGAGTTGCCTTCATCACTCCTGTGACTGACAGCTGCCCAGGACAGACTCCAACTCCGCCCCACTCCCGCCCTCCTCACTTGGGAGAATATCATACGGAATGCAAAGTGAGCAATAAGCTAATTGAAGAAATATGAATCTTCCCTAACTTAAAATGTAATAAATTATTTACATGGAAGAGTCCATTTCACCCATGCAATGCACTCCCAAAAGGATTGTATACACCAATTATGATGCCTTATACACAGCAATAGATAACTCAGGAACAGCCAATTACACATGCACAACCCTAAAGCTGGTCCCTACTAAGAAGGGATGCACCTTTCTCTCTCCCTGTGTGTGTGTGTGTGTGTGTGATGTAGGTCATGAAACTATGACAGGAGCACAAAAGGGGAGGAGGGTGACTTCACAGAAGGAGGCAGAGCAAGAGGTGCCTGTCACCTGAGAGGAAAAGGGAGGACTATTTGAGGGGAGGAAGGGAGCTTGTAAGAGGGGAAGGATGAATGGCGGCGAGCAGAGAAGAGAGAGAAGAAATAAAGTGAAGTATAATTATCTCTGTGTGTTTGTGTGTGTATGTATGTGAGTCTGAAAACACTGTAATGAAATCTACTACTTTGTATGCTAACCTTAAAAATAAAAATCAAATCACCCAGAGCAACAAGAACAAATAACGCACACACACACACACTGCTTATGAAAGGAATCTTGTGTCATACCACTGGCCCTTACAATGCAATAGACGATAAACACCTCCCCATCCAGTCAGGGCTCCCCTACCGTACATTAGAACAGCCGTGCTCTCACAGGACACATTCACCAAATGAGTTCCTGTTGTCGAGCACTCTGGGAACTTACAAATGTCTGTGATCTTAGTCTTAGAAAGGACTGGAAGCTGTGCAGCACCTTTCTGGCTTTTGAATTTTGTGCCTGGTGATTCTTTTTTCAATAGAAGTCTCGCCATATAATATCACGCCCTATAATATCGGCTGGCCTTGAACTCAAATCCTCATGCCCCAGTCTTCTGTGTGCTTGGGTCGTGGCCAGTGCCATGCCCAGGCCTGCCTAGTTCCTTCTTAAGTTAAATGTGAGACCCGATCATCACACTTCCTTTAGATGATAAAATAAAAGAGGTTTTCTTATACATTTTAAAGAAATTCAATTGGGAAAGCATTATGAATTTTCAATGTACACCTCTATTTTGAAAGTATTTTATTTTTAATTAATTTATTTTAAAAAAACTATCTTTTCTCATTTTACATACCAATCCCAGTTCCCACTCCCTCCCCTCCTCCTGCTCCCTCCACCTTCCCTCCCCCCATCCACTCCTCAGTGATGGTAAGGCTTCCCATGGGGAGTCAACAAAGTCTAGCACATTGCTTTGAGGCAGGACCAAGGCCCTTCCCATGATATCTAGGCTGAGCAAGGTGTCTCTTCAAAGAGAATGGGTTCCAAAAAGTCAGTGCACGTAGTAGGGATAAATCCTGGTCTCACTGCCAGTGGCTCCACAGTCTGCCCCAGCCATACAACTGTCACCTACATTCAGAGGGACCAGTTTCATCCTATGCTGGTTCCCCTGCTGCCAGGCTGGAGTTGGTGGGCTCCCATTAGCTCAGGTCAGCTGGGTCAGTGGGTGGCCCCATCATCCTCAATGTACACTTGTATGATGACATTATCATTTGATGGCGTTTCTTTACCAAAACACAATGTTAATATTAACATATTAATTAAATGTTTAATTTTATTTCATTTAAAATGTTTTCTTAATCTTTTAATCACCTTTAAAAACATAATAGTGTCGGGCAGTGGTGGCGCACGCCTTTAATCCCAGCACTCGGGAGGCAGAGGCAGGCGGATCTCTGGGAGTTCGAGGACAGCCTGGTCTACAAGAGCTAGTTCCAGGACAGGAACCAAAGCTACAGAGACACCCTGTCTCGAAAAACCAAAAAAAAATAAAAAATAAAAACAATAGTTTAATTAAATGGAAATGGCCTTTACGATTTATACAGATGCCAATTTAGGACTGGTAGCTGTGCCGAGCTCTCTCTGCTTCATTGCAAGACAGCCATTCCCTCAGAGCCAGGCTGTTGCTGACCACAGTCAACCCCAACTGAAATTGTTCTGCAGTACAGCGACGCCACAGCACTCCCTGGCTGCTCCTGCAGACCTCTCTCCACAGTCATGGCAGCCGGGAGGATGCCTCTGCACAGAAGGTCGCTGTTTACCGCTGCCCTCTAGCGGTCCCACACTGACTTACACGGACTCCTTACTCCCTCTTCCTGGCTTGCCCTATTTCTGTCTTTGCCACCCCCGCACAAACATTCTGGTGGCCCACAGGGAAACTTTGTTTCTCTTCTGCCATTTCTCTTGATGTGTGAACTCTGTAGAGGAAGTGATGGTGTCTGCACAGAGTCATTTGCCGGTAGTACCTGGAGATGGCCTTGCTCCAGTGTCCACTTGCCACTGCCTTAGGGGTAACTGGAGGTCCTTCCAGACATTTCTCTCTACACTGGGACCCTTTTAAGGGCTGAAGTTTGGGGACAACCAGCAATTCCCAGTCTGAAGGCTTCCTGTTTTTGCGGACAGCTCCCTTGGGATGAGAAACCTCCCCTCTTTATAGATTTTTAGTGGGCCAGCTCTCCTCCCCAGCTTATTGCTGTTGTCCTGTATGGTAATTTTCAATCACTTTTCTTAGGAAACCTTCTACCTTAGGTTTATTTAAGGCATTTTAAACTAAATTCTTGACACACTGCTAGTAACCATTAGAGGTAATGTGAGCAGGATTATTTGTGGCCTCGTGATTCCTATTCTAGTTTAGAACATCATAAGAAATCAATCTAAACTTATCGCATGGAATAGGTTTGTTACCATAGAATACGGACATGTTTAAAAACATGTCAACCCTTGAAATTTGATATGTATCTGTGTGTATGTAGGTCATAGGGCTCAATTCTCTGAAGGTATTAATATGTGGGAGCAAGAAATGACTCTATTTCCTTATTTATTTATTTACTTATTTATTTATTATGTATACAATATTCTGTCAGTGTGCATACCTGCAGCCCAGAAGAGGGCACCAGACCCTATTACAGATGGTTGTGAGCCAGCATGTGGTTGCTGGGAATTGAACTCAGGACCTTTGGAAGAGCAGGCAATGCTCTTAACCTCTGAGCCATCTCTCCAGCCCCTCTATTTCCATCTTGACTCAAGGTCAAAGTTCAAGTTTGCCAAGGCCAAAACAGGATGTTTGACCACAGGCGTGGGTACTAGATGTCTTGCTCCTCAAAATCAAATATCAGGATGTTTGCCTAAGAACGTGGTTACTAGATGTTTTGAGAATTAAGGCTGCAATTATGCTTGTTTCTTCCTTGTATCACAGGAAGGAAGTCTAATGCCCTCCCTTTTTTGCTTCGGGTATAAAATGGCTAAAGAAATAAACTCGAGCCTGCTGCAGTGCTCACTACAGCCCTCCCGACTCTATCTTCTGTCTCTGTCTCTCTCTTTTCTCACTCCTCACTCCTTTCCAGGCACGTTCGACAGGGCGGCTGGTCCTGCCATTAATGGAGTTCTTGAAGGCCCAGGTTCAACCACAGAGAACAAGTTATAAAGGGTTTACCTCATGTGTGTGTCTGGCTCCCTTTCTGATTCTCTGCCATAAAGAGATGTGACCAGGGGACTTTCTCCAGAACAAAATCTTGTTCTAACTATCAGAATCCTCAGCCAAATAAACTCTGCTTTTATCAACTTCAAGCTTTATTGTAGCAACACAAGAAGTCCTCCTAAACTCAAATTAGCCATCATTTAGGTTTTCTCCTCAGTGTTTGTTTCTTTTATCTTAGTCAACTATTTATAATGATATTACTGACAACATGAACTTGTACGCCTTGGAGAACTCACAGGCGATTAATATAAGTTTGTTGATCTTTTAAATATTTAAAGAACTCCCATGAATATCTTGTTGGTGTTCATCTGGTATGGAATTTCTTAATCTCTAGTACGTTAATAATTGAAATAATTTATATTACTGATGTGGGATGCTCTTCTTTAGGCTGTGAATATGTTTTATTAACATTGGTTAATAAAGAAGCTGATGTGGTCAATAGCCAGGGAGAATAAAGTCAGGCAGGAAATCCAAACAGAGGTACAGGGAGAAAAAGGTCAGAGTCAAGGAAATGCCATCAGATGCTAGAGAGCAAATGTGAGGTAAGGTAAGGTCATGGTCACATGACCATATATAGATTAGTAGAAATGATTAACTTAAGATGCAAAAGCTAGTGAGTAAAATGCCTGAGCCATCAGTCAAACAGTTTGTAATTAATATTAAACCTCAGAATAGATATTGGAGACCTGGAGGGCAGGAGAGAAACCTCCAGTTACATATTACCTTGAAGGTATTAGTAGCTCTTCCTTGTTATCACAGAAGTTTATCAGGAGGCTGCATGCAAAGATAAAACTAACTGTCCTAGCTAGGGTGAGCATTGCTGCTGTGAAACACTATGACCAAAACAACTTGAGAAGGAGAGGGTTTATTTGATGTATACTTCCACATCCCTGTTCATCATTACAAATCAGGACAGGAATTCTAACAGGGCAGGAGCCTGGAGGCAGGAGCTGATGCAGAGCCCATGGAGGGGTACTGTTTACTGGATGGCTTCCATGACTTCCTCAGCCTTCTTTCTTACAGAACCCAAGACCACCAGTCCAGGGATGGCACCACCCGCCATGGGCTGGGCCCTCCCCATCAATCATTAATCAGGAAAATGCCCTGCAGGCTTGCCTACAGACTAGTTTTATGGAGGCATTTTCTCAATCCCTTCTCTCAAATGACTCTAGCTTGTGTCAAATTGACATAAAACTGTCTAACACATTGACTCTGAAGAAAAAGCTAAGCCTATCTTAGTTCCGTTTGGGTCTAAGTTCTTGCCAGACTTAACAGTACTGTTTAGGTAGTGAAGCCAGCTGGGAGCACATCAGCTCCCCATGGGCCCTCTGCTGTCTTCTTGCTTCCTTCCCAAGGACTCCTCACTCTGCCTCTCACATATCATGCTGAGTGACATGTATGAGTCTGGAATTTAGCCTGGAGGCTGCCTTCATGTCCTGAAAGCTGGGCTGGTCACCAGCGATCTAAGGTGTAGCGCACCACGCCATCTGCGTTCTATGTGCTGCCATATAGTTCGTGAACTGGGCAAGGGGCTGGAGATTGAAACACCCCACTAAGAAACATACACTGGATTTTAAAACACATCTAAAGCCAATCCCACCTTCATTCTAGTGTGGTTTGGGGTGGGGGTGTTAGTGGGGGGCAGGTAGAAATAGTAAACACATGCCAATGTCAGCTAGCAGTAACCTAAGATACAGAATGGGGGATGGTGGTTTGAGACAGTATGGCTGGGGAAGACCCTACTAGGAAGAGAGGTCATCTGACTGAGAATATATGGAGGAAAGTCACATGAGATACTAGGATGACATGGGGCACATGGAGGCCACAGGGAAGGGGAACTGCAAAGGTCCTTAGATATGGGACACTTGGGTGAGTGTGCATCAAAGCCAGAGAATTCTGGGGCCTGGAGGCCTCGGCAGGGACAATGAATTTGATTCCAAGTGTGATGGAAAACCTTTTAAGGGCTTTTGGCAAAAGAATTAACATACCAAGAAGAGCCAATAATAAAATATCCTCTTCCCTCTGACTCCCATTTCTAGCTTTACCTTGCAGAACGTTCTCTGGATATGTGTGTTCCTCCATGTGGTCCCTTTCAGCTTCGTTAACCACCAATGCTGTATGCTAAAAGCAACATGCTCTCCTACCCCCTTTGCTGTCTGTGGCTCCTGGCCTGGCAGTGCCCAGCCATTCCTCATCTGTCACCTGCAGAACTGCTCACTCATCCTGTGTTTTGCCCAGATGCCAAGGATCAATTGGAGGCTTTTCTTAAATTTCTGGGTCGGAGTTAGAAAATTCTTTGCTCTTAGCTTCTGCATAATAATTCTTGTGTTAAACCTGAATTCCCTGCTCATCTCTCCAGTTATAAAAATTTCATAGTGGTGGTTTCACGTCTTACTAGAAAGCTCCCTCTTGGAAGGGAAAGTCATCGTGATATCTTACTCTTTTCCCAAGGATACCCTACCTACCCTTCTGATCATTCTTACTGAATTAAGTCTTCCACTGCAAATAAATAAATAAATAAATAAATAAGTGAGTGAGTGAGTGAGTAAGTAAGTAAGCAAATACGTGGATGGATGAACAAATAAATACAAAGTTTGCTGTTGTTGACTGACTTTTGATTTCATAATGATCTCACTCTCTCTCTCTCTCTCTCTCTCACACACACACACACACACACACAAAAAAAAAATAAAAATTTCATAGTACAACAATATATGAAAACAGAAAACAAATTACCCATAATTCTATCCCAGTACTGTCACCCAGAAGCAAACATGCTGTCCTACTAGGTTCTAACCTGATTATTATCTGCACATCATATGTGTTGTTCTATAGATTTTTCCTTTTTAATAACATTATTCCATAAGTGTTTCTCTGGTTCTGGAAGATGGCCCAGCAGCTGAAGATGATTGCCACCAAACCTGGTGACCTTGATTTGATCCCTAGGCCCACAGGTGGAATGAAAGAAGCAGCTCCGGCAAGCTGCCTCCGACCTCTGTGTGTGAGCCATGTCATGTGTGCGATGCACACTCATACGATAAGTAATAAAACATTTAAAAACCTTTTTATTATAGAAAATTTCTAACATAAAAATAACAGAAAACAGTGTAATAAATTCCTGTGACCCCATCACCAACCCAATTTTCATTATCACCTCCTACCAGCCTCCAATCAAGATTATTTTTTAAATATTTATTTATTTATTATGCATACAATATTCTATCTGTGTGTATGTCTGCAGACCAGAAGAGGGGACCAGACCTCATTACAGATAGATGGTTGTGAGCCACCATGTGGTTGCCGGGAATTGAACTCAGGACCTTTGGAAGAGCAGGCAATGCTCTTAACTGCTGAGCCATCTCTCCAGCCCCCAGTCAAGATTATTTTAAGGCAAATTTCTGATGTGTTATTTCAGCCATAAAATTTTTCTCTATGTTTATCTGAAACCATAGTTCTGAACTGGGGATATATCTCTGCCAGGAAGTTACAGCAATGTCTGGAGATATTTTTGGTTGCTAGGACTATGAGGGGGAAGGTGTTACTGGCATCTGGAAGGCAGAGACCAGAGATGTCACTAAGCTTCCTATGATGTACAAGACAACCCCCAAGAAAGAGTGCTCTAACCCAAAATATTGCTGATGCTGAGGTTGCGAAAGACTGCTTTTAAAGACAAAGTTTCTATTCAAAACTTTACTTTGGTATTATGTACATGCAGAAAGCTCATGGACCAGACATGAACAGTATCTGTGCACTAACCACACAATCTGGACAAGATACAGCACGCTGACCCACCCAGAAGCCCCTCTGATGGCTCCTCCCAGTCCCCCTCAGCAGACAGGTGCTTTGAAGTCTGCATGCTCCAGAGGAATGAGTAGCCCTTGTCCATCTCCTAGATTATCAGTGAGGTGTAGTGATAATTCATTTGTATTTTAATAAATAAACCTTGCCTGAAGATCAGAGAGTAAAACAGCCACCCTGGTCAGTCTTACAGACCAAGCAGTGGTGACACACACCTTTAATCCCAGTAGCCACACTAGTTTACCATAGAAACCAGGCAGTAGTGGTGCCCGCCTTTAATCCTAGCACTAGAGAGAATTATAAAATGGGATGAGTCAGCTCTCAGGCTCAGTCTCATTCTGAGGATTCCTGGAGGCAGGATCGCCGCCATTTCAGACTGAGGTAGAGGTAAGAACCAGTGACTGTTTTTTGTTTTGTTTTGTTTTTGATATTTTGACCTTCAGGTCGAACCCCAATATCTGTCTCTGGGTTTTCATTAGTTGTGCTACACTGAGGTGTTGGGATATCCTCTGGCAATGGTGTTTTCTATGCCTAGGGTAAGCCATGTTGATGGTTATGCTGATGTGATTTATGTAAGAGTTTTGGGGGGGGCTTCTAGAAGGCACTGGAGATTGGGGGCCTCAGAGAGTCAGCCATACCTCTGTATTCAAATACCACAGACATCTTGGACACTAAGGCTTGGGGGAGTTTGCGTGGATGAGTTCGCCACACAGGAAATAAGCCCCCTCCTTCCCGACAACCCCAGTGACAACATACAACGGAAACTTTGCCTGGTTTTGCATGGACTCTGCCTTGTGTACACATCCCCTGCTGGTGTCTGTCTGTGCCTGCGACCATGAAGGCAATGGCTTCGCTGCAGTGTAAGGCAGGTGAGTCACTGGACCCAAGAGAAGCTTTGGGGACCCTAAAACTACTGCTCACCCTACTGGAATGATTTCCTCTCCCCTCTACCAAACTAATGCCTACCAAGTCATTCAGGTGAGGTAAATCCAGTCAATCTATGTCCCCAGCCACGGAAACATTAATTTGTCATGCAAATCCCTTTTCCTTGGTCTTATTCTCTAACACAGAGGTTCTCCACCTTCCTAATGCTGTGACCCTTTAGTACAGTCCCTCACGTTGTGGTGACTCTAACCATAAAGGTATTTCATTGCTACTTTATGATTGTAATTTTGCTACTATTGAGAATCATAATGTAAATATCTGATATGCAGAATATCTGATATGAGACTCCTGTGGGGCTCACGGTCCACAGGTTGAGAACCATTGTTTTAATATATTAGAGTTTTTTTGTCATACACACACACACACACACACACACACACACACGCAGCCTTACACCCTTTTTGCTGTTTTCTGTTTTCCATTGTCCCACCAAGTCAGATCACGCCACCATTATGTTGAGTTAGAACCACAGATTCTACTGTATCTAAAATTAATAAATCACCGCCTAAGAAAAATGTGGAAATCTCTGGTTGGTGCCATAAAAGTAAAGCCATAAAGAGATTCGCATCCCAAGAAACAGAATGCCTCTGGCCCAAAGCAGCCCATCACCAAGTATACAACCTCTGCTCAAGGACAGAGGACACTCAAGTGTCACTCTCATTTACTGTTTGTGACAGTATATCTCTCTAGATCCCTGGCTGACCTGGAGGTCACGATCCTCCTGTCTCAGAGTCTACAGGGTTGAGAGTACAGTTTTCATCCCCCCCCCCCCCCCCCCTGCAAGCCATTCTTCTGACTAGTGTCTGTGTTCCCCAACAGTCTAAGTCTAGCTCAGTGGGAAAGACTCTAGTTCGCCAGTGGAGCCAGAGTACCCTCCTATGTGGGAACGTCCTCCCTCCCCCAGAGAGAGCAAAGGGCCAAGTGTTCTGGTGAACTCAACTGGTCAAACGGCAGGCTTCTGGTCCCAGTTCAGCAGTCCTGGTCCTTCAGATAAATACTGCCAATGATAGCAGAACAGACTAGAGGTGTCCAAACCTCACCAGGATGGCTTGGCTCTGTTAACCACTCCTGGACGTGAGGTTCTTGATGTTTCCAGATAGAGAACACGGACGGGTCTATGATAGCCTTATCTGTAATCAGACTTTCCTTTGGGCCTCCAGCTCCTAAAGAAAGACAGAGATTTATTATTAATTATGAAAGCTTGGTCTTAGCTTAGCCTTGTCCCACTAGCTCTAATAGCTTAAATTAAGGCATTTTTAAAAATCTATATTCTACCACATGGCTTTTACCTCTCTCATTCAATGTGTCCAACTCGTTCCAAGTCTGCATGGTGTCTACCGTGAGCCTCTTCCTCTCTCTGCCTGGAAGTCCCGCCCATCTCTCCTGCTTAGCTATTGGCCGGTCAGCTTCTTATTCCACCAGTCACAGCAAACCTCTTCGCACCGCCTGCAAACATCCCACAACACTTATCTCAGGGCCGTTTGAACTTTCTTTATGGCATAAATGACTTCCTTTTGTTGAGCTGCCTCCTACACTGACAGGAAGAATAATTTACAGACTGTTACGAGTCTGGGTTTTGTGACAGAAAAACGGGGGACTGCTCTGATTCTGTGGGAGAGGGAGAAAGCCTCTGCAGCCGCTCACCACCACGAGCCAGCTGGATTCTGGGGGATTCTGGGCTGAACATTTTTGCAATTTAATTAAGATGAGTTACATAAAGTACCATTTGGCCTGGTCCGCTTTCTTGCAAAGGTACAGAAACTTTCTGCCTCTTTGCCTTCAAAATGGAAAGCAGAAAGGTGCAGATTTAAATTTAAAAAATAAATTAAACTTTTACTAGTTGGAATAACAAAAGATCAAGTGGATGGATAGATTTTGGACATTAACACTCCCTAAAGGAAAGTTGCCCCCTGAAGTCTTTACTGCGGCCTCCGGTTCAGCGGGGCCATGGTGACCAAGCAGCCAAGTAAGGCCCTGACATTTAAACAGCGTGCAGGTGCCGGATTTCGGAGGAACAATGGCTTTCAGGAGGTGCCTTCGGGCTGTTGGAGCACTGCCATGGCAACCTCTGCAGGGAAGAGTGCGTGGGCAGCGGGGCTGCGCCAGCATCCAAATTCACGCCGTGTGAGCTTGTCCTCCTGTATGTCTCGCGTGGGTCACCCTTGCTTGTAAAGCCTCACATTCCCCGATGTGTGCAGTCGCTTATCGTTACATCAACCATCCCCAAGCAGCTGCGAATTGGTACTTTGGGCAAGAACAAGGAGTAAAACTGAACACATTTATCAGCGAGGGGGACAGGAAAGAGTGCACACAAGCCCACGCTACACAAGCGAAGCTAAGAACCAAACGGCGCCTTAGGAGCTCTAGAGCCCCACAGGCACGCGATTTATGGGGCGGTATCCGGATCAGTAATAGCTCCTGTGGGACTGGAACGTCAAGAGAATTGGAGTCTGTCCTCAGGTAGAACAAAATTGAGAGGTCTTTTCAGCTTGGTAATTTCGTTTCAGTTGCGGAAGATTCAAAGTGACTAAATTTATTCACAATTTAGTGGCTTCATTTTGTACCATCAACTATGTTCTTGGAATCTTTAAAATATCCCTGCCCTGTTTAGCTGTAAATCAGGGAAGGGAGTCCAGGGAAAGAGCGCAGACCATGAGGAAGTTCGAGAAATGTCTGGGGCGCGCTTCTCTCTGCCAGAGGTTTAGACACTGGCATTCAAGGAAGTGAGAAGGAAATATTCTCAGGGAAGACGGAGGGAGAGCATGTGCGAAGGCTCTGGGGGCAGAGTTGCCCTGGAATTTTTAGCAGAGAAAGAAAGAGGGCACTGTGCTGAGCATAAAAGACTGGAGGGTGCTTGGGCCTAAGAAGGACAAATTAACCCCTCCTGCTGAGGCTCAAGGATCTAACAGGCAGAAAGACTGTGTAGTGGATAGCTTCAGTAAAACAGTGTTTCCTAGACAAAACAGGGCAGGTGCACATCTATGCGTAGTGACTGTGACGGCATCCACGAGACCCTCACAGGCTCACCCCGGACAGTCTCAGCATGACGCCGGGAAAGTCAGCTGTGAGATCCCACCGCGAGCTGAGGAACTATTGGCATTTAGTAGCTGTCTGTGGAGGCAGAGACAGGTTTTTCTCTAAGGGCACAACCCCTGGCAGGTTCAGGGCAGACCCCGTTCCCAAGCGTGGATGGGAAATACAAACTGGACTAGAGGAAGGAAAGAAAGAAAAAAAATGAGAAGTTAGGTGGGTGGGGAGGGTGGGTGTGGGAAGAGTTGGAGGAAGGGTGAATAGAACCCAAATGCATTGTAGGGAACTGCCAGCAAATTAATGAAAATGTTTTAAAGCTCCGATCCCTGGGGACCAAGTCCAGTAGTGACATGCAGGTTAATCCTGTCTAGCTTGTGCCTAGTCGATGCCGACTGATCTGTGACATGCGGATGCTGGACACTGAGCATACAACAGCCACCAGAAAAGACTGAAATGCCTATTTGTTCTATTGATCAAGAAAGTAAGTGGACTGGCCGTCAATTTCAGTTCTAAAGCGCTCGGGATCAAGGACCAGAGCCAGGTTCCCTGCAGGTCAACCATTCTGCTACTGTGCCCTCATGTTCTATTCAGTAAACAGCCCACCTTACCTCTGGGAATGAAAGGCTGAGTCCAGGTGTTATCCAAGCTGGAATCCCAGGCCTGTCACTGACACAGGGAATCTCATTTCCATTTTGGTTTCTCTCCTCTGAACCTTCAACCAGCAGAGAATGCCCCCCCCCTCCTTTTTGTGCACTAGTGTTCTGCCATAGATGCTGGGACCCCTGGAACTGGAGTTACAGACTGTTGTAAACTGCATGTGGGTGCTGCGAGTTGAACCCAGGTCCTCCAGAAGAGCAATCAGTGCTCTTAACCACTGAGCCATCTCTCCAGCCCCAAAGGCAGTACTTTTATTAATAGTGTCTTTGGGATTTGTGTGTGCATAGGCAACAGCCAAGTGGGAGGTTCGTGGTGAAAGTACCCCAAGCCCCACCCTAGCACCAGCCCCGCCCCCATCCCCACCCAAGTCCTGCCCCAGCCCCAACCCAACCCTACCTCAGCCCTGCTCCAGCCGCAGCCCCACCCCACCCTCAGCCCCACCCCCACCCCAACCCCACCCCTAGCCCCACCCCCAGCCCCAGCACAGGCATAGGATCTCTTATTTCTTTGCTGCTTCTTGTTCGTGAGAGCTAGGAATATTGGCATCACCTGGGTGCCTGCTAGAACTACATACTCGGGCTCTACCCCAGATCTTACTAATTAAGAATTTTAATAAGACTCTCATACTCTCATGGGCACATTAAAGTTTAAGAAGCACTAACCTGGGTTTGGCAAGCTAGTGAAGTTGTGACATTGAATATTAAATATCTTAGTGTTAGACCACCCCTAAGACCAGATATCAGCCACCTAATTGAAACCACGACTGCAATCCCCTCCAGCTGCTCAGCCAGCGCGCAGACCCTGCTCAGCCAGCGCGCAGACCCTGCTCAGCCAGCGCGCAGACCCTGCTCAGCCAGCACGCAGACCCTGCTCAGCCAGCATGCAGACCGCCGTGTTCCTGCACTACACAAATGCCAGTAGGTTCAGCCTCCTCCAAAATGAAGTTCCTTTCCCACTCTACACCATATTCCAAACGGGTTTCAGAAGTGAGCCTTCTCTTGTGTGTCTCTTGCTGTGCCCATCCCTTCCTGACTTTGTCCTTTTACATCCTAGTCAGGAGCCTGAAAACCAAGGAAGGAATGTGGCTAAATCAAGTTCAGAGATGACCTTCAAGCTAAGGACTGAAAAGATAGTACAAAACGCAGAGCCTCTCTAGGAAAGCGGAGAAGACACTGAAAAGAAACAGCAAGCTGGAAAGAACACTCAGCGGAAGAATGATGAATCACTGGAGGAGCCAAATGGCAGCAACTGAAGGAAGAGGAGACAGTTGGGAAGCAGGTCCCAGGAGTGCAGGGAACTCTCCTGAGGAGAGGATCCCATTGGATGAAGATGGCCTTGGTTAGCAGGATCTGGTCCAGCATGGTGGAAAGAAAGACTGAGGAAGGAGGGGGTGATTCAGTCGCATAGTGGGGCTTAGCAATCATATCCCACCATTTCTTCACAGAGGTACTCTCTTGAGGTCAAAATTTTCCCAATCCATTCCCTTCATATCTTAAACACACCCCCTCTTCTCCTAGAACCTGTCCCGCCCATATTAAGTCATACTGCCCACTGCCTAGTTCCATTTCACTTCCTTCAGGGCACCTAGTCTTTTTGCTAAGTCTTAACTTGGAATTTTTGCTTTTAATTTTAATACTAATCATGGCTTGACAGTAAAACATTGAGATTTATAGAGAAAAACAAATTAACTAAAAAATGAGTGCTGTCTTGCTTCTTCTTTGGTGTGTACATCCCTCCTGAGCTTGTCTTCTTGAGACAGCCCAGTCACTAGCCCAGAACGTGGTTAAGTCACAAGCAGAATCAGCTCACTTGGTCTCAACTATGACTTGTGGGGCCCCGACAGCAAGTTAGGGGTAGCTTCATTGGGAGGAGAAGGAACGGTTCCTCCTGCTGAGTTTGCAAAGTGCTAGAGCTTGAACACGTCCCAGAGTTCATGTGTTGGAAACTGAATTCTCAATGAACCTGACAGCACTGTTAAGAGGTGAGAATTTAAGAGGCAGTTTGGCCTGCCCACATGAATTAATGCCATTTTTACAGCAGAGGGGGAGCTCCTGGGGGAGTGGGTTCCTGGTAGAAGGTTAAGTTCAGCTATTTTCCCTTCTTGCTCTTACCTTTATATCTGCTGCAAGACACATCTTCTACATAGCGTGATACACAGGCTTGCATTTCATGGGCTCCAGACCGTAAGCTACGTAAGTTCCTGTTCATTGCAGATTGTATTCCCTGTGATATTCTGTTATGATAGCACAGTACAGCCTGGCAAATGCCTTTGGATCTTTTCATTGTACCCAGATCTTCACTGCTTCTAACTGATGCCCAAACTTTTACCCAACAATGAATGAATGAAAGAATGGATGTATGTAATTTCTTTTTTTGTTGTTATGATTTGGTGTTTTTTTTTCTTTTTTGTTTCGAATATGAAGTTGGGTGTATAAGGATGTGGGGAGGACCAGGGAGGATCTGGGGAAGGGGAAAGCTCATGATAAAAAATATATTTGAAAATAGTTTAAAATAAAAATTAATTAATTAATTGGAGAGTAAACCTGCTGTCAAGCTATGCACACACATATACATGCACACATGTTGTGGGACAATGGTTTATACCCTGTTACTTGTATTTTAATAAAATGCTGATTGGCCAGTAGCCAGGCAGGAAGTATAGGTGGGGTGACTAGGCAGGAAGTAGAGGCGTAGTAATGAGAACAGGAGAATTCTGGGAAGGGGGAAGATGCAGTCTGCAGTTGTCACCCAGATGCAGAGGAAACAAGATGAGAACGCCTTACTGATAAAGATACCAAGCCACATGGCTAACACAGATAAAAATTATGGGCTAATTTAAGATGTAAGAAAGAGTTAATAAGAAGCCTGAGTTAATAGGCCAACCAGTTTATGATTAATGTAGACCTCTGTGTGTTTCTTTGGGATTGAATGACTGCAGGACCAGGCAGGATAGAAAACTCTGTCAACACACACACACACACACACACGTACTCAAACACATACATACACATGCACATGCATGCATACCACATACACATGCAAGATGGAAAGAGAAAAAAGCAACCACTTCAGAACAGAAGCCTAGCTTGGTGATGGCGTACTTGCCTTCTGTGTGTGAGGTCCTGGATTCCATTGTCAACACCACAAAAGGAAAAGAAGAGAACCACTCCATCTTACTACGTGAACCTTGAATAACTTTACTTTTGATAACTGTTTTATGTTAGGTATCATTTAATGACCCAAACCCTACCCTAATAAACACTTTGTTTCATATAATACTGACACTATCTAACAGTATAATGGATACCATAATGTATAATTTTGCCGAATTTTACTGATTTCATCCATCGCAAAATAATTAAATTCAGACTCACACTATCACCACAAAGGTCTACTCCTTTGAACTACATCTAGAACAATTGATAAATTAGATTTTTTTCTTCTGCTTGTGTGCTGGAGATTAAATTCAGGGTCTCATGCATATCAGGCAAGTACTGTGCCGGTGAGCTCTGTTTACAGTCTTAAATTAGCATGCGTGGAGAGAGAGAGAGAGAGAGAGAGAGAGAGAGAGAGAGAGAGAGATTGATTTATCCTTAGGCAAAAATGTGTCTGTTATGGAAATTTTTAAAAAATAACTTATCAGGGGACTGTGCTGGGTATAATTATGTCAACCTGACACAAGCTACAGCTATTTGAAAGGAGGAAACCGCAACTCAGTAAACACCTCCGTCAGATCTGATTGTAAGGCGTTTTCTTAATTAGTGATTGATGGGGAAGGCCCAGTACATTGTGGGTGGTGCCGTCCCTGGTTGGCAGTTCTGGCTTCTATAAGAAAGCAGGCTGAGCAAGCCACGAGGAGCAAACCAGTAAGCAGCTCACCTCCATGGCCTCTGCATCAGCTCTGGGTTCCTGCCCTGACTTCCTCCAATGATGACCAGTGAAGAAAGTGTAAGCTGAACAAACCCTTTCCTCCCCAGCTTGCTCTTTGATCACAATGTTTTATCACAGCAGCAGAAACCCTAAGACAGACATTGGTACCAGGATTGTGGGGTGTTGCTATGACAGACCTGACCATGTTGTTTTTGGGAGGATTGTGGAAGGACTTTCGAATTATATGCAAGAAAAGTCATTGAGAGTTTAACGCTTGGTGAGCTCTTCTGTAGGAACTTGGAAGGTAAGAATGTTGGGAGCAGTGAAGAAGATGGAGGCCTGGCTTGTGAAGTTTCAGAGGGAAGTTTAAAGACTCTATCTGGGCCATTTGTTCTTTTGGATTAAGGTGCTGTGGTTCTGGTTAGCTGGGGCCGAAGAATCAGCTGTGATAAACAAGACCCCAGACTGAGGTGAAGCCTTTGCTTTGCTGGGATACTTGATGCTGCTCCGCTGGAGCTGAGAAATTAGCAATCACTAAGAAGAGACCAAAATCCTTGACGTGAAATCTGTGTTTCCTGAGAGCATGCAGAAGCTGTGTTTCAGAGGTGGCTCAGGTTGTTCCTTGTGCTGGCAACTGAACTTCGTAGTATAAAAGTTGTCCAGGTGGTGCTGGTTTTGAAGGCATGAAGGGGGTCATGGAGAGCAGCTGAGGCTTGGCACTGTGAGGCTAGGAGAGACCGTTGGTGAGGGTGCAGCTTCAGTAGCAGTTGAAGGCCCAGGATGGGAAGGGTCATGCAGAGAAGTTGAGGCTTGGCACCATGAAGAGATCCTAGGAGAGGTTATCAGTGGTTGCAGCAGAAGACTCCAGCAGTTTAGAAATGGCAGTACCTTAGGATGGCCACCAAGATCAGCAGCAGGTGCGGGGTGGAGCCAGCTGGGTCTGGAAAATGAGCCGTATGTGCTGCAGAGGACAGAGCTGGAGCCGTGACCTAAGTAAGCCCCTTGGAGGAGCTCAGAAGATGGTGAGTGAATCCCAGACATTGCATGTTGAGTTATTTACACTTTGGGAAGTTTGGTTTTGCTTTTGATTGTGACTGTTCTCTGGTTCTTCCCTCTTGAAGTAAGAAAGTATTTGATTTTACAGGAGCCTACAGTTGGGAGACTTTGAATTTTAAAAAATATCGCCTATTTTAAAGAGACGGAGTTTTTGAATATTTAAAGACTGTGGGTCTTTTAAAACTTTGGAAGGTTTACATTGTAATGTTTATTAATGTGTAATCTTGGGACAGAACAAGAAAGGTTATGTGTGGCTTAACAGTGTTGTGTTTGTGTGTCAAGCTAACAAGGAGTCTATTGTGCTGGCTCCTTTTATGTCAGCTTGATACAAGCTGGAGTTATTTGAAAGGAGAAAACCTCAATTAAGAAAATGCCTGCATAAGATCTTGTCATATGCAAGCCTATATGGTATTTTCTTAGTTAGTGATTGATAGGGAAAGGCCCGGCATTTTGTGGATGGGACCATCCCTGAGATGGTGGTCTTGGGTTCTATAAGAAAGCAGGCTGAGCAAGCCATTGAGCAACACCCTCCATGGCATCTGCATCAGTTCCTGCTTCCAGGTTCCTGCCCTGTTTGAGTTCCTGCCCTGACTTCCTGTGATGAAGAACTGTAATGTGAAAACATAAGCAGAATAAACCCTTTCCTTGCTTTTCAGTCATGGTGTTCATCACAGCAATAGAAACCCTAACTAAGTCAGGAACATTGAGCAGTTCCCAAGTTCTTCAGAAAAGCAGAAGAAATATGATCAGGAGCAGCATTCAAATCCTACTGTAGAAGAGGCCTCAAGTGCTACTTTCAGGGGCCACAGCCTCTTTACCTGGGCCTGCTGATGTCTCCTCTGTTTATCTGAGGCTATGTTTGTCTTAGCTTCTGCCCTTAGCATCTTCAGAGACAGGCTGTGAGACATATTATCTCCATTCTCGTCTCAATGGATTTTATCATGTTCTGTTTTTTCTGCATCACAAGCTCTAAGAGTCTGGTGGCTGAAGCAGAGATCACATGCGTATATGTTAGATGCAAGGGATGTCATGGGAGTTTTCAGTCTCAGTAAGGGGAGGAAGTCTCTACTGCTCTCAGGAATTCCTAGCTGTGCAATTCCCCAAAGGGGGACCTGTATCCAGATACTGGCCTTATCACAGGTCAGGTGTCAAACGTAGACATCAAAGGCAGGAGTGATGAGGCTAAAGAGGTAAGCAGAAAGTTACCAGAACTTCAGGGCTTATTTTCAGAGTTCTTCTGAGGAAGTGGAGAGAGAGAGAAAGAGATCCAGAACGAGAGACAGAGACACAGGGAGAGACACAGACACAGGGAGAGACAGACAGAGAGACACAGATGGAGAGACACAGATGGAGAGACGGATGGATGGATAGAGAGACAGACAGGATGGAGGGACAGAGATGTACGGGCAGGAGGAATGGAGGGAGAGACAGACAGAAAGAGAGGCAGAAAGGGGAGAGGCAGACAGAGACAGAGAAAGACTGGGAGAGATTAACAAAGAGAGACAGACAGAGACAGATGTTCAGACTGACAGAAAGACAGGAAGATGGCAGGACAGAGATGGACAGGAAGAGGGATGGATGGAGAGACAGGGATGGAGAGACAGAAAGTCAAACACAGAATGAGACTGTGAGAGAGATACAGAGACACACAGAGACAGAGAGAGACAGGCAGATAAGGACTAGAGAGACAGATGATGAAAGAGACAGAAATGAGAAGAGAAACAGAAATGAGGAGAGAGAGATAAGAGAGAGGCAAAGAGAGAGGCAGAGATGGGAGAGGAGACGGAGAGACAAAGAGGTACACAGAGATAGAGAAGCAGAGACAAAGAGACACACAGAGAGACACAGAGACAGTGATACACAAGAGAGACACAGAGGGACACAGAGACATAAAGACACAGACACACAGAGAGACACAAAGAGACACACAGAGAGACAGACAGAGAGACAAAGACAGACAGGGAGACAGAAAGAGAATGAGAACTCTTGGGATGTTCAGGTCTAGTGCCCATGAAAGCCCCTTTTATTTTTGTCAATGTTTTTTTTTTCTCCATGGCACAATCATTTATTCAGCAAACATATTAAATGAAAAATGACAGTGCTGAATACTGGTCATAGAGGTTGACGAGTCATCAGGAAGTAAAACGTAACAAATCCCTTCCCCCAAACAAGGACTCAAGAGAGAAGGGCATGACAAGCTACGTATCTATGTCAATGCTTTTATAGCTTAGCTGATGCTGGTTGTGAATGCTGTGGCAGACACAGATGCGCACTTCTCAGATCTGAGTCCGGGAGACACTGGATTTGAACTCAGGTTTGCTTGCACATGGAAGGAGCGTGCAGGATTTTCTCTAGTCACCCACTGGTGGTTCTAGGAGTGGCAGCTCATGAAAACCCACGTGATCCTTCCACATGCAGGGCAAACCCGAGTTCAAAGCCAGTGTTTCAGGACAGGAGATGGCAACAGTCAGATAGTACACATTTCAGGGTTTGTAGATACTATGATCTTTCTTTCAATCATCAATTTTGGTTGTGATGCAAGCTGTATAGTAGCCATGTATAATATATCAGTGAGTGGATAGGACCACACTTGAAATAAAACGTTATTTATAGAAACGGGCGCGTCATGAAGGACCAAGAAAATAAATCCTGGATTAAGATCCTATGTTTTAATAGTAAGTTCCATATCTAGAACAGCTACTGGCTCTAAGATAAGTACTTGCTCTTTGGAAAGCTCCAGAGTCTGGAGAGATGGCTCAGCCGTCAAAAGTGGTTCCTGCTTTTGCAGAGGATCTGAGTTTGGTTTCCATCACCCAAGTCAGATAGCTCACAGCAGCCTGTATCTTCAGCTCTGGGGGATCAAGTGCTCCATGGAACCTGCACTTTGTTGAAAATACCTACATTGAGGCGTACACATACAGATAATTAAAAATAAGTCAGGTGTGGTGGACACACCTTTAGCCCCATCACTTTGAAGGCAGAAACAGGTGGATCTCTGGGCACTTGAAGCCTGTTATATATAGCAAGACTTTGTCTCTAAATAAACACATTCTTTTAAATTCCCAGCAAAGCTCTATATTGCAATTTTAAGCTTCTTTTTAAATCTATGTCTTTTGGTAGCATAATTTGGGTCAGCATGAGGTGAGCTGATCTCTGACAACTTAATAAAGGAGAATGGTCCTTGAATGAAGGGTTTGGACATATCTACTAGTGTACGTCCAAAGGCTCCATGAGCAGGTGACTGCCTAAAGACCCTGGGAGATGAGGTTATTCCTAATCTGCTTCATCTGCATTGTCTTAAGGCAGCAAGGGCTGATGGGAATTCTCCAGCTGTAGAGCCTGTCATGCTGGGCTCTGTGGGGATACTTTAGGATGAAAATGGGTATGTCTTTTCCCCAGTGGAGAGTCTGATAATCCCAGACAATGAGAAATTTTGACTTGTACAGCAATCATCATGGAATTAAATGTTCTTTAGTAAAGGGAGCAAGTAAATTCTCTCTCTCTCTCTCTCTCTCTCTCTCTCTCTCTCTCTCTCTCTCTCTCTGTGGTTTTGTTTTGAGGTTTTGGTTCTCATCATGCTGCCCTGGCTGGTTTCTAGTTCTGGGCTCAAACGATGGTCTTGCCTCTGCTCTTTGAGTCCCTGGAACTGCAGGTGTGCACCACAGTGCTCAGCTGCGCTCAAGGTTTTTGGTCTGTGGGATGAGGCGCCTTTGTTTCCCTTTTTTATTTGTTTCTGTCCTAGGGTTTATAACAGCAATCAGCGTGAGCCAGTGAGCATGTGGGTTGGGGTATTGGCTAGGGTTGGGGCAGAGAAAAAGGCGAACTCAGAAACTATCTGAGGCAATAAAGAACAGAACTGAATGATTTGTAGCAGCCTTCTCGTTTTTGTTTCTGTTTTCCCCCTTGGTGGGTTCTTCGAGAAGGTGCCTTTTAAGACTAATTCTTCCTAGAGTATAAGACTCAGCATTCCTACTTTGTAAGAACACAATCCAGAGTAGCCAACAAGCCCCCTTTACTCCAGCAGAGTGGGCTGTGGACTCGCTGCCTTCAAGTCCACCAGTGAATTTGTGCCAGGTGCAGCTCCTGCTGCAATGCCCACTGTTAGGTTGTCTGATCACTGTAGGGGGAAAATATCCCCGAGGCTGCAGGCCGGAGTGGAAGGAGCTCTGGAAACAGCGAGGCCAATTTCAACCCCATCAATCCTGCACGTTGGATCAAGTGTTCTTTGGGGCTCATTAATTCCAGCCCATGCATTCTGCATAGATGGCCCAGGAAAGAGGGTCGCAAAGCCAAATGTGACACCCGTTTGATTTTACAGAGTGCTCTCTGAAGCCTGGACTAGAAAATGATGGGATCTCAAAAGTTCAGATAACAGTCACCTTGTCACAGGTGTGGCTTTAGCCAACCAGGAGTAGCCTGGCTGGGTGGATTGTTCCACAAAGCCCAGGGCCGGGCCAGGAGCAGGGAGTAGCTCCTTTAGTAGAGAATTCTTCCACCAAAGGTCACAGCGTATGCATGCTTCATGAGCACACACAGGCAGTTAGGTCTCTTAAGCACGGCATGCCACATGGCTTCAACTACAGCTAAGAGGTCCCCTTTGCAGCCCCAATTGTGCCAGCTGTTAGTGGCAGAAAGAGCCTTGGCAAGAGGGCAGCCAGGGAGTCTGGCTGCAAGCCACAGTGACCAATGTGAATACACCAAACCCTTACCCAGAACAAAGACACTGTGGTCATTTCCACATTTTGCTTAATTCATAACAACCAGAAAAATCTTAGCATTGGCACTTGGCAGCTCCAAGATAAGAAGCACCAATTAGTGACAGTCGACTATTAGAGAAGATGAAGGACAAGGCCATCATCACACACTGGATGTTCTGCCTATCCTGTCAGGACAAAGATATGGAACCTTCTACTGAGACTTAACAGCCCTGCCTCCATTCAGCTAGAAGTATTCAAATGGAACAAAACACCAACATCAAAACACAGGGGAGTCCAGCACACAGCACAGCTGAGGAAGGGTTTGTTGTTGGCACAGCACATCTTCCCACCTTTATCCACTGGATCCCATGGCTGGAAACCCTTTGTGGGATCGCTTAATCCTGGCCTCTTTCAGTTCTCTCTTCCCAGGTATGGGGCACTTGGAGATGTGTAGCCTGGGCTTCTAGCACTCCTTTTCCTTTTCTTAAACCTGAACATAGCATCTCATAAGTCTATCTTACAATTTTATTTACAAAAAAAGTCTTTGACTTTTATTTACCCTTACTGTAAACTACATCTCCAAGCAATGCTTAAAAGGCCGGACCTTCCTTTAGGTATGTAACTTGAGAGTCACTCAGACTAGTGAGGGCTGTATAATGAGACTGTCTTAAAGAATGGAAGGGAGGGAGGGAGGAGGAGAAAGAAAGGAAGGAAGGAAGGAAAGAGAGAAAGAAAGAGGGAGATAAAGAAAGGGGGAGAGAGTTGGAGAGAGTAAGAGGAGGAGAGAGAAAAAGGGACAGGAAGAGAGAGACAGAGAAGGAGAGAGAGAAAGGGAAGGAAAGGACAGAAAGCGAAGAACAGAAGGAGAGAAAGAAAGGAGAGAGTAGGAGCAAAGAAACAAATGCTTTAATAATAATTACATGTATGAACTTTTGTGGCTTCTGAAGTTATGCCATTAAAGGATATACTCTAACTCTATAATAAAAAAAATTAAGTGAAGTTTAAAACTAGGAAAGATATAAGATGGTTTCCTTGTGTCTCTAGTATTTTTTTTTTTCCTTTCAGGGCAGTGAGGTGGTTCGGGGGTATAGGCACCTGTTACACAAGTCTGCCAACCTGAGTTCAGCTCTCAGGTTGTACAAGGAGAGAATGACAACTGAAAATCGTCCTCCGACCTCTGTGTTCACAATGTGGCCTGGCATACCTGCATTTGCACGCACGCATGACACAAATCCATACATACACACGTACTAATACACCTAAAACTCACAGAGGTCATTCAGGCTATGGATGCACAGAGAATACTGATAAAGTCAAAATCAAAAGTCCCGTGTTTTGAGGCATGTCTGGTTGTATGTTTTGATTTTTCTTTACATGTGTTATTTTGCACACGGAATGATACAAGTGTGGAGAGCGGAAGTCCTGGCTGGAGTCCGTTCTCTTCTTTCACTGTACGGGTCCAGGGATCAAACTGAGGTCATGAGGCTTGGCCTTCACCCACTAAGTTAGTGACTCTCAACCTTCCTAACACTGCGACCCTTTAATACAGTCCCTCATGTTGTGGTGACCCCCAACCATAAAATGATTTAGTTGCTACTTCATAGCTGTAATTTTGCTACCTTTATAAATTATAAAGAAAACATTTGTGTTTTCCAATAGTCTTAAATGACCCCTGTAAAAGGGTTGTTTGACCCTACAAAGGGGTCATGACCCACGGGTTGAGAAACAATCCATGAAGCTGCCTTGCCAGCTCAAGACACATGCTTTGATGTTAAGCATGACTTATTAGCTATTTAAATACTCTTGTCTGAGATGTCTCTCAGGAAAAGGAGAATTGTCTCTGCATAAGCGGCCCCTTTCAGACCTTTGGTTAGTTGGTGGTGAAATGATTGTTGATTTTCAGGAGGGTGACTTAACGGAAGAAGACAATCAAGCCTCCTGAAGTGCTCTCTGACCCCCACATGGACATCACGGCACACAAGTGTGCGCATACACACTCCAAACATAATTTTAAAAGGTTTTGTTGTTTGCTAAATTATTCTTGCTTCTCAACCAGCGAGAGCTGCAATCCAGATGAAGAAGGTGAGGGGGGTGGCTTTTCTGTTTTCATATCCCTCGACATTTCCTTTCTAATCCTGCCTTACTATGAAAATAGATGAAATTTGATTCCCAATCACTGCACCTTAACCCATCTTTTATTACCTGTCCCCACACCTCAGACCATCCTGTTTACGGTGTGAGTGTCCCCTTGGAGAAGTTTGCGGCTTGTCTTCTTCACATTTGGCTTGCCAATAGATTTTCTTATTTGTGACGCTTGTCATTTCTGTGAATGGCAAGCTGCGTAGGACAAGGTAAACATCACTGTGTAGCAGAAACTCCCCAATTTCCCACAGTATTTATGGTACTCGATCTCCAGGCAACTCTCTTTCCCTTCTAAGGTCAATCAACGGGGCTGAAAGTGCCCACTCTCTTACTGCTTGGTGTTTCTGGTGACCACCCCAGCTGAGGTTTGTAGTAATATGGGGCGGCGGCAGGGCTGCGTCCCCAAACACCCCAGCCACCTGCCCTGCCCAGCTAGCTTATGCCCCGAAATAATTACACAGACACTGTATTCATTTAAACACTGCTTGGCCCTTAGCTCTATCTAGCCTCTTCTAGGCTAACTCTCACATATTAATTTAGCCCATTTCTAATCATCTGTGTAGCGCCCCTAGGTGCACTTACCAGGAAGATTCTAGCCTAAGTCCATCCTGGGTCGGAGCTGGGGCATGGTGTGCGTCTTCCCTGGAGCAGGTAGCATGACGTCTCTCTGAAGCGTCTGCTCCGGAGAGGAGAGCTGTGGAGTCTGACCTCACTTCCTCTTCCTCCCAGCGCTCTGCTCTGTTCACTCCACCCACCTAAGGGTGGGCCTATCCAATGGGCCTAGCAGTTTCTTTATTGCTTAGCCAAAGAAATCAACAGATTGATATATGACACTCCCACATCAGAGGTTATCTAGGGACCTCATCCTAGGTCACTACTTTAGTATAAACTCAGCTGTAACAGGGAACAGTAACCAAATATATTTCTTGTTCATCCACATTTGGGCTTGGCAAGTCACAACCCTAAGGAAACACCCCCAGTGACATCACTGCTACTTAGGAACGCCCCCCCAGTGACATCACTGCTATTTCCTAAATTAAGTCTGCTCCTGCCCTTGAGGTTTCCTAGGCTCTGGAGCCATGATGTGAAGCATAGCTTTTTATCTAAAGCAGAGAAGCAGTCAGGAACACCCATAATTAGTGTTCTGAGACTTGACATCTGAAGCTTGTTGATTCGAAACAGAATGTGTTGGTCTGAAAGGCCACACTCAGAATAAACTATGATATGGTGGCTTGGTTAGTGGCATCTAGCAGGTGCCTGAAGAATTGGGTTTTTTTGGCTGAACTAGTATACCTAAAATCAATGGTTTCAACCTCCCTAATGTTGAGATCTTTTAATACAGTTCCTTATGTTGCTGTGACCCGAATCATAAAATTATTTGTTGCTAATTTTGTTGCTGTAATTTTGTTACAGTTATGAATCATAATGCAAACATATGATAGGCAGAATGTCTGATATGGGACCCCCCAAAGAGGTTGTGACCCACAGGTTGAGAATCACTGCCTTGTCTAGAAAAGAGAGTACGCTATCTTATCAATGCTCAGAGGTGTGTCAAACACTAAAGACAACTGAGAGTTAAGAAATATTGAGAAATCAATGTCTCCAGTACATCTCTCCAGCTACCAAAGGATGAAAAACAAAGTATAATTTGACAATGAATATTGAAAAATCCTGATCTGTGTTAGTCAGTATGGACCCCCGAGTCCCAGGTTTCTTATGAAATCACTTCCAAACTGGCGACGTTTTAATTAAAATGGCAAAAATTCACTGCATTCTCTTGAGTGATTACAATCAATAGACCACTCCCAAGGTTGAAGAGACGGATGGGGACGTTGCCGAAGGCCCGCTGCTGCTGTGCAGTGCCTAGACAGAAGTCTAGGGAGATGGGGCAACGTGCCCACAGCCCACATAATGTGCTAGTGGCATAATCCAGCTCTGCCAGCCTCCCACTTATTCCATTTTAGAAATCCCGTTAGGGTCTGTGTCAGCTCATCCCATCTCCCAGTCTCTTTCTAGCACCAGTCTTCAAAGAGGGATGTTTTTTTCTCTTGCAGAGAAACTTTGATATGCTCATTATATTTCCTTAGCCTTTTAAAAGCTTTGAACATTTATATATAATAGAATGCTCCCCATCACAGGAAATGTGTCATTTTTTTTCCTTCCAGAGTTTTTTTTTTCTCCTCAAATACACTGTTATCTATAAAAGTAGAAGCTGTCATCTTTAAGGGAGACTTCAGACTTCTTACCAAATTCCTTGGGAGCTCCTTAGCTAGGGCCTTTGTTTTCCCAGAGTCCTTTGCGCTGCAGGGCCATGCTGAGTTGGGAAGGATCACACCAGGTAGACTCTGCTCTCTCACCATTTTGAGTAGGTCACAGTCTTTGCCAAGAGGGGATTAGGTGTTCTGTAGGCCAAGGTCCCATGCTTGCTTTATTTAGAGCCAGGCCGAACATTTGTGAGCTGGTTCAGATGCTGAACAAATGAGTAGCAAACAGACCGCGAAGCTGGAGGAAATGTGAAATGGTGCGTCTTCCATTACGAGATTACATAAAATTCAGAGCCATCTTTCCCTTGCATGACTTTAATTGTAGAGATTTCTCTCTCGTTTAATATCTCAAAAATCATGTAGCCTTATCGGTGAAGAAAAAAAAATGACTCCTTCAGGAAGATGGGAGAAGGACATGGAGTATATTACCGGGGAGAAATCAGCTGCTAACTACTTCTTGTTATATAAAAAAGGGAAATAAATATAAAGAAGACCTACTTATCAGTGAAGGGAAAGTCAGAAAGCTTCTGCATTCCCATCTTCAACCTGTTTTCATCTGTGATAACCTTAGTAACAATCAGACATGGTGGCTTATACCTGTCATCTTATCACTTTAGGGACTGAGATGAGAGGATTACTCTGAGGCTGGGTTACACAGTGAGTTCTAGACCAGCTTCAACTACAGAAGGAGAACCTGGCCCAAACAAAGCAAAAACATTATTTGTCATAATAATTATTTAAACATCTTCCACACAGTAGGTCCCAAACTTCAAATATCGTACCCTGTTTTTATTACTATCACCATTGCCAGAACTACAGTTACCATGGCTGTCACCATTGTCATAACCACAGTTACCATCATCACCATGGTCATAACCACAGTTACCATAGTTATCACTATTGTCATAACCAGTTATCATCATCACCATTGTCATAACCACAATTACCATAGCTGTCACCATTATCATGACCATGGTTACCATCATCATCACCATAATCATGACCATGGTTACCATCATCGTTATCACCATTGTCATAACCACGGTTACCATAGCTATCACCATTGTCACAACCACAGTTACCATAGCTATCACCATTGTCAGAACCACGGTTACCATAGCTATCACCATTGTCAGAACCACGGTTACCATAGCTATCACCATTGTCAGAACCACGGTTACCACAGCTATCACCATTGTCAGAACCACGGTTACCATAGCTATCACCATTGTCAGAACCATGGTTACCATCATTGTTTTCACCATTGTCAGAACCACGGTTACCATAGCTATCACCATTGTCAGAACCACGGTTACCATAGCTATCACCATTGTCAGAACCACAGTTACCATAGCTATCACCATTGTCATAACCACAGTTACCATAGCTATCACCATTGTCAGAACCTCGGTTACCATAGCTATCACCATTGTCAGAACCACGGTTACCATAGCTATCACCATTGTCAGAACCACGGTTACCATAGCTATCACCATTGTCAGAACCACGGTTACCATAGCTATCACCATTGTCAGAACCACGGTTACCATAGCTATCACCATTGTCAGAACCACGGTTACCATAGCTATCACCATTGTCAGAACACGGTTACCATAGCTATCACCATTGTCAGAACCACGGTTACCATCATCGTTTTCACCACCTCCATCATCACACAGTGTGTTATTCTGCAGCTGCTGAGCACTGAAGACAAAAAGACTGTTTTCACTTAGAAATTTTTAGTTCAAGGCATCATGAGCCACTTGCGGGCAGTGAGGCAGATGGACTCTTGGTATAAAATTTCAAATCCTTGTGAGTGAAGACACTCCTTTCCTCTCAGCTGAGAATACGTGGTAAGCCCAGATTCATGACATGTCTAAAACTTCAGTTCTCTCAAAACTGTGGTGCCTCGACTCACCAACCTGAGGTCTCCCTGGTCATTCTGCAGGAGTTTTGGTGGTGGGGGGACTCTAGATTCACTTTGAATTATCTGTTTTTAATGGTTCCAAAGATCTGGGTCTTAGGCACATTGCCAAATGGATGGTGGGAGTCCCTGGGACACCTGGGAGCCTCCTCTCTGAGAGGTCTTTAGTTAGCATTCCGTGATCCTCTTCAATGGGAGAACAATAGGATTAGTGCCAGGGTGCTTAGCATTCTAAAAGCCTTTACATATGGGTGGCTAGAGCAGAGAGTGGGAGTAGCAATCACAGGAGCAGAACCACAGAATCCTTTCCTTCAGTGTTTGCAGAGCACTCAGCTGTGCTAAACCCTGCATGGCCATTCTTAGGCCATTTTTATAACCAAACAAAAAGGCTGACATTGTTCTCATTTCACAGTTTCTGAGCTCTGAGACACGAAATGACTTGTCCTAGGTCACACAGCATGCAGGTGGCAAGGATAGATGTCAGACTGTATCCTTAGGAAGCTACCTGGCTAACATTTCCGGTTGCTTCCAAGCAACATACTTTAGAAGTGCAAAGCCCTTCTAGAAATGACCCAAAAGGCACCGACTCCCTTAGCCCCACCCACTGATGTCTTTGGAGCCTAGAGCAAGGTTGCAGTAGAGGCTCATGTGCCTGTATAAACACACATTTTAGAGTTATAACTTCACTAACAAATCTTTGTGCCTTGAAAGCTGTACTCCTACACCTCTCAGGCTGAAGGAACATGTGAGGCTGGGATCCAAGGGTTGTGGCCAAGGCACACATTTCTGACTGTGAGTTTGTGATGTATGAGTTTTCAAAAGTACAGGCTTCGAGTTGGAGCCCCTCTCACCCAGCTCTGGTGAAAATGTTGACCTCAGGATGACAGGGGGTTCTGGATCAGGAAACATGACCCTGTGGTTGTGCTGAATTTGCAAGAAGCCACAGGACATCTTCAAGTTGACCATATTTGGCTGTAATAATTCAATTTTAAAATTACCATATAGAATAAAATTACTAATCCCTACACTGAGACAAGGTACTTGATTTTTTTTTTTTAAATTTGAATCAGCATATTTCAATTCGATTGGGCAATGCAGGTTCAAGCTTTAAGGCTTAACAGAAATAGTTTTTACCACTGAGCAAGTTATTAGAAGCTTTCTGTCTACGGCTCATTGCTGGATGAGGTGACGTTGAGGCAAAGAAAAGCACAATTTCAAATTTTAAACACTTGAGGTCAAAGACAATTTCCCTAACGCACATAGTTTTTCTTATTAGGAAGCTAATGAAAATGGAGCAGGACAGGAAACTGAGGAGAGGAGGAAATCCATCATAGAAAAAAACCAAAACTGAAGGGAAAAGATAGCCAACCATACCAATGATTTTTAAATTGAAAATCAAAACGAGTGATTTTTTTTTGTTTTTTTGTTTTCAATCATTGGCAAAAAAGCAAAAACAACCCATCATATGAGAAGACTGACTTTCTCACATGGCAGACTATGTCAGTTGGATTGATTAGTTCTGGAGGGACAGTCTGATTGACCGGGTTTGAGATTACTTCTAGAAATTTATTCTGAGGAAACTGAATCAGTCAGGGTTCTCTAGAGAAACAGAACCATTAATAAAGAACTCAAACTATTAATTGGCTTAATCAATATGGTTGACCTATCTTGCATGGGTCATTTCAGAAGTTGGTTAATTTTTATCATGGAGCTTGTTCTTTTCCTTTGTCGGCTTCTCCAGAGAAGCTAGGAACAGCCATCCAGCATCATCATTTCCTTTTCCTCTCCCTGTCAAAAGTTTTATACACACAGTCACCAAATCTGTTGTGTTGTCTCTCATAATTGGTAAATCAGGATAATCAAATATATTTGTCTCCATAAGTTTGTAAAATAGTTCGCACCATGGGCATTCAATACTCTCTGAGCTCTGAGGAGAGGCTTCAGTAACCAGAGAGGCAATAAGGGATATATATCTATATTATATATCATTACACACCCACACACACCCCCACACACCCCCACATATATATATATATTTGTGTGGGAAGAGCCACCTTTAATCTGGGTCACATCTTCTGCTGGCAGCCTATATAATGAACATGGAAGAAAGAAGCTTGTTTGCTCTTTGCCTGTTTGCCATTGCTCTTACTGGCAAATTCATTCCTTCACTGGCAGTTTAGTTCATGGGTGTATGTGTGTGTGTATACACACGATATTAGAGTGGCTTACAGAGTATGGTCCAGCTAGTCCAACAATGGTAGCCTGATGTGGGATTCCCTCTGTATTCTGTAAATACCATTGATTAATAAAGCAGTTATTTAATTAATACAGTTTCTGTGTAATTATTTTGGAAGTTTGGGCAGCTGTGAAATGAACAAAAAGCCTCCTATTACAAAATTGGCACCAACATAAGAGAATTTGGGAAAGAATTCTTAGCAAAAAACAAAACAACAACAACAACAACAAAAACAAAGTTAAGCAAGGCTGAACATCATGGCTCCTTTAAGAGAGGTTTTCCTGACTCAACAGTAGCAAAAAAAAAAAAAAGCCATGCTGTTTTGAAACAGTGGCTTGCTGGGCCTGGGCTGTGCTGCCAGCATGAACTCTGGCTCTTTCAGGAGACCGAGCATTTAAATGGGGTTTGTGAGAAGACTGCTACAACTTGCTTAATGGCAACTTAGACCTGCTGTGTACCTGAAAATGGGACAATGTACATGGTTCTCAGAGGTAATGAATAGCTTCACCATGCTGGACTGGGCAGAGTAAGCAGGCAGGGCCATATTTCCCCTTAGCAATGCTGCTGCTTAGGTTCTTAAGTGCTTAGCATTTAAGAAGTGCTCATGGGCAGGGCGATGGTGGCGCACGCCTTTAATCCCAGCACTCAGGAGGCAGAGGCAGGCGGATCTCTGTGAGTTCAAGACCAGCCCGGTCTACAGAGCTAGTTCCAGGACAGGCTCCAAAGCCACAGAGAAACCCTGTCTCAAAAAAACCAAAAATAAATAAATAAATAAATAAATAAATAAATAAATAAATAAATGAAGTGCTCATGGACAGAAAATAATTACAGACACACAATAAAGACAGATTCAGACAGATATAGACCTCTAAATGGGTCACAGTATTGAATAAATGTATGTAGGCTTGGGAGAGAGAAGAAAAAGAGTATAGAGAGTTATAAAAAGAAAAAAAATTGTTTAATAAAGCAAAATCCTTAAAGAGCCAGAGTATAGGCAGTTATAGATTAAAGAAATAAAAAACCACAAAAGATGAAATATTCACAGAGAATCTGGATTATGTATATTATATTTTCTTTGAATTTTTTGACTGTGAAGGAGCTAAGTAACAAACATATATACTTTAAAGGTATATTGACTTCCAAATTTAGGTCTAAGGATTTGTTGCTTTGGAAAAGAGGTTCTACTTTTGTTTCCACAGAGGATGAGAACCTGTGGATTTATTCCAGGATAATATTGTTTGATGGGCCAAAACCCCTGGAAGGTCACCATGAACACCCCCAAAAATACTTCGCTCAATAAATATCAGAAAGTAGTTTAGAGAGAACTAGACCCAAAATTCCAAATATTGTTTATAAATGTTTGTTTACATTTAAAGGGGGATATGATTTAGAAATGAATAATTTGCATTGGTATGGATCTTGGTCTATTGATGTATATTTCTGTTCTTGATTAAGGTATTGTAATTATGCAGTTCATTTAAAAATGTAATGTATAATTAAGAAATATAGGTTAATAGATAATCATCTAAATAGTCAAGACTATAGTCATGTTAGTTAGGTTTTCTAGATACATAGAAATATATTTCAGTTAGATAGGTATTCTTCAAATCTTTCAGAGACCTTCAGAATATGACATTTAAAATGTTCCAAGAAGTTAAGATTTTTCATGACAGTGAGACACATCTGCTCCTGGCAGCACCAATCTACTTCAAGAGGATGATGGGCAATAAAGAGGCTCCTTTGGAGTTTGCTAGCCATTTGGGTAAGAAACTGTTCTTGCCTGGACTGCTTGATGCTATGCTGTATGAACTGGACATGCTGAACCCACAGAGAAATGACTGCTGAACTTGCCTAAAGGTAAGATGGTCCTTTGGGGTTCCTGCTTCATGAAAGGGTCTGCCAGACATTCTGCAGGACACAGAAAAAGTGACTGACAAACTGCCAATATAGGCAGAACTGTCTTTGATTTCCTGCTTCGTGGAAAAGTTTGCCAGATAATATGGGCTTGTAGGCTGAAGATGGATGCTCCAACAATACAGAAGAACTTTGGGTGACTGTCCAGAAAGCAAGATGTCTCTGTCAATTCTAGAGTTTTGAAAATTGCTTACAATGCACTTCCTGTTTACTTAGATAATATTATATCCTTCTGGTCTTTGATGGAGTTGAAGAAAAGGTAGTTATAATTATAGTTTTCCTTAGTTATGATAAAAGATAAAGTAGATACAAATATTGTAACTATAATTCTTACTTGATACCTGTTTTGTTAAATGTAATTTTACTATGTTAAAGTTAAAGCGTTCCTTTTTATTTGAACAGAAAAGGGGAGGTGATATGAGATTCACCTCTATGTGCTGCAAATACCATTGGTTAATAAAGAAACTGGCTTGGCCTGATAGGGTAAAGTAGAGCGAGGTGGGAAAAACTAAAATGAATTGGTGTAAGAGGATCTTCTTTCCATGTGTGGTTTTCATTGGTTGAATAAAGAAAACTGCCTTGGCCTTTTGATAGGGCAGCCCTTAGGTGGGCGGAGTAGACAGAACAGAATTCTGGGAGGAGGAAGGCAGGAAGGGAGAGCCACCAAGGAGCCAGCCACCAGGTCAGACATGCTGAATCTTTCCCGGTAAGCCAGGACCTCGTGGTGAACACAGATTATTAGAAATGGATTAAATCAAGATGTGAGAGTTAACCAATAAGAGGCTAGAAATAATGGGCCAGGCAGCAATTAAATTAATGTAATTTCTGTGTGGTTATTTCAGGGGCTAAGCTAGCAAGGTGGTGGGACTCGGCCCCCTCCTCTCACTACAGAGTTGTGCCCAACATGATGGACTAAATCCACTTAAAAACCTGAGAGGGCTTGAAAAGGAATTCTAGACACTAATATAGAGAGAGTTTAACACAGCTTTTTGCTGTTTACTGGTGGGGTGCTGTAGAGAGAATTTCCTCACTCAGTAGCCACAAAAAAAGTGGCAGTTTAAAAAAAAAACCGGCTTTCTGGTCTGTGCTGCCATTGTGACCTCTGACTCTTTTGGGAGAGAGCATTTGGAGTAAAGTGCTATGATTTGTTTGATGGCAACTAGACTCACTTGTGCCTAAAAGGGGGACATTGTGTGCCATGGCTCAGAGGCACCAGCGGCTCCACCATGTTGGACTGGGCAGGGCAAGCAGGCAGTACCTGTATTTGACCTGGGATTGTCACAGCTTAGATTCTTAAGAGCTTAGCATTTTGCAAGCTCTTCAAGACAGTAGAGAATTAAAGACAATGCAATAGGACAGATTCAGACATAAAAGACCTCTAAATGTGTGTCATAGTGTTAGATAGACATATGTAGGCTTTGGAGAAAGAAGAAAAAGAATATAGAGAATAAAGTTAATGCTTTAAAAAAAGGGTAAAGTCTTTAAAGAGACAGAGTACAGATAGTTATAGATTAAAAGAAGTAAAGAGAAATAAGCCACATAAAAAATGGAAAATTCACAGAGAGTCTGGATTATGTTTATTGTGTTTTTTTTATTTTTTGACTTTGAAGGAGCTAAGTACAAAAAAAACATTTCATTAAACTAAACCAGCATATATGCTTCAAAGGTATCATGTCTCCTAAATTTGGGTCTAAGGATATGATGCTTTGGAAAAGAGGTTCTTCTTTTGTTTTCACAGAAGTTGAGACCCTGTGGATTGCTTCTAGGCTAATATGGTATGATAGAACATGCCCTCCTGAAAGGTCATCATGAACACCTTCAAAAATTACTTCACTCAGCTGGTGACTGAGATGAACCTAGCGAACAGGATACACCATGAAAGACCTGATTACCAGTGCCCCCATACAACACGAAGCAGTTTGGAGAGAAATAACTGTACCCATATTCCCAAATATTGTTTATAAATGTTCTTTTACATTTAAAGGGGGATATAATATAGATATGAATAATTTACATTAGCATAAATTTTGCCTTATTGATAGAAATTTAAGGTCAATTTTGTTATAAGTATATGTATTTCTGATCTTGATTAAGGTATTGTGTAGTTCATTTAAAAATGTAATGTATAATTAGGAAATATAGGTTGTTTATGGATAATCATTGATAATAATCAAGTTTGTAGTCATGTTAGTTAGATTTTCTAGATATATAGAGATATATTTCAGTTAGATAGGCATTCTTCATATCTTTCAAAGACTACAGAATATGGCATTTTAAATGTTTTAATAACTTAGGGCTTTTCATGACAATGAAAATAAAGAATGAAAATGTTTTTCTCATGTCTAGAAAGGCTGGACAATCTAAGATCAAGTCACAGGCAGATCTGGTGACCTGTGAGGACCTGATATGGTTCATAAATGTTGACTTTGGTGTGTGCACACATGTTAGAATGGACAAGGAGTTTCTCTCATTCATCTTTCATAAGGTGACTGGCCCTGTTCATGAGGTTCTTGCCCTTATGATTTGATGACTTCCTATATTAGCCAGACTTCTTATCTCTGTGGCAAAATACCCAACAGAAAACAATGCGGGTAGGATTTAGCATGGTTTATGTTTCCAGAGGATTCATTCTGTCATGGTGGAAAGGGTGTGTTAGGGCAAGGTGGTTCACATGTAGCCAAGAAGCAGAGAAAACACAGACACCAGCAGACTTTGTTTTATTCTGTGTGCTTCCCCAACTTGGACGGTGCTGCCCACATGCAAATAAATGGACTCTTCTCTTTACCACCTCTGGAAATGCTCTCATAGGCATGCATGGGTGTGAGTTACTGATCTTCTGGGTGCATCTCAAGCCAACCAAGTTAATGAGATTAAGCATTGTCTCGAAGGCCCTGCCACTTAGTGTTGTCACCCTGGGGCTAAAAATTACAGCAAATCAATTTTAGAGAGGCATAAATATGAAGGCTACAACACTTATTAATCTATACTCCCACAGCTGACAGCAAGAGGCACGCAGTACAGATATAAACATATAGCTTTAGGTAGCAGTTGAATTTTTGAAATGAACTAAAAGTAGAATATTTTAACATTAGTGTTTGCTAGGACTGGGAGTAGCAGTGGGAGTGTTTCAAACCAATTTCTTTCTCCTGAAATGGATGTGTTAGGGAGCATTTGGAGAAATGCTGACACACAGGGCCAGAGACATAGAAGGTTACATATGTCCAAAGACTCCTGCATTCCAGATTATAGTCTATCCTGTAATAAGGCAATAATTGGAGAATATTCATATGTTTATTTTATTTACCTTTTATTTATTTCTTTTGTTTTTTTTATGAAAGAAAATATGATATTTATTTTTCTGAGTCTTGCTTATTTTACTTAACAGAATGACCTCCAGTTTCATGCATTTTCTTGAAAACGATATAATTTCACACTTCTTTATGGCTGTATATATATATATATATATATATATATATATATATATATATATATTCCATTTTCACTATCATTCAACCATTGATGAGCATCTAGGCTGGTTCCATATCTTTGCTATTATACATTGTACTATAGTCAACATCAATGAGCAAGTATTTCTCACCACATTGTATCTCTTACATACTGACTTGGATTTTGTGTGTGTGTGTAAATGCCCAGGACTGGAACAGCTGTGTTGAATCTTTAGTTTTTAAAACAAAAACAAGTTCTCATGTAATCTTGAGTGGACTTGAACTCATGTAGCCAAGGCTGAACCTGAAATCTTGATCCACCTGCTCCCATCTCCCCGCTGCTGAGATTAGAGGCATGTGCTACCACACATTCATTGAGTAACCTTTAAAAGGGTCTGTCATCATTAAAAGTAACAAGGTGTTCTGTGGAATAATACTTTTGTACACTGTAAAGATTTGTCACTTGTATTGCTTTAATAAAACTTGGTTGGCCAGTAGCCAGGCAGGAAGTATACGGGGGGCAACCAGACTAGGAGAATTCTGGGAAGAGGAAAAGCAGAGTCAGTCATCAGCAAAGGCAGAGGAAGCAAGATGAGAAAGCCTCACTGAGAAGAGTTACCAAGCCACATGGCTAAATTTAGATAAGAATTATGGGTTAATTTAAGTTGTAAGAGCTAGTAAATAAGAAGCCTGAGCTAATAGGCCAAACAGTTGACAATTAATATAAACCTCTGTGTGTTTCATTGGGACTGAATGGCTGGGAGACTGGGTAGGACAGAAACTTCTGTCTACACAACTGTGTTTATCTTTTGACCTTGCAACATGAACAAAGTTAACACTTGAGAGCCATGCAATCAACTTACCCTTCTCCCATAAAAAAAAAAAAAACTAACTGAAAGAAAAGTAACAAGCAACCCACAGAGTGTTCTAAGTAAGTTTACAATTTTGTCTTGGACGGCATTCATAACTATCCTTGGCTGCATGTGATCCATCCCTTGTATGCAGGTCAGAGATTCTTGTCAGGTGGAACATTCTGGCCACATTAGTAACAATGATTTACACACTAGTACTGGACATGAGGCAACCATCTCCTTCCCTTTGGGTGTCAGTTCTATCCAGGATAGTACCCACTTCATCACAATTCTTGAGTCTGGACATTTGGCGGGCCTGGGGCTCTATCTGGCACTGGGGCTGCTGTTCTTGATTTCTGTCTTTTTCCCTTTTACTTGGTTGTCTCAAGGCCAAACTTTCCTAAACCACAGTTCAAAGGTGTGAATTATGGCGAGGTTTTGTGCCCTGGCAGCTCTGAAATCTTTGAAGACTTAAATCAAGTCTTGGGCCAGCCAGTTGAAGTAAAGATCTCTCTTCTCCTAATTTAACCTGGGTGCAGCACTCTGAAGGAGAGAGCCTGGCAGCTGACGGTGGCTTTGGCCTCCTGGAGTTTTGTGTCTGGAGAGAGATGCCAAGGAGCTGTGAAATGCACCTGACACCACAGGCATCCTAGGCAAACGTTCGGCAAACGCTCAACAAATGCTCAGAGAGGACGACAAACACCAGAGGAATTCAAAACACACAGGAGCAGATAATTTTGGAGACAGCAAACAAGGGTGCACGCCAGATTTATCACCATGTCACTGGCTGTGGTCCCTCGAGTGCCAGATGATGGCGAGGCAAGCCAGGTGCAGTAGAATGAGCAGGCAGGAGGAGGTGGTACTCTATCGACTTGGGTGGGCCCACAGAGTCTCCTGGGACTGGCTGCCGTGCCAGGAGGTAGCAGGAGTGGGTGAGCAGCACGCACACTCACCACCAGGAACATCCACGTGGTCCCCGTGTCATCATCCAAACTTAAACTCCTCGACGCCCACAGCCTTGAAATCCCCGGGGAGGCAGCAGGCAGTGGGTTGGGCCACTGCCACGTGGTGGAGGGTGCTGACGGCTCTGCCGCTCTGAGAGGTTTCTTCTGGTGACTTCACAGCAGACGATACAGGCTAGTTGGGGGAAAACTGGAGAAAGGTTGGAGGGAAGTGGACACTTCAGGAGCGGAGCCCAAGTTACCCACACATTGAGCCCCAACTGTGGACCATTCTGGGGTTGCAGAGCCTGAGTAGGAACGGATCGCTTCCTCTTCACATTCTCATAACTGCTGGAAGCCTCTGTGGGGCTTGTGATGGGAAAGGACCTGGGTTTGGTGGACTCCAGCAATCCAGGATTTCCCCTCTATCTGTTCAGCCAAGGCCACGCTGAGGTAGAAGTGAAATATGCAGAGCCTGAGGGGAAGGGTATTATGCATAGCTCCCCCTTCTTATCACCATTTTTTTTTTTTTTTTTTTTTTTTTTTTTTTTTGGATTTTCGAGACAGGGTTTCTCTGTAGCTTTTTGGTTCCTGTCCTGGAACTAGCTCTTGTAGACCAGGCTGGCCTCGAACTCACAGAGATCCGCCTGCCTCTGCGGCGTGCGCCACCACCGCCCGGCTCCTTATCACCATTTTTGTAAGCAGTGGCTAATAATATGAGCAGGAAAGAGGCGGAGCTAGGAGAATAGAACTGAAGGAAGAAGAAAGGTGATGCTCCCTGTCTGTTCCATAGGTGCACAGCTTGGGAAGGACTTAAGGAGAGCACAAAATATCTCCACAGGAGCTAACTGTGGAAAATCAAGCTAACTTGGCTTTTGTTCTTTGACTTCTTCTCCCCTCCCCCTCACTACATCATCTCTCGTAATCAGGCTTCGAGAAAGGGTCCTGTATGGGGCACTAAGCATCTCGAAATTCAACTCTTTCTTCCCTACCCTCATTGCTCCCCCTTAATACAAACCATCTCTTGCTCTTGCTACAATCACTCTCTGATTACTGTTAACTCTGGTTCTGATCTAGCCCTGTAACTGAATAGTACATGTTTCATATTTCCTTTCCGTTAAAAGAACCTGTACACATTAGCAAGTTATTTGCCTCTCTATTATTGAAATCTAGCTTCCAAATTATAGCCTTGAAACCTCTAGGCAGGAGTGCTAACTCTATGGTAGAATACCCAGTGTTTGGAATGCCTGGGGTTTTCTCTCTAGCACAGCAAAGCAAATGAACAAACACCCTGAAAATCTGGTGCCCTGAGGCATTTCTAGGCACTCTCAGGAGGGGGTCTCAGGAAGGAGTTGCTCATTCCTACCACAATAACTCCCACTCAGGTTCCCAGTGACTGCTGGTTCCTTGTTGCCTTTGGGGTTGTCTACAAAATGTTCTTTCCTTCTCAGGCTTCAGGATTTGGCTTGAAGAAACAACTGCCTTCCCTGACTGTCTTATCTAGTCTATATTATTAAGTCTAAGAGGCTACCAGCTAGTAGATGCACCGTTATTGTTATTGTTAAAGGTTTTATTTTATGTGTGAGAGTGTTTTGCTTGCATCTATGTGTGTGTCAACTACTTGTGTGCCTGGTACTCATGGAGGCAAGAATAAGGCAGGGCATCAGGGCCCCTGGAACCATATGGATGCTGGGAACTGAACCCAGGTCCTCTGCAGGAACAGTAAGCACATTTAAGCACTAAGCCATCACTCCAGCCCTACACACACCATTATTCTAGGTTCAGCTACAAAAGCAGAAAGACTATTTACTATTTTAAGCTCCAGCTACTATTAAGTTGAATCTTATATTATTAATTTATATTGAATCTTAGTATTAGAAATGTCAGAGCATTAAAAACAGAAGCCAAGAATCCATGAAACATGACGAATAGATTTTCCCTGTTGTCTCTATTATTGTACCTTGTTTTCCAGTATCTCACTTATCACAGTGGTCAAGTGTATGTTGTTATACCCATCCCTGTGTTCTGAGATCTAGCTGTTAGCTGAAAGGTCCAGGAAAACAGGTGGTGTGGGAAGTTCTTCTGTATATGTGTTGCTTTTATTGGTTAATTAATACAGAAATTGCTTTGAGCCTAGAGCAGGGCAGAACAGAGTTAGGCAGGGAAAACTAAACTGAATACTGGGAGAAAGGAGGCTGAGCCAGGGAGAAGCCATGCAGCTGCCAGAAGGGAAAGACGCAAGCTGCTAGCTGGAACCTTGCCAGTAGGCTACGAATCTCAGAGTAAAATATAAAAGAATAGAAATGAGTAAATTTAAGAGATAAGAGTGAGCTAGAAATATGCACAAGCTAATAGGCCAAGCAGTGTTGTAATTGATACAGTTTCTGTGTGATTATTTTGGTTCTGGGCAGCCAGAAACAAGCAAGCGGCCTTCATACAACAAACAGGAGCCTGTGGATTTTTGTTTGCTTGTTTGTTTGACTACAGCAGTCACCGCAGTCTGTGGTCCCTAACAGATATCTCACAAGTGACTGATGATGACATGAATGAGTAGACACAGCGACTCAAGAGAGATCTAGACTTGAGTCTGTCTCTGTCCTTAACCAACTGGTGACCCTGAACCGATCACTCTTCCTTGCCTGGGCTCTGCTATCTGGTCTCTGTTCTGGTTGAAGCTTCACCCCAGCCACTGGCATCCATACACCCAAAGAGTCTGAAATGTTTGGGTGGCAGCTCCACCCTAAATCCCCTCCTCCATTTCTTTCTCTCCAAACCCTTCTGCATCTCAGAAAGCCCGCCAAATGATGACCCCTCCCTCAGAGATGCTCAAGACCACTCCCACAGGGTATTTAAACTGTACCCGCCCCCAGAAAACAGACACGTGGTTTATTGGTCTTCCTTTCCCATCTCCTTGCGGGAGTGGGGAGGCTGGAAAGACATCCGGGAGGGTTTTATTCATTAAACCTGGGCTTTTAAAAATTTGGTTTGATTTAGTCTGATTTGGACTTCTTCGGCAGAGAGGCTTATTGGGGTGCAGAAACTTTTCAGTCTCTGCCTGGAAAGGATTGATCCTGGCTAAATCTCAGGGCCCCACCCAACTGTCACACCCCAGAAACTGGATAAAAAAAATCTTTCTTTAGCAACAGTGTAGCTTGTCTTTATGGAAGTGTCTTATTTTCATAAATGCAACAGGATTTTCCTAGGGTCCTTCAGCCACAACAGCATGAGTGGATTTCCTCAAATCTGGAGATGTTTTTCATGAAGATTCCCCCATTACGGAGTGGCTACGGAGGCTTCCTTGCCCTGACCACAGCATCCAGCTGCTCCTACTTCTGCCCTGTAGGAGCATCAATAATAAGTGAGGCTTGCTCAGCATTGCAGGCAGGTACCCACTTTGCTCTGTGAGGCCCCTAAGGGCGGGGCTTCCTGCAGAAAGCAGTTGCCTAGCTCGCTCTATGCTACAGGAGAGCGCTCATCCCATGTGGCCTCATGATGCAGCTGTTTTTAACAACTGTTCATTCTCTCACTGCTCAGACTTGTGATGAGAAACTGTGGGGAGTTGGGGATCAAGGGAGTCAGTGTTCTAGCCTAGTGTACCAACGTTTTTCTGAAAAGGGCCAGTCGTTAAGTATTTCCAGCTTTGGGAGCCATTTGGTCTCCATAGCAACGATTCAGCTTTGCAATTGTAGAATGAAATCGTATGTGACTGTATGGGGTGTGGCAGTGTTCCCGTAAAACTCTCACAGAAACAGGCGGGTGAAGGTGAATGGGGGCTCATGGGCTGTAGATTGAAGGTCCACAGGCTGTAGATTGGGGGCCTATATGTTGTAGATTGGGGGTCTATGGGCTATAGATTGGGGGCCCACGGGCTGTAGATTGGGGGGCCACGGGCTGTAGATTGGTGATCTACTGGCTGTAGATTGGGGACCCACAGGCTGTATTTGGGGGCCCATGGGCTGTAGACTGTGGACTGTAGATTGGGGGCCCACAGGCTATAGATTGGGGGCCTATGGGCTGTAGATTACCAATCTTCATTCTTGGATTCCACATTCAGACCCCTTTAGGATCATGCACTGACTTTTCCGGCCACCCTTCAGATCACTTAAGGGAGGGGGCACTCTGGCTCATCAAAGTTTCAGCTGGTTAATGAGAGTGAGAGCTTGGTCCAGGCTTCTGACCCTCGTCCAGGACAATTTTCCCTATAAGGGAAGATGCTGCCTTCTGCTGTTCTCATATTCCTTCCAGCTCACCACAACCAACTTCCTGGTGCATTTGTGTTTGAGGTACCTGGGGGCAAAAGTCAATACCCAAGTGTGTTCCTCCATCAATCTCTACCTTCCTCTTATTTGTTTTATTTAATTATAGACAGGGTCTCTCACTGAGTAGCTAGACAATCTGGTCAGCAAGCTCCATCTCTGTCCCTTCCAGAGCTAGGATTACAGACACGTGCCCAGTTCTTGTGTGGATGGTGGGGATCTGAGCTCAGGTCCTCTTGCTTGACACAAGCCCTTTGCTAATTGTGCTATCCCCTGTCCCCTGCTCCCCGCACCCCTCCGCTGCTGCTGCTGCTGCTGCTGCTGTTGCTGCTGCTTCTGGCAAGAGAGCAAGGAGAGCAGATGCTGATTGCATTAACCCCTGCATTACCGAATCTACCTGTGCTGGGTTTTAGCAGCAACCACTTTCTAAAACAAGGCTGGGCTTGAGTCACCTGGTAACTTTATATGACCAATTTTCACAGTTAGGGACAACCCTAAAGAGCCAACAGATAATATTACTGACTTTAAAAACCCACCATTTTCAAAGTGGGTAAAGTTGATCACTACTCACCAAAATCATTACAGTTCCAGTTTCTTCTCTGTTAAGAAACTTGATTCTATTTCACCTCATCAGACATTACAACAAATTCTCTTTAAAAATATGGTCAGAATTATAATGCTTCTGGCTCACATCTCATGGCTCATGTTGAACCGTGTATCCTTACAAGCTGTGCCATTACAGGCTGATACTGATTTCTTCATCCCAGAGCTATAGAAAGATGCTGACATAGTAGGGGAACCCTCTGTTTTTGTTCTCTCTCTCTGCTTAATTTCCATTTGCTGATTCAAAGAGACTGTTAATGAAGATGATGTCAGAGCCACCGTCTGCAGCCACCTGGTTATTCTGGGATTTGTACCATGAATTCTGGCTTCCCAAATGTCAAAATAAGTTTGATCGTGGCCTCGACTGTTCCTGTATTTGTTATAATGACTGGCAAATGTGTCAGCTCCTAACTTTCTGGTCACCCCCATTCCCACATTTCTGATGGATATCTAACCTCGTTTCTTTGGTTTGCTTCTGGGTTTTATTAACTTATGTTCCTGGGTGAGAATGCACCTTGGAATTCACTCTGCACTGTGATCCTATAAAGATGTTTCTTAAAGAATAGCCTGATTTTTGTGTGAAAATATGATAAATTCTTGGCGACACAAATTCAAGCAATAAACATAGAAAGTTGGAGAAAATTTAAAGATCACCTGCTCCCCTGCCACCCAGAGGGTCATGACATTCTTGGTAAGGATCCTAAATGCACAGCTACATTTGTGCAGACACAGTTGTATACAGTTCTAAGAATAGCTTTCCTCACTCAACTCAGCTAGACATCACTGCTTGGAGACCAGTCTCCATGGGTCTTTTCTGCTCTTGAGGCTATGATGCAGGGCCAGTTCATTTTCAGCATTTATGTGTACAGTGCTGCAAGCTTGAGAAATGAGGCATTGTCTTCTTCCGGGAAGGGAATACTTATTGCTTGCAATAAAAGGGTGGTTTCCTGAACCCTTGACACTGTTGAAGCATGAGTATATTTTTGCATTAATTCCTACAGAATAGGATGCAAACTAGCCATGCATAGCACCTGTCTAGGCTGGCCATGTTGGCCTCAGATAACTGAGGTACACTTGTTTTCATTTTATAATTACCAGTTTCACTGTCCTGCATGAATTCTGAGCTAAGCCCTTATACTCTGCATACTTTGTATAGACCATTAATGAAATCCAGGACACTATTGTTATTCAAGAAACACAAGGCCGTATGTTTGCATGTGGAGAAATTGGAGCCCAGCAGCAAAATGGCCTGACTAAGATGACGGAATAACAATACGTGAGTCAGAGGCCCGTTTCCACCTTTGCGCCTGGTTCACTAGTTCACAGCGTATAAAGAACAGTGACCTATGGTGGCTGCCAATTTATTGCTGTTGTCACCATGATCACATTCTACACATGAAAACTAAAGGTTTAAATGTCTTTATTGAAATAAAAGTAAAGTCATTCCATTTAGAAAGTAATAACAATTTAATTAAAACCATTTCCATTAAATTAAAACCATTAAGCATATGTATACACATATACATACACACATTAGCATTTTGAAAACACAGTGACCTAGAAATAGCAATTTTAGAAATCTATTCTATAGAAATGCATAGCAATCAGGGCTAAGGTGCACTGCATATGTACAAAACACAGTAAACAGTAGCAAACAGTCGGAAACTAGTCGATAATGAGTTCATCAAATTATAGTATATTCATAGGACTGAATTCATGATAAAGAATGAAAGCTAGAGCCAGAAAGATGGCTCAGTGGACAAAGGCAATTGTCACCAAATCTGAAAACCTGAGTTTAACTCCTGAGACCCACACGGTAGAAGAGGAGAACTGACTCCCACAATTCCTACGTGCACTGTGACACACAGCACCAGACACTATTGCTATTGCTGTGATGAACCGCCATCACCATAGAAACCTAGGTAGAAAGGGGTTCATTTGGCTTACACTTCCGTATCACTGTTCATCACTGAAGTCAGGATGGGAACTGAAGCAGGGCAGGAACCTGAAGGCAGAAGCTGATGCAGAGGCCGCAGAGGGGTGCTGCTTACTGGTTTGTTCCTCTCGACTTCCTCGGCCTGCTTTCTTATAGAACCCAGGGCCACCAATCCAGGGATGTTACCACCCAATGGGCTTGGTCCTCCCTCATCCTTCACTAACTAAGAAAATACTTTGTAGGCTTGCCTACAACCTGATCTTATGGAGGCATTTTCTCAGTTGGGTTTCCCTTCTCCCAGAAGACTCTAGCCTGAGTCAAGCTGACATAAAATTATCCAGCACATGCATGTAAGTAAATAAATATAATTTTAATTTTTTTAAAAGAATGAAGTTCATTTAGGCGCTGATATACATGATTTCTAAGATACATTTTTAAGTGAATTTCCTGTCATTTCAACAAGAAAGGCAACAAAAGACAGTGCAAAACCAGTCACATTGTCCATGTTTGGGGAAGAGACTAAGAGAAGACTTCATGTTGTCTTTGTTTTTGTGGTTTTAAGTATCATGTACTTGAATAAATTAATTTTGATTTTTAAAAGTGTCCACTGAGCTGAATAAAACACTGGGGCTAAAATAAGCATCACTCTGAAAAACCTGTGTTTTATGATTCATAGCCTCTGGCTGTCAATCTTTCCTCTTCTGCCCTGACCATGTAAATTCACAGCACACAGCTCAGCATGGTACCCTTGTCATTGTCCCCCAGCCCAAGGCCATTAATCTCCTTTCTTCACCATCCAGAAACTCTCTCATTTAAAGCCCAAAACATATTTTGAAAGCAATACTGAAGAAAAGGGAAAAGGAAAACATGAAACAAATAAAATATGGTTGACTTTTTTCTTTTTTTGCTATAAAAAGAATTTTCTCTGCATGATAATCTATCATGGGGTTCTTTAAATTCATGTCTGAGTTATGGTCTTGATGTGGTCGAATTTACAGTTGCTCTTTGTTATGTAAGCTGTAGTTCTGAATAAAAGAATTGGGACAGGGAGCAAGAAGTGTACATAATTAAGCAACTTCAGTCAAATAATGACCTCATTGGCCATTGTCTCCCTCCTTCCAGAAGATGATTCTGGGTGCATCCTTATCACCTGCAGGGACATCCACTTGCCATGGGACGGTGGTACCAGCTCATAGTGGGACAGTCTCTGTTTCTATCCTGGAGTAAAAGCTCCCACTTGATAAGATGAGTGTGATCTCATCATGGGTTCGTTGCTCCTGAAATCTCAGGTGACTGAAGCTTTAGGACAAAGACTGGGGATCCTAAAGAGCACTTTTGGAGGGACATCTGGTAAATGGCTTGGACCACTGAGCAGTCACGTGCTATAGCTACTCCCATCTTTGTGCCATCAGCCTTGAAGGGTGCCGGGATAGGCTAGCTAGGAACTGTTTAGACAGTTTCAGACACACATACATTGAGGAATTAGCATCCCTACATGACCAGTAGTAAATGAGACAGAAACAACAAAATGAGGGTGGATGTCACACTTTTATCTTGCTAGGTCATCTTGTTGACCCAAATGAGGAACCATAGCAGAAGTTGTTCCAAGTACCTGCTAAAGACACATGTATGCATGCATGGCCATAAAGGTGTGTACATATTGAATATTAGGATGCTGCATGTTCCTGGCAAGAATGAAGATTAGAATTCTATAGAGGCATTTGTTTCCTTCCCTTAGCTTTCAGACTATTGTAATAATGGGCTCCATGACATTTCTCCAAGATTCTCAGGGTGGGAGAAAGAAAAGGCTTCACTCTGGTACTCATCCGAGAAGAACTTTTTCTGGAGAAGATTGCACACATTTTGATAACTTATCTGACCACCTTACTGGAGAGACTGGAACTCAGGCAATGATGACAGATAAGACTACATAGACCATCAGTTAAGCATTTCCCTTGTCCTTTTGCTTAGGCCTGAACTTTTGTTAGGGCCCCAAACATGGACTTGGGGTCACTGGACTTCTTTATTACTCTTTCCAATGTGACCACATTGAATAAATACCTTTTTTTTTTTTTTTGCTCTTCACTATTAATTGTATTCTAATAGACCTATGAAGTCAAGTGGCTAAACCTAGCTTAATAGGGCTGTCAGGGCCCAGACTCTGATCTTAACAGATCCAGTAACAAAAACAGATTTTTTTTTAAAAAAAAAAAAGTTTGTCATGATCCTTCTGAAGATAGGAACAGAACATATATTAAAGATCGTTGTTGATTCACAAGTCAGTGAGGGAACCAGATGTCACAACCAGTTCAAAGAAGAAGTCTTAATTTTTTTTAAAAAATAGGAGTGAAGGAATGTTGGATACACAAACAGAGGTGGAGTTAGCGTCTTCCATGGTAGGTCAGGAATGCCAATTAAACTTCTAGACGGGGTGGAATTTGCTGGCAACTTGGTCCTCCCACCTAAGACAAGAATTATTTTCCATCGCCATCAATTACCTACAGTTTACCAAAAAGTAAAACCGCTTCCACAGGATTAGAATCTCATAACTCACGATGTCCTTTGGAGTCTAGGAACAGTTTTCCATGGGAGCATATTTCCTTCCCACAGCATTCAGCACAAACTTATAAGTGCTACTCATGTCTCTCAGCAGGCAGCTGCTAGAAAAAGCAGAACTGGAGAGCAAGGGCAGGATTCATTTCCTGTTAACCCCTGAGGAAAGCTGCCTTCATTTCCTCCTGCCTTCTGGGGCAGCAGGGCTGTGGGAGAGGGTTGGGGCTGTGGGAGAGGGTTGGGGCTGTGGACTGGAAGGGAAGAGGTGTTTTTGAACTATCCCTGTCATTGTTTCTGGTGGTAATAGATTTATAAGGACCCTACTTAAATCTCATGAGGCAAATCTGAAGTCCTGTCAGCCTTACTAAACTTGGCTTTTAACCAATAAACCAAGCGTGTAAGTGGGCAAAACCTAAAAGAGATAGAGACTTTGGAAGAAGGAAAACGAATTCTCTCACTGAGTCTGAGTTTTATTTGTAGAAGCACCCACCCCTGCAACACCTGAGGCCTACCAGGGTTCTCTTCTCAGCACCTTTGCCTGAAGCAGAGGGGATGGAACTGGGTTGTTTTGTTCAATCTGGCCCAAAAGGGCCTTCTTTCCCTTCAAGTGCTAGAGGCTTTTTGTCCTTATGTGGAGCTGCATTTTAATAAGGGCCCAAGGGACAGCCTTTGGAGGGTGGTGTGCAGGGACAGCCTTTGGAGGGTGGTGCGCAGTGGGACAGCATTTCAGTTTAATTTAAGAACCTGCCTCTTTAGGGTTTTGATTTTTGTTTTCCTTCTGGGTCTCGGACAGCTCAATCAACCCCCCCCCCCCCAGAAGCTCAACTCCTGGCTGGGAGAAGGTCCTGGAGGCACTGGGGGGGACTGGAAAGGGATGCACCCAGTGGTCTTCAGACTGTCTTTAAAAGCAGCACATTCTGGGTGGTGGTAGCACATGCCTTTAATCACAGCACTTGGGAGGCAGAAGCAAGTGGATCTCTGAGTTTGAGTCCAGCCTGGTCTACCAAATGAGTTCCAGGATAGCCAGGGCTACACAGAGAAACCTTGTCTTGAGAAACCAAATCCTAATAAATAAGTTAAATAAAAGCAATGCATGCATCTTTCATGGGGGAAAAGTCTCCCTCAGCCAGTTTATCGACCTCAAAGTCCTATTTAAGGATTCCTTAGCATTTATTGATTTGCAATCACTATGCCCTTGTAGGTTCCAGCACTCTGCAGATGAGCAAGCATAGAGCTAGTTTCTAATAGAGGAGAAGCACATGATACAGCCTATGTAAGAGCCTGGAGGACAGGATTAGGAAAGAAAGCAAGGGAAGGAGGGTCTGAGGGATGAACTCCCTCTCCTGAATAGTTAGTCATTCCTATAGAAGATACAAGGAAAATATACTGGCATCAACAGCCAGCCATTGACTCTTACCTTTACCTCCGTCCAAAAGGGTGATCCTACCTCCAGGAATCTCAGAATGAGACTGTGTGTGAGAGCTGACTCCTCCTGTCTTATATTCCTCTCTAGAGTTGGGATTAAAGGCATGTACCTCCACCCAGTTTATATGGCAAACTAGTGTGGCTATTGGGATTAAAGGTGTGTGTTACTTCTGCCTTGTCTGTATGGCTGATCAGTGCAACTGTTTTACTCTCTGAGGCAAGCTTTAATTATTAAAATACAGATTAAAATGACACTATAGGGAATCCCCTTCCAGGGATCAAACTCAGGTTATTGGTCATGGTAGTAAGTGCCTTTACCCACTGAGACACAACTCTAGTCCCTGTGCTTACATTTTGAAAGAATCTGTTTACAAACACGGTGCAGAGCACATTAGGGAAAAAGAGGATGTGGGATACAAGGGGGCCTGCATAATGGCAGAGATGGCCAAGGAAGGTTGAGAGGCTCGGGTGCCACGCAAAGTGACCAGATCAGACCGAACTGGCAGCAAACAAGCTCAGGATTATTGGTGCAGCTTTTGGTGAGGTTCATGAGGTCCTGGTTTGAGTGCCTGAAGGGCTGGCCCCACCAGGAGCTCGGTTTTAGTACCATTCAGGTAAGTGGGGCTTTGTAATGCAGGTGAGGCTATAACGATTAGAAGCACGGTTCTTCTTATTCCGGCTCTTGATGACACTATAGGACTTTGCACCCCATCTGGAGTTACCACTCTCCACATTTGTTAGCATAAGAGATAAGCACATATAGTTGTATGCGGAGGCTGCTGTTTCGTTTCCCGGCTGTCCAGACCCGAAATAATCACACAGAAACTGTATTAATTACAATACTGTTTGGCCAATAGTTTGTGTATTTACAGCTAGTTCTTACATCTTAAATTAATCCATTTCTATTAATCTGTGTATCGTCGTGTGGTTGTGGCCTACCGGTAAGATTCTGTCTAGCGTCCAGCATCTGTCTCCTGCAGCGGCTGCATGGTCTCCCTGACTCTTTTCTTCTTCCCTCCTCTATCTGCTTGGAATTCCCACTTTGCTCTATTCTGCTAAGCCACTGGTTGAAACAGCTTTATTCATTAATCAATAAAAGCAACACATATACAGAAGGACTTCCCACACCATATAGTTATTGCCTAAATGAACATTATCTTAGTCTTCCTTCACGTGCAATCAAAGTTGGTTGATTAAGCAGATGTTGCCCCGAATCAAATGAGGCCACTTCAGCTTGGGTCTGCAGTTGCTCTGGGGTCACCATGGAATCCTGGTGTTGCTATGGGACAATCTCTCTACCTGACAATGCCAAAGTTTGCCCTTCAGAATGGGCTGGAAGTCCTGAGCCTCCCTTAAAGTGTACTCTGAGTGCAAGCATGACAGATTAGAGCACCACTGTCTGCTGAACTTTTGCACATGTGGATTTTAGTGTTTTAGTAATGGAAAGCTGGGTGCTTTTCTTATTGACAATCTTCTGTTCAGTGAAGTTGGCGATATCAATGGCAGGCGCACACATTCTTCCCTCTCTGTGATTCAGTAAAGCCAGTTTTAGATTTTTCTTGGTGGGGGAAAAAAAGTAAACATGCTAATCTTTCCTAAATTAACTTTCATACTGGGAAGAAAGAGAAGGTTGCTTAGCACTGAGTATAAAAGCTGAAATGTTCTTTACCACCAGAGAGATCTATATTTGAATGCCGATACTGAATGTGTTGTGAGCCTGGGTCTAAATTAGTTAACTTCTGACTTACACAGGGGTGATAATGTCTGCTTTATCATGTAAGGGTCCAAATGAATTCTTTCCTGTGTGACCCTGTCTCTCCAGCTGCTCCAGGGCTGTCATGTAAAAGATTCCTTTTCCCCATTGAATAGCTTCAGCCCTCTTACTGATTCAGATGACCAGAGACACATGGCTTCATTTCTGGACTTTAAATTGTGTTCAACCTTTAAGCCATTACTATACTATCAGGGCTACTGTGACTTTATGGTAAAATTTAAAGTCTGGACATGTGACTTCTAATGTATTCATTTTCAAAGCTGTTTTTGTTATTTTTGTGTACCTTGCATTGCCTATGGAATTTGGAACCAGTTTTTGAGTTTCTACAAAGCAGTCATCTTAGACTCTGACAGGGATGGTGAAGACTGAACGGTTCAATGTGAAGTCTTTCTATCTTGGCAGCACCACTCCAGAGTGGAGGGTTCTTTTAAACTAATTAAGGTTTTATTTTAGTAATGGTTTGTGATTTCCAAGGTGAAAATTTCTTTCTTCTTTGTTGCAATTCCTCTCATATATTGTCAGACTAAATTTGTGTTAATTTTTAATTATATGTTCATTAGAGATATGAATCTGTATCATTTGAAAATTATCTTTGTCTTGATTGGGAGTCAAAGTAATTCTAGTTTCATAGACTGAATTGAGAAATTGTCATGGTCCTGCTGCAGCTTCGGTTCAGGCCCTGAGACAGAAGGGGGCGTTGATAGAAGAAGAATTGAGAACTGTCCAACTACCAGATGAGTTTCACACATGTGGCCAGCCCTAAGTAGCTAAAGCTGTCTTTATTTATACTTCAAAAACAAGCATGTTTTTCCATATTAACAATTAGGTTTTCCCACCCTCTAACATTAACCTCTGGCAAAAGCAAATATGTCAAATATTTTTCCCCCAACTTTTACATCAAAACATATTTTAAACCAAAAACACTCCCCCCCCCCCCCTAGTTTGGCCAAATATTGAGCCAGGTACATCCTGTCTTTACAAAGCTAAAAAATGATAAACATAGATACCCATTTTTTTCGAGAACAACAATATCATTCAAAACCTAACAAAGCATATTTACAAAAATAGGGGTGATCTGCCACAAGCTGCCTGCATACGGTTAGCCTGTACTTCTTCAAATGTGCGTTAACTCTCACTGCCTTGGATCCAGTCAGTCCTGAATCAGATCAGATCCCAGCTGATATTTCCAGATAAGAGACCTGAGAAGCACCAATTCCTAGAAAATTTTAGGGGGGACTATTTAGAAAAAAATGGGGTTTCTGGGAATGATCATATCTGTTCCATGCATGACTGACAAAGTTACCCTAAAAATCACTAAGAGAATCAGCAACATTAAGAGACAGAAGAGACCATGCAGGCGCACAGTCCCAGCAGTATTCTGTGCTGTCCTGAAGTTCACTGGGACCTTGCTGAGTGAGACTGTCTTCTTGGGCTTTGCCTCATGGAGACCTGCTGGACAAGCACTCATGTACTGATCCAAAACTAAGCCACACGGTTTCCAACAAGAAATGTTCCCTCCTCTTCTAGGTTTTGAAACAATTTATGAACACTTGATGGCCATTCTTAGGTATCTGGTAGAGTTTTGCCATGAAGCCATGCTTTTCATCTTGGGTAGTTATTTTATTTAGTACTTTTTTTTTTTTTGAGACAAAGTCTCTGTAGTCCAGGTTGGCTTTACGGTCAGAATCCTCCTGCCTCGAGAGCCAAAGAAATGTGATTACGGATGTATGCCACTATATCTGACTTGATTTTTTATCTTCGATCTATTCTGAATTCCAGTTTCTCCTAGAGTGAGTTTTGTTAGTTTATTTTACGTGGAGGTTTGAATGAGAACGGCCCCATAGGCTCATCTGTTCGAATCATTGGTCAGCAGTTTAGCGGAACGTTTTGGGAAGGATTGGGAGTCATGGCCTTGTTGGAAGTGGATGTGGCCTTGCTGGAAGAGGCGTGTTACTGGGAGTGGGCTTTGAGGTTTCAAAAGTCTATAGCGGGCCTAGTCTCTGCCTCCCTCCCCACCTCCTACCTGCAGATCAGGATGTAAAACTCTCAGCTACTGCTCCGGAGCCATTCTGTCTGTTTTCCACCATAATAACATGGACCTAAACCCGTCCCCCCCAAAAAAACTCTAAGAAAGTCCCCAATTAAATGCTTCTTTTGTAATAGTTGCCACATCATAGTGTCTCTTCACAGCAATTGAACACTAAGTCATTGTATCTGTTTTATGACTTTTCCTGAGACTTAGAGGGCTGCGTGTTCACTCTGGGGAGCAAAGGCACCAACAGACCCAAGAAAAGGTTCCATTTGAGTCCAGCTTGGAGAATCAATGAGTTTATTGGGTTACTTATAGGGACATGATTGATTCAAAGGGACCTAGGCTACCACGAAGTCCCACCCCCAGCACAGCTGGCTCTGAGCAGCCATAATATTGCCATATTACACCCTCCAGGCAAGATTCTGCCTCCCATAAACTGTAACTCACCTGGTCTCTGTAGATCTTTATAGGAAAGAAATCCATTCTGTATCTTCAGAGAGACAGTCATATTTTTGCTGAGCACAAAAACAAACAAACAAAAAGAAGTGAAACTTGATCTTTGCCAGCCAAGGGAATGACAGCATGAAATACACATTGAGTCCCTGCTGACCAAGTAACTCTGGCATTGAATAAAGCCTGCTGCACCCAGATTCTAGGCAGATTATGGAACTTAGTCACACCTGATCGGGGACACTCTGGAATCAGGCCGACGTGCTGTTCATGATTCCCAAACTCACTAGTGATTTTGCTCTTTTCTAGATGGTGACCACGCTTCCATTCTAGTTGATTTATCTCTTGTATATATCCTTCCAGACTGGAATAAATTTGATTACCAAACTGTAAAAGCAGACTTAACTTGGATTCATAATATAAGCAGATAATTTGTCATATGTTAGAGAGATCTGACTATAACTTACAGCCTTTAATATCATCCTCCAGCTAACTATGTTTGATAAAGTCAGAATGTGATCAACTGTGGTCTAGACTTTTAAGAGTTTTATGATAGGAAATAAGACAGAAAGTCCCAAGTGTGGAGAAAGAGATCAATGTCAAAGGAAATACTTCTTGATAAAAAGGGTTTTGTATGATAAATGAGTTTTGTCTTAAACTATTATTTAAGACGGGAATAGAAGATGATTAAGGAAAAACCAAAAGGTTAAAGTATGTCACAAGAAATTTTGTGGAAGTTGAAGCTTGAAGAAAGGTGGTATAAGTGTAGTCAAATTGACTATAATTAAACATTATTAAAAGTTTGCAAGTCCAATATTTAAGATACTGTGTATAACTGTTGCCCAATCTTGCTTATAACACTTAGACTTCCTTAAAATGTTAATTTGCTCATTAAAACTAGAGAAAAGAGACTATTTTATGATGATAATTGCTCATATTTTCTATTGACTTTGTCAGTCTTTGAACTGCTAGAGGAATTAAGGCTCAAGAAGTCCCAGATTCATTTAAAACTCGCCTTTGTCAAGCTTTATGTAAGTTTACACTAAATTTTAAACCACTATTAACTCTTCCAGACAGGTGTACCTGACCTTACTTGTAGGTCAAAGCCATTATGGAAAAGGAAGCTAAGAATACAGCTGACATTTTGGCCTCTTCCCCAGATCAGCCAGGTCCCCGGGGATGATGGGACATGGCTAGATGACCCTACAGCTCCAGATGAATAGAGAGGTGATGGGGACTCCAAAGTTTGGGTTGTAACAAGCACACATTTTGAAACAAAAGGAGGCTCGTTGCAGTGGGAAATGTCTTCAGTCTTTCATGGGACACCACAGGGCTAGCACTACCTGCACCTGTCCCAACAGATGGTACCACCAATAGGGGCCAAACTAAAGAAAGGGAGGGTTTCATCCTAAGGTCATAAAAGTAACTCCTAATAAGAAAAGAAAGGGAATAATTTTGGGTCACCTACGTGATACTTAAACACCTAACAATTAAGTATAGTCAATGAATGAAAATGATTTAAAAAAACAAACAAACCAACCACAAAACAGAACTAGACTAGTCTTTAATTTGAGGAAAACAATGAATCAGGCCTCCCAGGCCCTCCTCTAACCCCCAGTGTGGGTTACTGGCTATGCCAGGTAGGATAATCACAGTCACCCAGCTATAATCAGATTAAAGGACTCTTAAGCTCTTACTAACCATAAAAAATATTTTCTCTGGCCCCAAGCCCAGGCAGGACTTCTACCCCAGTCAGCAAACTTCTCATTTGTGGACTTTCAGCTCTGTCAGTGCCCCTGTAACACTGCAGTGCAGCCTTTTAGATTTTCTTTTTCATTAGGCCTCCCAAGATCTTTTCAAGGTGATAACGGCTCTTCATTTGCTTCCCAGATCACTCAGCCTGTAGCTAAACCCCTGGTTAGTGAAGATATTATCTATCTTCACTACTCTTGAAATCTTCAGTCTGTGGAAATGTGGAACATGCCGACCACACCATAAGGCTCTCCATTGCAAAGCTTCCTCTTATCTTCCTTAGAGGCTACATTCCAATGCTTTATCTAGATTTTCTATAGGTCTTCATTCAACCACGGGCATAAGCCCTTTCGAGGTGTCTCATGGGTGCCCTTTTCTAATTTCAGACCTGTTCGTGGATTTTAAAGCCCAATCTTGAAGTGCATTTGCCTCTAAATTCAGTGACCCCCAACAGGCCATCAAAGAATATGTTTTGTAGAGACTTCCCAAGTCATTAGAAGATTATGATAAATCACTTTTTCAACTGGAAGAACAACCAAATACCCAGGCCCCAGAAACTGGCAGCTTGATCTTCACTCCCCAGTTAAAAGTTAGAAAGGAAAGCCTCCTGAATCCTCTCATAACGAGCCTCTGCGAAAGTCAGTGTACAGCTGTTCAAAGAGCAGACAACCAAATCATTCCTGTTTGCTCCTTTGCTAAAAAGCTGTGCCTTACTACTCAGGCTTGGTTTCTGCTTGCATCAATTTTTTATTATTTTATGGTTTATTATTTATTGGATATGTATGTGTGTGTACGCGCATGTGTACACTCACACACCTAAAACAAATTCCCCAGGATTCCAGAGGACAGCTTGTAGGAGTCCATTCTCTGCTTCTGCATGTGGGTCTGAAGGATTGAGCTCAGGTTGTCAGTCTCATGGGCAAGTTCCTTTCCCCACTGAGCATCTCACTGGCCCTGTTTCTGCCTTTCTATACCATATGAAAACTAGATCATCCTGCTAACCTACGTATGTTGCATCATTCCTGTGGTGTTTGAAAAGGAATGACTTCCTATTCATAGACTCATATATTTGAATGCTTGGTCGTTGGGGAGTGGCATTACTTGTTAATTGTAGGTGTGACTTTGTTGGAGGAAGTGTGTCACTGCGGGTAGACTTTGGGGTTTTGAATGCCCAAGCCAGCTGGGCTCAGTGTCTTCTTCTTCTTGCTGCCTGCAGCAGATCCAGATATAGAACTCTTAGCTACCTGTGCAGTACCACGTCTGCCTGTGTGCTGTCATGCTTTCTGCCTTGGCAAGAATGGACTAAACTTCTGAACAGTGTGTCAGTTCCAGTTAATTGCTTTCCTTCATAAGAGTTATCATGGTCATCATTACAGCAATAGTAATCCAAACTACAGCAATTACCAAACTCAATTTTCCCCCATTGGGATAGTGATAGAGTTTCCATTTTTCCATCTCTGGTGCCAGAGGATATTATTTGAACAAGATTAAGTGCTTTCCTGATTATCCCGTTAACCTTTTGTCTTCTTCACATGCTGTACAAGAGCAGATTCAAGCCATGTCAGATACCACCATCACTTTTGGTAAGTAACTTTGATGTTGGGGTTCCAGATTTTCATAGTAGAAATGGGTTATGCCTGTTTTAACTTTGCTAAGGATCATATACCTCCTTGGACTTTGTATTTAATTGCTGTCTTAATTTTATCTCCTCTTTTCCACTTGATCCCTTAGAAGGTCCTGTGACAATCTCACTGCATCCATCTGAATCTCCTTGAGAGTCCACTAAGGCTGGCATATCAACAAGGGTAGAAACTCTAAATCCTTCTATGACCTATTTCATATTGAAGTAGTTAAATCAATCCACTACTCATTTCATAAAGTATTTTAGGGTCTCTACTCTTACAGGGCATTGCTAGATAGCTCATCCTGTAGGCTTGAAGATGATTAGTAATGGGTCTTTCCCCTCATCATCAGCAGCTTATAAAACTAGGTGCAGAAACTTCAGGGCTCTACTGGTCAGAAGAGTCAGATTTGAGTTCTGTCTCTGGCCCTGGGTAGAGACATATAGGGTGTGACTTTTTCAGGGAGCTATTAAAAGAATCTATTCACTTCAGATAGGGAACCAGCGACCAAAGAAATTATTCTACCTAAATATAGTTTAATGAACCAGGGAATTTATTGGAATTACTTATATGAATATGAATGAGGGTTATTTACAAGAACATGGATGTTTCAAAGGTAGCTGTATCACCCACACCAGTATAAGTAACAACACATAAAAGTTGTATCTCTGGAACTTTCCATATGACTTTAAGGCCTAGCTGGTTAGAGAGTCTCCTTTCCCAACAAATATTACTACTTACATAACTTTGGGGAGAGCCCTTGAGAATCTTGTAAGCTTCAGGAACTTTCTGAGACTTGTGAGTTTTGTTTACTTCCCTAACTTTGTATGTTTTGCTTACTTTTGGAATTTGTGTTTTTTAGATTTATTTTTTGTGTATGGAATGTTTTTGTCTGTATATATGTAGTTCCTGGAGCCATCATGTAGGTGCTGGGAACTAAACCCAGGTCCTCTACAAGAGCAACAAGTGTTCTCAACCACTGAACTGTCTCTCCAGGCCCTACTTCCAGAGCCTTAATGAGGCAATGTTTTAATTTAGAAAAAATAGCTACATAACATGACATTGTAAAGTGCCCCAAAGATCCTAAGATAGTATCCAATTGGAGGACCTGTCAATTATCTGGGTAGAAAAAGTCTTCTAGGAAACTGTTCCCCGAAACTTCAAGAAATAATATGAAATGTACCTAAATTTTAAGTAGATTCAGTGGTATCTCTGGCCATTTCCTATCCATGCCTTGTGTTTTCCTCCATAACAGTCTCTCAGGCTAGTCTACTCCAGCCCTAAGAGCATGCTCTGTGCTCAGTGGCTGTGGTTCGCTCTCATCCCTCAATAGTGTTTCCTTTGGCCATTGCCTGTTTTCACCTCGTACTGTTCTCTGATAAATTCTGCCTGGCTTCTACACCACACTCTGCATCATCTGAGTTGATTTGGTGGAGATTACAAGACTGGGAGGCCATGGGAGGCCAGGGCAAGATCCTAGTAACAAGACCTGTGTCAACATCTGACTGCATCTTCAAGTCCTCATACAACAGGAGGTACTGATACAATGTGGCTGATTCACTGGGAAGGGCTGGGACTTTAGGCCAGACAGCTACTTCTCTAGTTTTATTTTATGTTTCAGTGAAAGAAGTTGTCTAGGAGAGACCTGTTAGAGCAAAACTCTTGAGACCAAAAGGTCCCTGAAAAGTGTTTCCTGAGCTGTAAAGATGTTGGCCATAACAGGGGACCAGGTCCAAGGACAAGTGCTTGCAACTGACAGCAGCAAGTCTAGGTAGCACTAGGAAAAATGTTTATCGGATCAGATTAAGAGCAGTGACTGGTTTTGTTGTTTAAGGAAAATTAAAGGAAGGAAGGCATAAGTTGTTTACATTGAACACACACACACACAGACTGTGGATGAGAGGCACTTTGAAATAAGAAGGTAGATGGAGTCGTTGTTGCTTCTGAATTGGTTGGGGCTGTAAGCAGGATGCAGGTGTACCTAGGCGGCCATGATGAAGAGTCAAGTACATTCAGGCATGGGGCACAGTTTTGTTCTTTAAGGCCTGTAGCCTGCTAACTTACTACCCCTCCCGCCACATACACACACCTCTTCTCCATTCACGCCCTATGCTTATTGATTAAATGCAGGTGACCTGAGAAACTTTCTCTTTTCAATTCCTACCTCACATACTGTGCCCCTGCATCTCTACTGTGAACTGCATTCCGAGTCAGGCTGCCCACAGGGAGCTGCATGTTATGGTTTAAGGAAGTGATTTTGCTATCAGGTTGACAAGGGGTCAACTTGTGATAATTGACCTCGGTTGTCTACTTAATTGGACTGGCAGGTGCCTAGGCATTCAACAAAGCTCGTCCTAGTGCATCCAGTGATTCCAGAGAGGACTAAGGGAGATCTTCCCTGAGTGTGTGTGGTGCCATTCCATAAATTGGGAGTGCAGAGAGAATAAATGAGGAAAAGGGAGAAGGTCAGTTAGCATAGGCGTTCTCTGTCCTCCCCCATCCCTCCGCCCCACCCCAGCCCAGCCCCACAGCCTCTCTCCTTCCTCTCTGCCAAAGTGCAAGCCAGTCTGCTCCACCAAGGCCTCCTGCCACATTGGACTGAAACTGTGAGCCAAGTTAAATCCTCCCTCCTTTGCATTGTTTATGTCAGGCATGAGGTCCCAGCAACCAGAAAAGTGACTGATGGGCCACCATAGATGGCCGAGAAAAACCAAGAGGCTTCTCCCTGAGTCTGTGCTCCATCTCAGGGTTTGTACTTGGATCAGTGAGGGGTGCTGTTTCTGAGTACTCCTTCACTTCCTGAGAGCTTATTTACACCCACACCTTTATAACACTATGCAGGGAACAGAAGGGTAGAAAGTCAAGCCCCACACCACACCTTCCACAGAGATCATAACAGCAGGGCATTCTGTATTTAACAGATGCTTAACGAATATTAATTTTTCTTCATATCATGATCTTCTATCTCATCCAGATTTCTGATCCCACTCAAGCTGTGACACAGAGGAGAACTCAAATTGATTGTATTTAATTCTAGAATTATCATCTAGGGGGAGTTGGTAAAGGTTCTAATTGATGTGTTTATTGATAAACCTTGCCGAAGAAGAAATTCAGCAGCAGCCCTACTCCCAAACCACTCAGGCTTTCCCTCCAGACTTTCCAGAGAGAGGCAGAACATAATGTCTTCCCTCAGAGTTGTCAACCGAGAGCTTGTCCCTGGATAGGGACAGTTTGTCTTTATAAATTAGCTCAAAACTAGGTTAGTCACCAAGAAGAATCCCTTCATTTCCCCCACACACTTACTTTCTCCAAACCATATTACACAGGAACAATGTTAGGAAGTCCGACATCTCCATTTCATGTCAGTCCTGGTTTTGCTCTGTTGTAACTGATACTTCCTGGGCCATGACACTTGGAGCAGAAACTTCCTAAAGGAATTCTAAGGGGAAGGGTCACCATTGGTCAACATGGCTACTATGTACAAATTTTAAAAATCATTTACAAATCTAGGGCTTCTGTTAGGTGGGTGGTTGGTTCTGGCATCTATGTCATTGGGGCATGGCAACGTGGTCTGGGCAGCTGGAATCCAGGTATCCAGGAGGAAGATGGAGTTAGGGTAGAAAACAAGAAGCCAACATTAACACATGAATCTGTTTAGTGACTGAACCCTTCTTTAGGACTGCCAGTTTTTTTTAATATACCCCAAATTATTGTTTATCACTGGTGTGGACCAGGTCATGGAGGCTCCCAGTCCATGAGCCACTTGAGGGCAGTGTCTTACCACTGCAGCCACAGCTGGGCCTCTTCCCAAGAGCTCTGATTTCCCTGTGCAGCGTGCTGTTGCCTGGTACTCTCAAAGGAAGTCCTCTGATGCTTCCTCTAGTGTCTGTTCTGTTTCATATTTGTCTGTAAGCCACTACAACTATGCCACATTCTGAACAGAATTCTCCAACCCAGTCTTTCCTGGCTATATCTGGCTTCTAAGCCCTCCAGTAGCAATGCTTATGCCCCGTGTCTTTCACTTCCATTCATATATAGAATGTCTCCAGGAGTGGTTATCAAAAATAAATCTCTGCCCCTAAACGTACTACCATAACTTCTGCTCTATAGATTAGTCATCCCCTCAAATACGTCAGCTGGTCCCAAGATATGCTGTACTAATTTGCTAGCTTCCAAATGCTTGTCAGAGATGCCTGCAATATCTCCAGAGCAAGGAAGGAGAGAGAGAGAGAGAGAGAGAGAGAAAATGTGTGTGTGTGTGTGTGTGTGTGTGTGTGTATAGTACCCTTCCCCCTCCAGCACGTCATATGGTACAGAAAATGGAATATTGGTGAAAGAGTCAGAAATCCTCAAGTAACTCATGTTTTAGGTGACTATAAATATTTGACGCTGACCCATGTGCACCTTAGCATCATGTTAGACAATTAGAAAGGAAAACCTTGCCTGGTTCACTATGCACAGATGTGTACATTGAGTATTTATTTTTGTAGTACTGGGGGTTGTTCCTAGGGCCTCATACATGTCAGGAGAGAACTCAGACTTGAACTATATCCCTGATTCTTTTTACTTTTAATTTTGAGGCAAGATTTCATTAAGTTGCCCTGGATGACGTTGGATTTGCAACTTAGCCCTCCAAATAACCGAGACTGTGGGTAGGCCTGTGTCACCAGATCTGGCTTAGCTCTACCTTTTTCCCTTCTGAAAATCCCAGCACATCTGCAGGGAAGGATAGGTCACACAGTGTGGCAGTGTGGCTTAGGACTCGGCCTACCTTTAGGGAGCCTTGAGCCTGCTCTGAAGGACTTATTTCTTCTACCACAGAGTTTGGTTTTCAGAGGAGTCAGATGCTTATAGTTTCTCCCTCCTCTTCCAAATTCACCAAACCTTTCCGCTGAACTTCTCTGGGAAGCAGTTCTTTCTGGCCTCACTAAACCCAGTCAAAAGTTAACAAGTGTGTATTGCTACTTTTCTGTAGGAATAAAATACCATGAAAAGACAGCTATAGAAAGGGTTTATTTTAGCGTATGATTCCAGAAGGATCGGCTCCATCCTGGTGATGACATGCCATGGCAGTGGAAGCAGGAAGCTCGCCGATCACATCTTCATCCACACACGGGAAGCAAAGACAGAACAATAAATGGGTTGAGGCTATAAAACTTGAAAGCCCACCCCCAGTGACATACTTCCCTTAGCATAGCTCCACCTCCCAAAGGTTCCATAACTTCCATAAACAGGGCCACCAACTGATGACCAGGTGTTCGAATGTGTGAGCCAATGGGAGCCATTTCTTATTCAAACCACTACGGTGTTTCTGTTTTTGTTTTTAACGAATGAAGGGGAGGGATAAAGGGAAGAGAAATGGGTGTGGATTGGGAGTTAGTAACTACTGGGTACTACTAAGCAAATTAGGGTCTCTGTGGCCCAAGGTCCACACCGTTAAAGTAGGCTTAAATTAAGTTGGACACAGTTGAGGGCAACTTTCAATGAGAATTCTCTTCAACTAAGGTTATTCCCCCTCCCCTCCTCCACTTACCCCCTTACCCCTTTCCTCTTTCCCTTTTCCCCTTTCAACCTTATTTTTCCTTTTCTCTTCTGCCTGCTGTTTTTATTCCCAGCCCTTCACACAGGCACTTTTCTTTTCATCAGCAGGCTGTTCGTGCCAGCAATGTGATGCAAATAAAGCCAGACAGGATTTTGGTTCTGACTGAATAAGAGTTGCTCCACTTGAATTCACAAAAACACAACATCCCGGGCCCTCTAAACAGATCCTATTCAAAGTTTCTTGGCTTCAAAATTTTAAGAACAAGCTGTTCTTGTGGGAGGTTAATGCGAAAGTGTTTGGTCCACCTCCTGTCCCACTAGTGACCAACATGAAAAGAGCGCTGGAGAAGAGTCATTCAAAGTGGGGACCCCACCCCTGTTATCAGGCCAGTGAGACCAAGCTCAAAAGTCTGTGAAGCCAAAATGGGATACAAGTTGAAGATGCTCAGAAAGTGGTGGTATTCACATACATGCACACACACAGACATACACACACCACATTCTCTCTTGGTTATGGAAGACAAATAGCAGGGCTAGCCTGGTGAAATTTGGAGGAAGTAAAAACGCCACAAATATAGGGAGATTGCAAATCCTTCCCTGTCTGTCAACGTATTCAGTTACTTAAGGTGGGTGATGGAATATGAGCAGATGATAAAAATAAGACATCACATCCTCTTCTCCCTGATATTTCTTTTAAAAACAAGGACTTGGAGCAGTCAGAAAGAAAGAAAAACAATACAAACAATACACTGGTGTGTATGACGCAAGACAGGTGAGTCACGGACAGTCCTAAGTCTCTCAGCTGAGTTATATCCCAGGCAGTTTAGTTGCATGTGGCAAACACCTTAGACTCAAGCATAGGGATGGGGAGTTAGGAACGAGACCTGAATCTGATGTGGGATTCCCTTCCGTATGCTGTGAATACCAATGGTTAATAAAGAAATTGTCTTGAGCCTGTGATAGGGTAGAACTTAGTGTTGATTGAATTTTCTTTTCTGTCCAGTTCCCGCAGTTGTTAATTTCCAAAGAAATCACACAGAGGTCTACATTAATTATAAATTGATTGCCCTAGTATCTCAGGCTTTTTTTTTCTTTTTTCCTAAATTGGTAGGCTTTTATTGTTGAACACTTTACATATACATTCATCTGATTTTTATCATTGAGTGTGATTTTTTTAATTGATTTTTATTGAGCTCTACATTTTTCTCTGCTCCCCTCCCTGCCTCTCTTCTCCCACTTCAACCCTCCCCCAAGTTCCCCATGCTCTCAATTTACTCAGAAGATCTTGTCTTTTTCTACTTCCCATGTGGATTAGATCTATATAAGTCTCTCTTAGGGTCCTCATTGTTGTCTAAGTTCTGGGATTGTAGTTTGTAGGCTGGTTTTCTTTGCTTTATGTTTAAAAACCACCTATGAGTGAGTTCATGTGATAATTGCCTTTCTGTGTCTGGGTTACCGCAGCCATTTTAGCTTCCTTTGTTGAGAGTTCTCTGTTTAGGTCTGTACTCCGTTTTTGTTGTTGTTGTTTTGGATTATGTGTTCTTTTGGTGAACAATTTCTTGAGTTCTTTATATGTTTTGTAGATCAGACATCTGCCTGATGTGGGGTTAGTGAAGATTTTTTTCCCATTCTATAGGCTGTTGTTTTGTCTTGTTGATCGTGTCCTTTGCTTTACAGAAGCTTTTCAGTTTCAGGAGGTCCCATTGATTGTTCCCCTCAGTGTCTGTGCTGCTGGAGTTATATTTAGGAAGCAGTCTCCTGTGCCAATGTGCTCAAGTGTATTTCCCACTTTCTCTTCTATAAGGTTCAGTGTGGCTGGCTTTATGTTGAGGTCTTTGATCCATTTGGACTTGAGTTTTGTTCATGGTGATAGATATTGGTCTATTTTCATTCTTTTATGTGTTGAAATCCAGTTATGCCAGCACCACTTGTTAAATATGCTTTCTTTTTTTTCCATTTGATATTTTTTGTTTCTTTGTCAAAAATTAGGTGTTAGAAGATGTGTGGATTGATATCTGGGTCTTCTATTCAGTTCCATTGGTCCTCCTGTCTGTTCTTATGCCAATACCAGGCTGTTTTCAGAACTGTAGCTCTGTAGTAGAGTTTGAAGTCAGGGGTTGTGATGCCTCCAGAGGTTCTTTTATTGTACAGGATTGTTTTGGCTATCCTGGGTTTTTTCCTTTTCCATATGAAGTTGAGTTCCGTTCTTTCGAGGTCTGTAAAGAATTTTACTGGGATTTTGATGGCATTGCATTGAGTCTGTGTATCTCAGGCTCCTTATTAACTCTTATAACTTATATTCATCCATAATTCTTGTCTGTGTTATGGTACCTCCTTTGGCAAGGCAGCCACATCTTGCATCCTCTGCATCTAGGTCATGACTGCAGACTGAAACTTCCCTCTTCCCAGAATTCTCGCTGCTCTGCCTATACTTCCTGCCTGGCTACTGGCCAATCAGCATTTTATTAAAAATAATACAAGTGACAGGATAAAAGACCACTGTCCCATAGCAACTTAGTTAGATGGGGAAAACTAAACAATGTTGGGAGAAAGAAGGGCGGAGTCAGGGAGAAGCCATGGAACTGCTGTAGACAGATGTGCTGAAACTTTACTGGTAGACCAAAAAAGATTAATGGAGAAGGGTTAAATTAAGATGTAAGAGTTAGCCAATAAGAAGTTAGAGCTAATGGGCCAAGCAGTGATTTAAATAATATGGTTTCTGTGTGATTATTTTGGGGCTGAGCAGCTGGAACCAAGAAGTGGCCTGCTGTGACATGAATCTAGTTCAGTCAATCCTGAAGGATATTGGTGACAAGTGTCATATCCCATGCACCTCAGTAGACCCAATTGTTTAGCAGATGATGGTGACAACGTAGACGGCAATGACCCTGAGTAGGTGCAGCCTGCCTGTCGTGCCTTCATTCCCACAGTGTTTTCACAGAGGATGCTGAGGCAGGGGGATCTCCAGGTCAGCCAGGGCAACAGAGCAAGAACCTTTCTTTAAATAACAAAAGCAAGCCAACAAAGGAACCCAACAAGCCAGCACACCTTCACTGGGAATAAATCCAGCCAACTACAATTTTATTTCCTCTCCTCCACCCCACCCAGCGATATTTACTTAGCGACAAATTCAAGAGAACCTGACAGCTGTACTTCACTTGGGTTTGAGAAGGGCATGTTAAAATTGTTCCTGTTATTTGATTTTGGTTTTTCGATATGGGGTCTGGGCTGGCCTGAAAGTCAGTCACTGTGTAGCCCAGGCTGGCATTCAACTTCCTGGTGATTCTCCTGCCTCAGCCAAGAGCTGGGATTCCAGTCATGTGCTACTCTAGTCAGAAACTGAAGATGCTGTTGAAGATAAGGTGCAGAAAGGCTGTCCCTGTAGAGATGCGGTTGAGGTTACAGATACTCAATATTACTAAATACTGTTGACTAATAGGCATATGCCCTTGTAAGAAGGCCCTTTTCCTCACACTCTGAACTCTGCTTTTAGTCTGCCCCATCATCATTCTGTTCCAGGGGTTTGCATGGAGATACATACATGAGTAAAGCAAGCAGGTCAGAATTACAGAGGAAAGGTAAAAGCTTGAAATGTTGTAAGAATAAAAAGTCAATTATGTCTCCTGTGCATTTGGAGGGGGAGAAGCGACCAGTGCTTGGAAAACTAAGGCAGGAGGATACTGAGTTCCAGACCAGACTGAGCTACATAACACAACTCTGTCTCAACAAAATCATGAAAACCCCCCAAACCTTCCAAAACAACAAAACAAGTAAATGGAAATCAAACACAGGACAAATAAGTCCATAAGAATGATTAAAAATCCAGAAGCCTTTAAAATTCAATGGGAAAGCGTAAAGGAAAATGTGATTAAAAGGAAGGTAGAATTGGTGCATGAAAGGGAAGGTAGAATTAGGCATTAAAGGGAAGGTAGAATTGGTCCATTAAAGGGAAGGTAGAATTGGTGCATTAAAGGGAAGGTAGAATTGGTGCATGAAAGGGAAGGTAGAATTGGTGCATTAAAGGGAAGGTAGAATTGCTCCATTAAAAGGAAGGTAGAATTGGTCCATTAAAAGGAAGGTAGAATTGGTACATTAAAGGGAAGGTAGAATTGGCCTATTAAACGGAAGGTAGAATTAGCCCATTAAAGGGAAGGTAGAATTAGTTCATTAAAGGGAAGGTAGAATTCATGATTGCCCAGGAAGAAGCAGTGGTGCAAAGTTGCCGAGTCTCTCTCAATTGATAAGCATTTTAGTCAATGAGTGTAATTCTTACACTTTGTGACATTACTGGAATTCTTCCTATGTCTCTAATTAGGAAGGAGAAGACGGGGCCAGTTACAGGCGGTGCTCTATTTATGGTGTGGATGGTGGAGTCTGAGGATTTGCTTGACAGTATTTACTTCACATTGATTGTACACGTCGACAATCACAGCCTTCCCTCCTCTCCCCAGAGGCAGCCACTGCCCCAGTTTTTATAATAAACAAATCCAAGCGCTGAATTGGTCAACCTCAATAAATGGTGTTGTTTGTATGTCTGTGAGGTAAATCTAAACAGAATGATGTACGCACAGGCCCTCAGGACACACAGGGCTGGGCCACAACCTGGAAATCTTCAGTGTGAGTAGACCAAGTTGATTTTTTCTTTTCTTTTCTTGGGAAGGAGGGAGTTGGCACAGGGTCTTTCTTGACACTCATAGAAATCCACCTGCCTCTGCCTCCTAAGTGTTGGGATTAAAGTCAAGTGCCAATCTACCTGGCCCCCAAGCTGTTTTTCAAAGTGGATGAGTAACATAGGCTCTACCCCAAGTATCTGGTATTCTGATTCTTCCATATCATTCCCAATTCTTGATAGTGTCAGACATTTTTATTTTAACTCATAGAAACTATAGTTATGTTTAAGTTGTCACATGAACACTGTATATTATCAAAAATCTAGAGCTGGCACATGCTATGGCTTGATTCTGAAGTGCCTCCCGTAGGCACACATTTGAACACTTGTTCCCCAGGTGGGAAGGCGACCGAGCCTTTAGGAGGAGGGGCCTAACTAGGTGAAGTCGATTTCTAGGGCAGGGCCTTTGAAAGTTATACTCAGTCATGCCCTGTCATTTTCTGTCTCAGTTTCCTGTCTGCCTCTACCACACATTCCCACTACCAGGACTCAGCTGGTTCACCATGCCTCCCTGCCATAAGGGACCAAAACTCTCCAAAACCATGAACCAAAATAAACCTTTCTTCCCTTAAGTTGTCCCTTCAGTACTGCAATCATAGAGACAAAACAGCTGTACAGGATGTATCAGAAGCACAGAGGTTACCCACCATATGCAAGGCCCTGGGTTCTATCCTTGGCACTCCCACAAACAAATGAACAAAATGTCTAGAACAAATATTTATAAGAACATTGGTATGTTTTTACTTTTCATGGTTCTCCTGCTGTCTGAAATCTTATATATTCTCATATTGTTATCATTCAGAGTTTAGATGCCATTTTTTGTTGCTTTTGTTTATTAAAGAATAATATATTATACACAAATAACTATAAGACTAGAAAGAATGGGATGCATTACTTGACAAATTAGCATCCAAGTTGCTGTAGTCATTCTGTAGAAAGCAGGGGTGCTGATCAAATAGAGCGTAAGGGACATGATGACCCCAGAATGGAACGTTGGAAATAGGATGATGCCCTGGCAGTAACCTGAAGTTTCTTTGTTTGGTGTTTCTTCTTCTTATTGCATTTTTGTTTTGTTTTGATTATAGTTTTGATTTTGGAGAGAGGATCTCACTCTAGAGCCAAAGCTCACATTTTACTACATAGTACAAGCTGGCCCTGAGCCCAGCTATCCTCCCACTCAGTCATGTGAACATTGGATTATGAGTGTGTGCCACCATGCCTGGACCCAATCTTGTTATTTTTATTTTCTGATGGGTGCATTTTTATATATTTAATTTTTATCTATATTATATAAGAGATTGGGGAATTTTCCCATTATGTAGCTCACTGTGAAGTCCTCCAGTTTTTTTTCTAAATAGTAAGATACAGTAAGACAAAATACAAATAAACACATTGGGATTGAATAAAACAAACAAACAGGAAAAGAGCCAAAAAGAAAGCACAAGAATCAGAGACCCACTTGTTTGCACACTCAAGAATCCTATAAAAACACTCAACTGGAAGCCATATTTAAATGCAGAGAACCTGGTGCAGACCCATGCAAACCCATGCAGGCCCTAGGCATGCTTCCTCAGTTTGTGACTTCATTTGAGCTTTGCTCATGCTGATTTAAAGGCTCTTGTTTCCTCGGTATCCTATAACCATTCTGGCTTTTAAACCCTTTCTGCTTCCTTGAGCTCTAAGAATTTGATGGAGATATCCCATTTAGGACTGAGTGTTCCAAAGTCTCTCACTCTTGCACAAGATCTGGCTGTGGGTCTCTGTGTTTGATTTTATCTGCTACAGGAGGAAGCATCTCTGATGATGGTTAACCAAGGCCCTGATCTGAGTATAGCAGAATGTCATTAGGAATAATTTTATTGCTATGGTGGTTTTTGTTGTTGTTGTTTGTTCTTTTAGAGCATTAGTATTTGGTTTTGTTCTAGGTTCTTGATCTAACTAGTCTCAGGTTCTTGTTCACCCAAGCAGTGTCAAGTGTGGGTTCCATCTCCTGGAGTGGTCCTTATACCAAATCAGTTATTGGTTGGTTATTCCCATTGGCTTTGTGCCACCATTGCCCTAGTATATCTTGCAGGCAGGAGATTATTATAGATCAGTGGATTTGTGGTCATGTAGGTATTTATTTTTATCTTTTGGAAGTGCGCTGAGTACCTTCCTGTGCCAAAGAAAGTAAGGGTGAAGGCTCTATGTGGGAGCCAATGCAACTTCTCCATGTTCAGTGAGTTCTGTAGGTGTTGATTTCAGCATAGGGGCATTGCCATCAGTTTGTAGAGAGAAATCCATAGTCTTGGCAATAGCCGGGTTTTTTTTTGTTTTGTTTTTTTGGTTTTTTTTTTTTGGTTTTTTCAAGACAGGGTTTCTCTGTGGTTTTGGAGCCTGTCCTGGAACTAGCTCTTGTAGACCAGGCTGGTCTCGAACTCACAGAGATCCGCCTGCCTCTGCCTCCCAAGTGCTGGGATTAAAGGCGTGCGCCACCACCGCCTGGCTTAGCCGGGGTTTTTTGAAGATTACCATGGAACCCCTTTGGCCAACAGTTTAATTAGATGTAACCCAATCCTGGTGCTGGAAGCATTTTTGGTGACAAGAAATTGCCAGATGGGGCTCTGTCTCCCTCATTATTTGATGCTTTCATTCAGATCACCTTCATATATGTAGATATTTTAGGAAACTTCTACTCTCTTAGGCTCCCATACCACTCCTCTACTGGCCCTTAATGTTAGTTGTCTCTTTCCTTATTCTTTTCCTCTCCCTTCCGTCTCCCCACTTATTCCTCCAGTTCCATCACCCCCCATCCATCTATAACTATCTATTCTACTTTCCTTTCTGACAGAGATCTCTCTGTCTCCCCTAGTCCCTAACCTCTGTGTTTCTATGCATTGTAACTTGGTTATTGACGTAACAGCTAATATCTGCATATAAGTGAATACATACTACGTCATTCTGGGTCTGGGATACCTCACTTGAGATAAATTTTTCTAGTTCCATCCATTTAAGTGCAAATTTCATGACTTCATTATCTTTAATGGCTGAGTAATAATACTTCATTGTGTCAATGTGCCACATTTTTCTTTAACCATTCTTCTGTTGAGGGGACGTCTAGGTTGTTTTCAATTTCTGGATATTACAAATAGAGCAGCAACAAGCATGTCTGATCAAGTATCTCTAGGGTAAAATATAGCAGCCTTTGGCTATATACCTGAGTGCTATAGCTGGATCTTCAGGTAAATCAATTCCCATTCTCCTGAGAAACTGCCACACTGAGTTCCATAGTTGTAACACGAATAATAAAAACTCAGAGACAAAAATTGGGGTTCAACCTGAAAACCAGAAAAGCAAAACAGCCAAGCCACTAGAGAAGTCTTACCTCTACCAAGGCTGCGCAACTTAAAACTAAGATAGCCTCTCTCTCCTCTCATTTTCTATTCCCTCTAGTGTTGGGATTAAGGGTGTATGACTCCCTAGGACTGGGATTAAAGGTGTAGGCCACCACCACCTGAATTTATTTCTGCATTGATCTTGTGTAGCCCAGGGTGGCCTTGTAATCACAGAGATTCTTCTGACTCTGTTTCCCAAATCCTGGGATTAAAGGTGTGTGTCACCATCGCCTGACCTCTAGTGGCTTTAGCTTTGCCTCTGGTCTTCAGGCAACTATCTTGAATAGGTGTGAGGAGAGTGGACCACCTTGTCTTCTTCCTGATTTTAGTGGAGTTACTTTGAGTTTCTTTCCATTTAAGTTGGTGTTGGCTATAGGTTTGCTGTAAATGAACTGTTGCCTTGAGACAGTGTGCCTGTTCTAATGGGAGCTCACCAAATCCAGCTGGACCGGGTCTGAACGAGCATGTGATCAAACTGGTCTTGATCAAACCGGACTCTCTGACCCTGGCTGACAATGGGGGTTGACTGAGAAGCCATTGATAAAGGCACTGGGACTTGTATTTACTGCGTGTTCTGGCTTTTTGGGACCCTAGTCTATATGGATGCACAGCTCCCTAGGCCTGGATGTAGGGGGAAGGGCCTTGAACTTCTCACAGGGCAGGGTTCCCTGTCCTCTCTCAAGCAGGGAGGAAGAGGGTGTGGGGGAGCGGTAGGGGATTGGAAGGAGGGAAGGAAGTGTAAATATTTGAATGGAAAAATAATTTGAATGGAAAAAATGAGACATTAAAATAAAATAAAAGCGACTTAGTTATAAAAAATAAAAAAATAAACGGTTGCCGTTATTATGTTGACTATTGTTCCTTGTATTCTCAGTCTCTCCAGGACTTTTGTCATGAAGGGGTTTTGGATTTTGTCATAGGACTCTTCTGCGGCTAATGAGATGATCATGTGGTTTTTTTCTTTCAATCTGTTTACATGATAGATTACATTTAAGAATTAACATATGTTAGACCATCCATGTATAACTGGGATGAAGCCTGCTTGATTGTAGTGGATGATCTTTTTAATGTGTTCTTGGATTTAGTTTGCAAGTATTTTATTGAGTATTTTACTATTTATGTTTGAAAGGCAAATGGTCTGTAATTCTTTCTTTCCTGAGTCCTCATGTGGTTTAGATATCAGGTAACTTTGTAAAATGAATTGGGAAATGGCCCTTTTGTCTCTATTTTGTAGAATAGTTTGAGAAGTGTTGGCATTAACTCTTCTTTGAAAGTCTGGTAGCATTCTTCCCTGAAACCATTTGACCCTGAGCTTCTTTTGGTTGGGAGACTTTTTCTTAAAATTTATTTATTTCATACCAATTCCAGTTCCCCCTCCCTCCTCTCCTCTGGTTTCTCCCCCTTCCCACCCTCTCCATCCACTCCTTAGGTTAAGGCCTTCCCTGAGAAGTCAAACTTAAGTCTGTGCTTGGAAGACTTTTAATGATGCTTCTATTTCACTAGGGGTTGTAGGTCTGTTTAATTGCTTATCTGATCTTGATTTGAATTGTATACATATCCATTATATGTATATAAAAGAAAGCTATCCATTTCTTTTCAGTTTTCCAAGTTTGTGGATTACAGGTATTTAAAGTATGTACTCATAATTCCCTGGATTTCCTCAGTATCTGTTGTTATGTCCCCCTTTTCATTTCTAATTTTATTAATTTGAATATTCTATCTGCCCTTGGTTAATTTGCGTAGGTGTTTGTCAATCTTACTAACTTTCTCAAAGAACCAACTCTTTGTTTTATTCATTTTTTTTGTACTGTTCTTGTTTGTTCATTTCTATTTTTTTATTTCGTCCCTGAGTTTGATATTTTTTGCACTATACTCCTTTTGGGTGTGATTTCTTCTTCCTTTTTTCTACTGTTTTCAGGTATGCTGTTCAGTTGTTAGCATGAGATCTCTCCGGTTTTGTTTTTTTGTTTGTTTTATGTAGGCACTTAGTGCTAAGGACTTTCTTCTTAGAATGGCTTTCATTGTGTCCCATAATTTTGGGTATGTTGTGCATTCATTTTCCTTCAACTCTAGAAAGTCTTTAATTTCTTTCTTATTATCTGTCTTGACTCATTTTTCATTCAGTGGTGAGTAGCTTAGTATCCATGTATTGGTAGGCTTTCTGTTGTTTTTGTTGTTGATGTTCAGCTTTAGTTTGTGATGGTCACAGAGGATGCAGGGGGTTATTTCAATTTTCTTGTATCTGTTGACACTTGCTTTGTATCCCAATGTGTGGTCAATTTTGGAGGAAGTTGCATGAAGTGCTGAGAAGAAGGCATGTTCAATCGCATTTGGGTAGAATGTTCTGTAAACATCTATTAGGGTCATTTGGAGGGGCTGAGATTTTTTTAATTGTTTTTATTGCATTATATATTTTTCTCCACTCCCCTCTCCCCTTCTACTCTCTTCTATGACTCCAATGCTTCCAATTTACTCAGGAGATCTTGCCTTTTTTGCCTTCTTATGTGGATTCATGTATGTCTCTCTTAGGGTCCTCTTTGTTGTCTAGGTTTTCTGGAATTGTGGGCTGTAGTCTGGTTTTAGTTTGCTTTGTGTCTAAAAGCCACTTATGAGTGAATACATATTATATTTGTCTTTCTGGGTCCAAGTTACCTGACTCAATATGTTTTGTTTCTAGATTCATCCATTTGCTTGCAAATTTAAAGATGTCCTTATATTTTAACCACTGAATAGTATTCCATTGTGTAAATGTACCACATTTTCTTTATCCATTCTTCAATTGAGGGACATCTAGGTTGTTTCTAGGTTCTGACTAATACGAATAATGCTGCTAGGAACAGAGTTGAGCACATGTCCTTGTGGCACGATTGAGTATCCTTTGAGTATATACCCAAAAGTGGGATTGCTGGTTCTTAAGATAGATTGTTTCCTAATTTTCTGAGAAAACACCATACTGATTTCTAAAGTGGCTGTACAAGTTTGGATCACTTGGTTTACGACATCATTAGCTCCAGCATTTCTGCTTAGTTTTTGTCTAGATGACCTGTCTATTGGCAAGAGTCTAATATTGATGATTCTCACTGTCAGTGTGTGAGGGTCAATATGTGATTTAAACTTTACTAGTGTTTCTTTTACAGACTCGGGTGCCCTTGTGTTTGGTGCATAGATGTTGGGAATTGCAATGTCCTCTTGGTAGATTTTTTTCTTTGAATATGTAGTGCCTTTCTTTATCTCTTCTGATTAGCTTTGGTTTGAAATATATTTTGTTAGATTAAAGTAGATACACCAGCTTGCTTTTAGGTATATTTGCTTAGAATATCTTTTTCTGTCCTTTGTATTTGTTCGGTTAAACTGTGCCTTTTCACTGGGGAATTGAGGCCATTGAAGTCGAGAGGTTATCAGTGAGCAGTGTTTGCTGATTCCTGTTGTTTTGTTGCTGTTCTTCTGGTGGTGGTGGCTTTGTGTGTGTGTGTGTATGTGTGTGTGTGTGTGTCCTCTTTTAATTTGCTGGTCTGGGGTTATTTATTCCTTGTGTTTTCTTGTGTGTGGTTAACATTTTAGATTGGAATCTAACTGCTCTAGCCCTTTCTGTAGGTTGAATTTGTAAATGGATACTGTTTAAATTTGTTTGTTTGTTTGTTTGTATCACGGAATGCTTTATTTTCTCCATCTATGGTGATTGAGTGTTTTGCTGTAGTAGTCTGGTCTGGCCTCAGGGGTCTCTTAGCATCTACAGGTCACTTTTCCAAGTCCTTCTGGATTTTAGAGACTCCATTGAGAAGTGAAGTATAATTCTAACAGGTCTCTGCCTGTATATATTCCTTGGTCTTTTTTCCTTGAAGCTTTTAATATTCTTTCTGTGATCTGTATATTGATTATTTTGGTTATCATGTGCCAAGGGACTTTCTTTTCTGGTTCAGTGCATTTGGAATTCTGTATAGTTTTCTTCTATGATTTTGTTGAAAATACTCTCTGTGCCTTTGACCCGTCTTTTCCTTTCTTCATTCCTATTATTCTTAGATTTGGACTTTTCACAGGTGTCCCAGATTTCCTGGTTGTTTTGAGCCAGAAGATTTTTTAGATTTAACATTTTCTTTGGCTAAGGTAACCATTTCTTCATGTCTTTCATGTCTGAGATTTTCTCTTCCATCTTGTATATTCTGTTCTTGAAGCTTGCCTCTGAGGTTTCTGTTCAGATGCCTAAATTTTTTTATGCTGATATCTGGGCATCTGGGTTTGAGAAGACTGAAATTCTAGGTGCTGATTTCTGGTCTTTCTTTGCTGGGTGTTTTTGTTCCTTGGTTCTGTTTCCTCCCTGGTTTTTGGGAGAGTGTGGTAACTGTATGTTGTCTAGTAGGAGATTCTTCTGGAATCCTGACAGCTGTGGCCACTGTGCTCTAGGTATTGGGAGTTGACACACAAATGTGGATGGGCTAAAGGGGTTGGGGGGAGTCGACAGGAGGGAAGGAAGTATGGTTTTCCACCAGGATCTGCTAGCCTCCTGGGAATGGGGGCAGAAAGTGAGAAAGGGTCACTGTAGACGGTCTGCTGCAGAGCTGTGGATGAGACTGGGAAATGGACTCGGAGAGATGGAGGAGAGGGGAAGAACGAGGTCCAGTGAGCCTACCTGCTTCCTGGTCAGAGTGGCCTGGGGGTTCCAGGGAGTGCCTGTTGCGGGGGCTGGGATGAAGCCATGAGTTGGGGGAAGAAGTCTGGAGGGGAAGATCTGTGTGATCCACTGGAGATGGGCCTCTGTCTGTTAGTCCTACATTTTTTTAAATAATTATTTTATAACTGAATAAAGTGATGCACACCTTTAATCCCAGTACTCAGGAGGCAGAGGCGGGCAGAGCTCTGAGCTCCAGGCCACCAAGGGCTATAGAGTGAGACTCTGTATCAAAAATTAGATTTTATAGGCATGCTTGCAATGTTTATTTGTATGTGATTATACTATCTGTTTATTCACTTCTTTTGGGTATGCTTTAAAAATTACACTTATTTATTTATTGTGGGGTGTGTGTGTGTGACCCTACAGCTTGCATGTGGAGGTCAGAGGACACCTTCAGAAGTTGATTTTCTCTAGGGTTCCCAGAAGTCAGGTTTCCAGGGCTGGTTGTGCCTTGCACTGTTCCCTGCTTCTCCGTCTCTCGAGCCCCTCTTTCTGGGTTCTTGATGGAGGATTTCCTTTGTTAGTTCTTTTTCCTTCCTCTGAGGATCTGTGGGTGGTAAACTTAATAAGTATGGATATATCTTTATTACATTAAAATAGAATTTAATAAGGTATCATTTTGTGTAATCAGAGGGAAGATGAATTAATCAATTACAGTTAAAATTAGATGTCTACTTTATTTTCTACAGTAGAATCGTTTTCAGATGTATTTACGATGTAACAATAAAATTCTTCCTGTGAAAAATAGAATGAGATGTGAATGGGGTTTTTTAAACCTTAACTTTGGACTAGGGAATTCTTCCTTTAATATGATATAAAACTCTAAACTTTATAAGAAAAAAATGTCATGATGTTGAAAGACTTTCACATATAAGGGAAGAAATAATTGTGACACATAGAAAAAGCAAAAATTAATTTTCATAATATAAAACAGGTTTAAAAATCATGAAGTAAAACAAACAAACAAACCAAAAGTAGTTATTAATAGGAATATGAAAGTCAAATATAATATATTATATATAAGATATATATGTATATATATACGCATATGTAAGTTATAAAAGGGCATACACAGAGAAGGGATAGCCATGGGTTCAACAAGACAAGGCGTAATGACAAGATGAATACTCCTTGTCTGGATCCTGAGGAGTCTACACCAGTGCTGAAAGGCACTGCTGGACAACCAGAGAGACTTCAGCATGGATTAGTAGAAGACACTGAGGAACTGCTGTCAAGTTCCTTGGTTGCGATGTAGTTTATTGGGGGTCTTTTAAAAGTTCTCAACTTTTAGGAACGCATGCTTTTTTAATGGCTTTAAAGTGATGACTCCAGTCCATGATAAATGGGGAGGGGGAGAATGCGTGAACAAAGAATTACCGAAACTGATATTTTTATACAGGGGACAGTGCCGGGGGGGCTTTACTTCTGTGAACATTAGAATTTTTCTATAATACAAAGTTGATGGCTCTTGGAAGGTAGAGGCAGAAGGATCAGGAGTTCAAGGCCAGTCTAAGCACATAGCAAACTGTCTGGGGCTATATGAGACCTGCCACAAAAGACTAAGGCCAAAACCAAACCAAAGTGGAAGAAAAAATAATAAATCATTGCATTTGTGTCTAACACTCAGACACGTTAGCTACAGTCCTAATGACCACAAGCACAGGGAAGGGTTCTGCTTTTTCTGACAAAGCCAATCCAAGATGTTGAAGGTGGCAAGGTTGACTGGTTTTGCTACCCAGCTTGTTATGTACATAGAGAAAAGAGACTGGACCGAATGAGTGTGCTCTCAAATTACAGCTTCCCTCAGCGCCTCAAATATCATATAGAAATAAGTTCTTGGTACAAGCATAAGAAACTTTTTCAAAGTCTCAAGCTAGGTGTTTAAGTCTCCTTGATTTTTTTCTCGCATTTTCTTTCTTAATGGATTTTTCTTTTTCTCTTGTTCGTATTCAGACACTTTCAGAATTCAGGTATAAACGAAGCAAACCAGCTGAAATTTTCAGATCACCATGAAGAGGTAAAAAGAGAAGCATCTTGTATGATTTGGAGATGCGCTGTTCAGTTTTTCACTGGATTGAACTTGTCTTACACACACCCTCTCGCTACACAGTTAACTAAGTTAACTCTTGGCGAGTGTCTGTCATGGTAATCTTATTAACTTGATTGGATCTGGCAACTAAAACACTTCACTGGGCAGGTCTGTGAGATATTTCCAAGAAGAAATAGGGAGGCAAGATTCCCCTGGTGGGCAGCACCTTCTTGCATGTGGTCCAGATACTGGGAGGTCAGAGAGAAAGGAAGGCAGCTCTCTCGCCTGTCCTGTCTTTGCTGTTTTCTGGTGACGAAGCTACCTTGTTGCCACTGTCCTTTGCTGCCATTGGAACCCAGGTGCCTTGGCCCTTGAACATGGACTCTCCAGGAATATTCCAGGCCTTCCATGCAAGATTGGTACTACTGAGGCATCCCAGCCTTGCAGGCTGAGCAGCTTCCAAGTTCTCAGCTTCCCAGTGTACAGAGAGCCATTGGTGGGCTTCTCAACCAGTCTACTCCATCCTCTTTAACGATATCCTTATCCCACCGCTTCTATTCCTCCAGAGAGCTCTGCTATATAGTCCTTGTTAGTATGGGGGCGGGGAGGGGTCATTACATGTTGAGATCCATTTGCCTCAAGAAAGAGAAAGACCCTCACTTCCCACCACCATCTATCTACTCCTTCGTCCTCCATGCAGGCCCTATAACAAGTAAGACTATGGAAGTCATGTTGAAATGATGGCCAGTGAACCCAAGTGCAGTGTCTGGAAGCGTCCTCCATGAGCCAAATCCCCAGGGGTCATTGGTGAGCCTGACCACAGCAGCGGTGTCAGAGAAATTGTTACTTTCCAATTTTCTACCTACTAGAACTTCTTGACACTTTGACAATATAATATAGCCACCTCTGTGTCCATGGGTTTTGTCTCTGTGAATTTAGCCAATGTTGGATAGAAAATACCCGAAAATGGAATTGCATGTGCAGTGAGCACGTTGCAGACGGTTTTCTTGCTCTTGTTCTTTAATGCAGAATTATAGCTATTTACATAACATTGGTGCCGTGTTGGCTATTTTAAGCAGTTTAGATATGACTTTAAATAGACGGAAGGATATCCATAGGTATGCAACTCCTAGGCCATTTTATATAAGGGGCTTGTGCACTAGTGGATATTGGTACATGAAGAAGTGGAGAGGTATCCTGGAAGCCACTGCCTGCCTACTCCGAGGGAGAACTGTATAGTAAACATGAGGAAAAATAATGAGGAAAAAACAATCACAATAGCCTTCAGGAACTAGAAGAACCTTCTGTGTAATGTGCTAGTGAGCTTTGCGTAGCCACTGGCCACTATGGAGGTTTTGTGTATGACCCGGTGCTCAGTTAAGGCCTAGGTGTGGGAAAGGGCTGTCCTAGTTAGAGTTTCTGTTGCCGTGATGAAACACTAAGACCAAAGCACACTGGGAAGGAAAGGACCCTCCCGCACGGATCACTAATTTAGAAAATGGCCCACAGGTCTGTCTGCGGCCAGATCTTATGGAGGCATTTTCTTAACTGAGGTTCCCTCCTCTCGGGTGACTCCAGCTTGTGTCAAGTTGACATAAAACTCTCCAGCACAAGTCAAAGGAAGGGTGCTTATAAATAACAGAGAATTCAGAACTTCTAGGGACAGTCTCGCAGGCGTCGGGTTGAGGCAAGAAAAAGCACTGGAGGAAATGGAGGAAGTAAGCTAGTTGTTCCGAGACTGGAGCACCATTCCTGTGGGCGTCTGGTCAGGGCAATGGCCAGTGGCGCAGTGGCCATTAGAAAAGGGAGGGCAATATGCAATTTAATAACTGGTTTCCTGCTAGCACTCCTGAGATGGAGACAGAAGACTCAGAAGCTCAATCAACGTCATCCTCAGATGACTAGTGAGTTCAAAACCAGCCTGGGCTACAAGAGACCATGTCAAAAAAACAAACAAACAAAAAAAAAACCAGGAAGAAACGAAAAAAGAAAATTAGGAGTTGAATACAAATACTTTTTTTCCCCTAAGCGTTGCTGTAACAACAAAGGCCTTTTTGATCAGAGTTTAGTTTTGCTGCTTTCCTGGTAGAGGGCGCAGAAAATCAATCAGGTGCAGCCTCCCTATCATGGTGTATGGATCCAGTAGGGAGTTAAGGGAAAGTTCAGGAATCTAAGTTAGTTTTCAGAGGATAGAAATTAGAACCTTGGTCACTATGACAACCCAAGTCTTTGGGATTAAGCCAAAATTTGAAGAAAGACCTTAAATGCCCTGCAATCTGTGGTGCGGGTATTTGAGCCAATGTCTTAGGAGGCAGGGTTTCCTCAGTTGAAAAGGAACCAAGGGAACTTACCATCTGCGCTTTCCCTAAACACCACCCGACCGTCTAGGAGGTAACAATGGGTTGAGTTCTCACTGTATTTCCCAGGCTGGTCTTGAACTCCTGGATTTATCAGTTCTCACAGTCCATGTCCATCCAGCGGGGACTACAGTTGTGTGCCTCCACACCTCGCTGTGACGTCTGGCTTCTGAGGTTGAAAGGAAAGCCAAGTTCCCTTCAGCAGCCCTTTGATCTGTTTCCTTTGAAGCCAGATAATTATAATCATTTCAGTTATCTTTATATGAAAGCGGCTAATGACTTCTGATTCTTTTCTGTTATTGGTCGTCTCAGCAAGAAAGGCTCCCCTGGGGCCAGACTCCTACTGTAACACACCTCCACTGTCCTTTCTTGTTTAAATGGCTAAAACTATCTTGGAGAAAACTGAGATACCCAGAGGTGTTCTTGTCTTTGTGCTGAGCATGCCGCCCAATGTTCCATTTTAACCTGTCAAACACGCGCTCTTTGAGTTAAGCATGTCTTAAAACATTACCATCTCTCTGTTTTTCTTCCCTCCTCCTCCCTCCTCCACCACCATCTTCTTTTGACAAAGTCTCACATAACCTAGACTGGCATTGAACTTGCTATGTAGGTGAGGATGACTTTGAACTCTTTCTTCTACCTCTTGAGTGCAGGAATGCAGGCACGCGCCACTGTGCTCTGTTGTATGTGGTGCTGGGGACTGAACCCCAAGGCTTCATGCATGATACTCTACCAACTGAGTTATTTTCAACCTCCATCCTCTTTCCTTCTTTAAATAACAACTGTTACTGTGAGGTTGGGGCGGGGGGGGGCGTTGAGTCATGCTCATGGTAGTTGTTCATGCTCTCACACGCGTGTGAAGGCCAGAGGATTCAGCTCAAGAGGTTTACGCAGCAAGCGCCTTTACCTGTGGAGTCATCATGCAGACTGCTTCATCTTTCCTTCTTGCACTATGATCTTAAACTGAACTCAGGAACATACTCCTTAACTAAGTATGTTCAGGATTGTGCCTGCCCCTGAGATTCTTTCCTCTGTGCATATATATATATATGTATATGTGTATATATATGTATATATACATACACACATATATGCACTATATATATTCTGAATACAATCCTGATTATTCTCTTGATAAAAGAAAACATAGTTCTTGTTTCAAAGGGAATAGTTTATTCTGGAGCCAAATTTAGTGACCATAACCCAGGCAACACTGAACTAGGCACCCCCAAGTTCCATGTTCCTCCACCCCATAGAAGTGACTTCATAAAGTTCTATAATAACAGAACAAAGAATGCTATCAATCAAGGCAATTTAAAAATAGACTGGCGGGTACATTAGGGAGGTTGTGGCAAGATAGCAGAATCTTTCCATAGGCCTCAGATGCTATCTGATGACATCCTTCGCTTTGGGATTGGTGGAAGCTACTGGTCTGCTATGCTAACAGATTACAAAAGGAATGCTCATTCACCTTCCCTTTGCTGGGTGAGGGCAATTGCTCTCAAAAGCCCCGCACTTCCCTCACCTGCTGCAGGTAGCAAATCTCTTCCCAGCATTATCTCTGACTAGTGCTTTGTCTGAGTTTTGTAATCAAGAAGGTGGGTACCCACTGCTTTCATTTACCTTATTATTTATTTCTTGGGTGAGGCACTGTTTAAAACCCACGTTATCTATGGCTGGTGTTTCTCATCCTTACATCAAGAGAGCTGGATGAAGTGAATTTGAGCCATCTCAGACAAGGCCGGAGAGCTCCAGATCGGAAGTCTGGAGTCCTTGGCTCTGCCTCTCAACTCACAGAGACACTCCGAGCCCTTGATTTCCTTGTCTGTCCCATTGCCCTCACTCAAGAAGATTAAAGGGGTAACTTACATTAACAATCTTATTCTGATCGCAACACTGCATAAGTAAGAGGTACAGGGGGTGACTGGGAGTGTATCCCTGCTGGTAAAGCTTGTGCCACGTATGAACAAAGTTCTAGGATTGATTCTAGTGTGGTGGCACATGATAAATTCCAGCATTCAGGAGATGGGGGCAAGAGGATCAGAAGTTCAAGGTCTCACTAAGGTATGTAGTGAGTTTGAGGACAGCTGAGGAGGCTCAACGATCATCTGCCTCAACATAGAGTTAACCATCATCCCTGGACAGGAAGACACAAACCTATAATCTTATGAGGCTAAGGCATGGCCACCAATGTGGAGACAGCCTGGGCAACATAGCAAAATCCTGTCTCAAAACCCAAACTAAAACCAAACAAAGGCAAAAGTAAACCACAAAGAATCAACAGTCATGCTGATGATGCTCGGACAGGGAGGATAAAGAAATAGGGTTTAGGTGTGCTCCTGAGAAACAAGTCCCTGGCCCCTGAATGTTCTTTCTTAGTGGGTGATCTGGCAACAGTCTAAACAAGCGCAAAACTGCAAACCCCTTTAAACCGTTTTGGCTAGGTTTCCTTCATGTGTTCAAGCTGGCCAAGATCCAGCGTCTCTCCCATGGACAAACTCTGTACAGAACTTTGGCCAAAGTTACGTCAACTGTTACTTCCCTGAGGCTCTTGATGGGCTCCAAAAATACTTCTGAAAGCCAAGAATGAAGTCTTTAGAAGAGGGTCAACCTTAGTGAAACAGCCTCAGGACTATGGGGTGTTGGCCAAGCGGCCAAACCACCTTACCCAGGGATGTCTTCCAGCTCCCCTACTGGCTCACACCCTGGGGTTACTCTCCCTGCTGTCATCACTCTTGATGAATCCTCTTTGTTCCAGGGAAGAAACCTGAAGGTCTCGACGATGTAAATATTTATCAGTCTTAAGTAACTGGGGCACAGCTCTGCATGGTCATGGAGGAAGGCACAGCAAGATGTCAATTTCAGAGCAAGCTCCGTTCCTATGGAAGAACCACACATGCTCTTAACTGGTGGGCCATCTCTCCAGTGCCCAAGCAGTTTTTTGTTTGTTTGTTTTGTTTTTGTTTTTGTTTCAGTTTTAGTTTTTTTAGACAGGAAGTCACATACCCCAGGCTGTCTCAAATTCTATATGTATCTGAAGGTGACTCCTAGTCATCCTACCATCTCCTACGCACTGGGATTACAGGCACAGGCCACCATTCTGACCCCTTTTTATATATCATCTATCTATCTATCTATCTATCTATCTATCTATCTATCTATCTATCTATCTACCTATCTATCTATCTGAGTCAGAATCCCAAATAGCCTAGAATTTGCTATTTAGACCAGGCTCATAGAGATGTACCTACCTCTGTTTCCCCAGTGCTTGGACTAAAGGTGTGTGTCTGGTTTCCCAGAGAACTCTTAATGTTCCAGCATGCCTTCATGTCTTAAGGCTCCTCGGGGCTCTTGTCTTGGCCCTTTGCAGGACAGCTGCGGCTACTCACTCATCCCAGGAGAGAGAACTCCACTCCTGTTCACTTTTCTCCTAGATCCCGTTCTTTCCTTAGACATACCTTCCTCCTCAGCTTCCCTCCTAACAACACCAACTAAGACGAATTTATAGATTTTTCCTCCTATTGTATAAAGGCTCAATTATTCATTATAGATCTGAGCTCTTCTACAAAGCAGGCCAGTTGGAGAGTAATGGATTATATTGGGTTACTCTAAAAATATATAGCTGAGTAAAGTGAACAGTTGGGAATAATTATAAGGCTTTTTTTTAAAAAATGGGGGTAACTTTTTTCTTTTTATAAAATAATAGATGCTCATTACAGAACTTGGCAAAAATATGAATAGCCTTAAAATCCTTTTGTCTGACACGTGGGATTGTGCATTTGTCTATGGAGCCCAGCTGTAGAAAATATCACCTTGCCCCAGCGCCTCTTCCTTCACATGGTGCCTGAAGGAGGAAAAGACCCAAAGGAGCCAAGGCAAGGAGACCCCAGTTTCTCACCATGAGAAGGGGACTTTATCCCAAAGTTGGAACTCTAGTATTCTTGCTGGATTGAATGAAGTACCTATATTAAAAAATAATTGGACTGACAACTTTGAACTTATGCTGGCTAATGAGGCCTTCCATACATGGCCAAAGGAATGCCAGCTGTTCCCACTGGAGCCAAAAGAAGCCTTCTCAGTAGAGTCTGTTTTGGCTGTTGTTCGTAGGCAGAGTTTTTCTGTGGCGGCAGTGTTTCCAAGAAACCACTCAGAAACCTAATAGTAATTTTAAGTGCTCGGCCAATAGCTCAAGCTTGTCACTAGCTAACTCTTACATTTAAATTAACCCAGATTTCTTATTTGTGCTTTGTCATGTAGCTCATGGCTTGTTACCTCATTTTCTACACATCCTGCTTCTGCTACATCTGCTGGTGTCTCCTTGACTCTGCTCTTCTTCATCCCAGCATCTTTAGTTTGGTTGCACTACCTATAATTCCTGCCTGGCTACCAACCAGTCAGCTATTTATTAAACCAATTCAAGTGACGAATGCACAGAAGGATTATCCGACAGAAATTGTTCTAGAGCTCTGATGGGCAAGAGCCCTGAAGAAGACGGGTGCTTGAGCTGGCTTAGCAATACCTTCCCAAGCTAGCCACATGTGACTTAGGGTACGGCTAGTAAAGACCCCTGTTGGTCTTCTTGGACGGTAGGGAGAGTGTTGTTGGTGGCGGAACAGATAAGAGCCTTCACTTCTATCCCTGCAGCTAGCTGCACTTTTAGAAATTCTTTTCTAAGGGAAAATCAAGTTCACATGAAGAGCTTTGTCTGTAGGGCTGGTCAACGCACCATTGTTGTAGCTATCTGTATTGGTTACTTTTTTTTTGTTCCTGTGATAAAATGCCATGACCGAAAGAAACTTACAGAAGAAAGAGTTTGTTTTGGTTTATTATTCCGGAGGATTTAGACTCCATCACGGTGACAGCAGGCAGGAATGGCGGCCAGAGTAGGAAGCAGAGAATCACATCTTCAACCATGAACATGAGGCAGAGAGAATGCACCAGAAGTCAGGAAAAGCTATTGTGCTAGCTAGTTTTATGTCACGTTGACGTGAGCTGGAGTCACTGGAGAGGAGAAAGAGAGCCTCAATTGGGAAAATGCCTCAGTGAAATAGGTCTATGGGTAAGCCTGTAAGGCATTTTTTTTTCATTTGTGATTGATGTGGGAGAGTCCAGTCCATTGTGGGTGGTGCCTTCCTTGATCTGCTCACCCTGGGTTCTATAAGAAAACCAGCAGAGGAAGCCATGAGGAGAAGATCAGTAACCAGCATTCCTCAGCGGCCTCTGCATCAGCTCCTATCTCTAGATTCTTCCTCTGCTTGAGTTCTTCTAATGATGAACAGTGATGTGGGAGTGTAAGGCAAATGAACCCTTTTCCTTCTGCTTGCTTTTGCTCACGGTTTTTCATCACAACCATAGTAATCCTAAGACAGTTATTCACTATCAAAACCTGGGGAGTGACGTACTTCCTCCAATAAAGCCTCATCTCCCCATAATCTCCCAAACAGCAGCACCAACTGGCTACCAAGTTTTCAAATACCAGAGCCTAGAGGAGACAATTCTCATGCAAACCATGACAGTGTCATGAGCTGTAGTAACTAAATCTGAGGTTTGTAGGAGCAGATGTATAAAAGACAGGGTTTGGGCTGGAGAGATGGCTCAGAGGTTAAGAGCACTGGCTGCTCTTTCAGAGGTCCTGAGTTCAATTCCCAGCAACCACATGGTGGCTCACAACCATCTGTACTGACATCTGGCGCCCCCCTCTGGTGTGCGGGCATACATCGAGGCAGAATGTTGTATACATAATAAATAAATCTTTAAAAAATAAGAAAATAAAAGACAGGGTTCATTATTCTACCAAAGCCACTTTTTGATGCCAAGACAGCTTTCAAGGAGGTCAGCTCACAGCTCAATAAAATGTATCCCTCTAAATTCACATCATTAACCCCCATTTTCCCCCACAAATTAAACAATAGGGGAGAAAAAGAGTGAAATGCTTTTCACGGAATCAAAGAGGAGAACAAAAGCCAAAAATAGCACAGACACTTAAAGATAATTTGGTCCAATACCCTCATTGCACAGATAATAAAACTGGTCCTAATGAGAGGAAGTGACTCAGCCTCAGATTAAGTCAGAATCAGAGTCCTGGTTCCTTTATGACCCAACCCAGTGCTGCCTCTGCTGTCCCTCCCAGTGACTGCGGCCCTTAGCGGCAAGGGCTCCCCAATGAGGCAGTCTCTGATTAAAGTTCACATTCAAATAAAAATGCAAAGTTTAACGCATATAAGTCAACGGAAATTTGAATGTCAGATAAACAATAATATTTTCACATATATATGTCCCTTGTAAACTTACCTTTATTATTTTTATGATCAGTAGTAGTCATTTTGAGACAAGGGCTTATTATGTAGCCCTCTGAAATTCACCATGGAAAACTCACATGGGTCCACCTGCCTCTGCCTCCCAAGTGTGCACCACCATGCCCAGCTTATTCTTACAGAATATATGTATAACATATACATATATTATATGTATGAAATATGTATATGCACACTGAAATTACTTGCTCACTTGAAACTCAATTTGAATGTTGAAATTTGAGAATATTTTTTCGAAAAGCAGCACATATTTTTACTTACTAAACCTGGCAATCCTATATTCAAAAGGAAAAAAAAGGCTCATAGGTTGTTATAATAAGAAACGCTGACAGTTCCATTCTATGTCCCAGCTTGCACAGATGCGAGAACTCATCAACAAAGAGACCTGTGAGTTGTCTGGGGTCCCACAGCTACTCGGTTTAAGATGAGGGGGTGGCTGACTTCCAAAGCTTGTCTGACACATCGTTGAGGTCCCCCTTTAAGAAAATCGGTCTTAGAGGGCATTTCAGTGATACAGCACTTGCCCAGCATGCGCGAGTTTGATCCTCAGCACAGAAAAATATATCTAACTTGTAAATGTTTTAAAAACAAAATTCTGGGAAATCTCCTATACGGTCAGTTTCCCTACCACCCCCTCTTTAGGGAACAGCAGTCCACTATGGGCTTTCCTCAATATCAAAGCAGTGTCGGGCAGCAGGGGATTAGTAGGGTATCTTCAGATTAGTCTCAGAGTATATGTGATCACTTAGCAGGGTTGTTAAAACAGGGATGAATGGGTCCCACCTAGGTTTCAGATGTGGGGGTTTGGGTGGGACTTAGAAGATGCATTCCTAACAAGCTCCTGGATGCTGTTCCAGGAGCCACCTTGGAGAAGCACAGATTTGTTTGATGCTGCCATATTTATCCCATGAGTTCCTGAACTAGCCTATGGAAACAAAGAGCTTTGTGCTTGATCGCGTGTCCCAGTCATAGGAAAAACACATTTTCTGTGTTACCAGAGACATTTTTATTATTATTCTTTATCATTGGGTGTATATCTTAGGTGTGTATGTACATGTTCATATGTGCATTGTGCCTGCTTGTGTACATGTGTTTCCTTCTCAATTATTCTTTACCTTGTTTTGAGATAGGTTTTCTTGCTGATGCTAATAACAATTTGGCTAAACTGGCCAGCCAGCTAGCTCCAGGATCCACGCGTCTCCAGGACTGGAGATATAAGCATATATTTCATAGCACCCAGCTTTTTATGTGGGGTTTTGGGGATCCAAACTCCGGCTTCTCATGCTTGCCCAGCAAGCGTTTTACTAACAGAGCCATCTTCCAGCGCTAGAGAATTTTTGGACTAAACCATTCCGAATAAGTTTGCTGAGTGGAGATCAATGAGATTGGGCCACAGCAATGAATAAGACAATAATGAGGTGAATTTAGCTAAGAATGGCTAGAGAAAGCAGAAGAGGGACCCACATGGACAGTTCTGTGAACAACCTTAAAAATACACCGCAGTGGGAATGTTCTGGGGCCATTTCATACCTTTTGACTTTTTCCTCCAAACATAGCTGTCCAATTATGTGGCTAATTGCAACTGAATGAGACATTTTGTTGAGATTATTCAAGTCAATACTTGAAATTTTAAGGGCTTTGTTCAATCGCACTGGTGGGAACTCAGTGCCCTATTTCCACCGCGAAGCTGGGGACTCCTGGGTGCAGCCCACTCCTGTTGCTCCCCCTTTCTGTGAGATGCCTGGTCCCTGCCCATGGGAACAGTCCCCTCATTGTTATACCTCTCTTGGCTCCTGCAGGAACCCAAGCTTTTAAGGCCATACTTCTCGTCTCTTTTCCCCTCTCCACTGGCCCTTGCCCAGCTCTGAGCTCCAAGGTTGAGAAGCATTTCTGATGAGACCATCTCCTGCTTTGCATGTAGCAATATATACATGTCATGACTATTTATCCTTTACCTAATAACATAATTCTAAAATCATTGGAGTAAAATGCTATTTTAAAAAAAAACAAATTATATCTCTGTACCAAGGAATCTGAGAGTCCCAGGGAAAGAAGAGTCTTTTCTGGGAAATTCAGGTGGCCATGGTATAATTCCATGAAGAAAGCTTAATAAAAAAAAAATATACACAGCAGAGAATAACGAAGAAGGGGTGGAGTGGGCAGAGGAACCCTCTATCACCCAGCAGCAGAGGCAAGAGTCAGCCCTGTTCAATGCTTATGAGTCCCCGGGAGCTCATTTCTAGCTTGCCTGAAGGCGGAGTTCCATATAGCTAGGAGCGTCACACAAAAGGAAATGTTTCCATAAATGTAGCTTAGCTGGCAGCCTCACAGCCCTCCCAGAATGGCACCTCATCTCACACAGTGCAATAGTAAAAAAGCCAATTTCACCTTTCAGCTAAAAAGTTAGGGGACAGAAATTAGCATTGCCTCCTTTAAGGCTGCAGTTGACTGTAAGGTTCTTGTTTCCTCTCTCGGCCTCTCACTGGCCTGTGAACCCTTGGAGAGGAAGTAGAGCCCAGGAGAGGCCAGGAATGGAGAACTGTGAGCGATTACGAATAAATGAAGCCATTGATGTGCAGTAAAGGAGAGGCTGGCTTGGTCCCAGGCTTCTCTGCTGCTGCATCTAAGAGCTTTCGTGGGGATGGTCAGATACTGGCCTGGGAAGGGACCGCCCATTATGTAAGAGAACACAGTTGACCAAACTGATCTGTAAGAATAAACTGTCCTAGAAGAGAGAGGCTAAGGCACCCATCAATCATGGCCCCAAGAGGTACTTCCCAGCAATGTTCCCTGTGGTTTGGCCTCAGCTGTCTATGACCAGCCGTCAAGGGGTTCATGGAGGTGACTTATGTGTCATAACTTGTGTGTCCGACTTGGAGACCTGCGGAGATGTCTGCTCTCAAACTCTCCCATTCATTTTATTGTTTTTTAAAAACAGGTTTTTTTTTAGATTTATTGATTTTATTTGTTATTTCTGAGTGTTGTATCCACAAGTATTTATGTGCGCCATGTGCATGCCTAGTGCCCATGGGGTCAGAAGAGGGTGTCAGAGTCCCTGAAACTAGAGATTTAAATGGTTGTAAACCACGTACAGATGTTGGGAACCGAACCCGGGTCCTCTGTAAGAGCAACAGGTGCCCTCAGCTGCTGCTGGGTCTCTCCAGCTTCTCAGTGTTAGGTTATTTTTGAGACAGAGTCTTGTGTAGCTCAGGCTGTCTTGGAACAGGAATACAGAGCCACTCCGCCACACTCTGCTTCCTTCTGTCCTCCGAACTAACACACACACACACACACACACACACACACACACACACACACACACAAGTCTCCAAAATATAAACGCTTTTGGAGAAAGGTAGCTCAGTTCCTCTAGGGGGTCCTTATGGTTTTGACCTTCTGGTTAGTTCTCTTCAAAGCACTAAAGATATCCAACCCTCACCCTGAAGCAGACGTCCCCCGCAGGCCCCAGGTCCTTCCTTTCCCTGGCCAGCACATTCACACATCTACCAGCTGGGCTCACAACTCAAAGCTGTTTGCTTCTAAAAGTCTCAAGTACTTTCCTGAATTCAAGGTGTCTTAGCTTTTTCTTTTTCTTTTGCTGTTGCTCTTATAAAACACTTTGAACAAACGCAATGTAAGAGACAAAGGGCATATTTTGGCTCACAGTTCAAGGTGCATCCGCCATGATGGGGAGGTCAACACAGCAGGAGCCTGAAGGAACTGGTTCCACTGCATTCATAATCAGGAAACAGAGTGATGAATGCATGCACACTGGCTAGTGCCCGGCTCTTCTCTATTTTATCCAGTCTGGCACCCACGGTAGGCAGGTCTTCCCACCTCGATGTACCCAAGGTACCTGCCTCCCCACAGGTATGTGCAGAGGCTCTTCTAGGTGAGTCTAGATTAACACTAACAGTCACGTGCCTGTGTTTATTGCTTGTTATACCAGCCACAAGCAGACAGCTGGCCTTGCATCCTTGTCTAGTTTCTATGGCTCCTTTGCCAGGCCTTGACCTCTAATCTCTTGTGGTTTCTCTGAACCTCAGGAAACACTTTCCACTGAAATTTGTCCCAGTTGGTTTCTCTTGCTGGGAGCCAAGACCCCTGACTGATGGAGTTCCTTGCTCCTGTGAGTGTCTGCTGGCTCTCGAATCTCTTAAAGAAGTAGCTTCTCTTTTTGCTGATTAAGGAAGCAAAGAGCACACAGCTGGAAGTAGGATCCCATGGCAACAAACTTGATGGAGTTGTCTCAGGAAGTAATGAATACTTCAGAGTTTAGAGACCATCTCCACATGATTTTATTTGATCCTCAAAAAATCACCCTATAAATCAGATGGCTGATTTATATTCATCTTTCAAATAGGGGAGGTGCTTAGGAGTTAAAGCCAACAGCTCCAAGTGGCAGAGCTCAGATCTGAATTACGGCTGGGTGCCTGCCCAGAGCATCAGTGGTCCACGGCAGCCTACTATCACACGTCAAGGGATATTCTGGTACAGAAAGAAGTGTGTGAGATAAGAAGCCAGTCTCTTGTAATGAATCTTTACAGCAGAAGGGCACAGTGAAAGGAAGCGGCTACATCGTAACATCCTGGAAGCAGAGAGACGAGAGGCCAGGAACAAGATATATCCTTCAGTTACGTCTCCAGCAGCCAATTTCGTCCCCCCTTTCTGTCTGTCCATTCAGCTGTGAACTCACTGATAGTTTAAACTATGAAGTTAGATCCCTCACCATCTAACTCCTCAAATGCATACCATTCGGCGATAAGTCTTTAACATGGGAGCCTCCTGGAAGCATCGTGAGATTCAAATCATACGATAAAAGGATGAGCTGAGCAAGTAGAGTGATATCTCCCCCTTTGCTAAGTATCCACTCAAGTCTGTTCAAGTAGGAGGAGTGTGGATTTGGGTCCTGCTCTGTCTCCCATGAGTCGAGTCATCTGGCACAAGTTATATAGCATCAGTACCGTGCTGAGAAGCGGCCTGTAGCAGAATCAGGATATTCTATGGATAGGAAGATGGCCTTCTTGCCAAGGCCTGGATATGCAAGTGAGCAACAGACATCTCCCTGGGGAAAGGAGGATAAGTCAGGGGATGCAGAGCAAGAACCCCCAGTAGACTCCGTAGGAGACCCAAGAACAGACAGTAGCCTCTGGCTGCAAGAAAGCCCACAGTGCATATGGGGTCAGGATGTGACACAGGAAAAGCCCCTCCCATGCCCCGAGTTCTGGGAGCAGGTGTAGATCATTAGGTTTTTCCATAGGAGTTCCATGATCTAAGCAGGTAGTTTTGTCAATAAGACCCAGGATGGCAAACACACATGAACAAGGAAGACAAGGCAGAGCTGAGCTTCATCCAGCAAAAGTGCCAGAAACGTGTGGTCAAAGGAAGTAGCAGAAAAGCTGCAAGGAGCTGGCTGTGGCCTGGCTTTCAAAGAACAGGAGATTGGTAAAGGGCAATGCTGTTCCTGGCACCCCATGCCTCCAAATCAGTGTGTCTCGAAACTTAGTGGGCATCAGGATCACCCAAGGGACTTCGTTAAGTGCTGATTTCTGGTTGGGGTCTGGCATGGGGCCTGAGAATTGTTATTTCTGATATGTTCCCAGAATAAGCCAACGGTGCCGGCCAGGAGAGCATGCTCTGAGAGCTGCAGTCCTAAGAGGATGGTGAGGAGAAGCAAAGTTGAGGTTTAGTTTGCAAATTCTGCACAGGGAAAATGGAATGCGGCATTGCCGGATATAGTAAAAAAATCACAGACCAGGGAGGTGTTGGTGAAGGAAGGAACAAAGGGCTTAAACCCCAAATGACTTTAAGAAGCAGACAGAAGAGGACCAGGGGATGAAGGTGCCTGGAAGGCAAGTCAGGCATGGAGGATCTGCTGTATTCGAGGCACACACAGCAGTCAGTTCTGGGCTGACAAGATGGCTCTGTGTTAAGTGCTAGCAGTAGTGCTCTTCCAGAGGACCCGAGTTCAATTCCCATCACCCACATTAGGTGGCTCCAACTTTGGAGTTCCGTGCCTTAGTATGGCCTTTATGGGCACCTACACACAGCCACAGACAGACAGACAGAGCACACACACACACACACACACACACACACACACACACACACACACATCTTTTTTAGAAATCAGTCCAGAAACCTGAGCAATTGCTCCACACCTTGACATAGGTATCTGCAATATTAGATTGAAAATTTTATGTAGAGTGGCAGCAGTTGTGGGAAATATAGCTCAGCAGCAGAATGCTTGTCCAGCAGATGCATGAGGTCCTGTCTTGATCAATCCAAACCATGGAAACAAACACACAAAATTTTCCAAGTACTCCCCTTGAGTTGAACTGAGGTAGAGTCTGAACATTTTAGTCCAGTCCCAGCCCCGCCTTGTGCTGACTCCTCTGTCCTCCCCTGGCTCAGGTCATCAGCTCAGGACCACACAGAGATGCAGACTGAGCTTCTGACTCCTGGGAGGGCCTTTCAGACTTAGGTTACTTCTATGTCTTGTCCCAGGATGAGGCAGAGGTTCACTCATAACCAACTCTTCTAAAAAGTTAGCAGTTGCTAAATGTCAGTAGCTTGCCAGCTGTTGAATTATTGAACCAGTACAGGAGAATGGTTCCTTCTCATATGACTCCTCCTCCTCCTCCTCCTCCTCCTCCTCCCCCTCTCCCTCCTCCTCCTCCTCCTCCCCCTCTCCCTCCTCGTCTTCGTCCTCGTCCTCCTCGTCCTCGTCCTCCTCCTCCTCCTCCTCCTCCTCCTCCTCCTCCTCCTCCTCCTCCTCCTCCTCCCCCTCTCCCTCCTCCTCCTCCTCCTCCCCCTCTCCCTCCTCGTCTTCGTCCTCGTCCTCCTCGTCCTCGTCCTCGTCCTCCTCCTCCTCCTCCTCCTCCTCCTCCTCCTCCTCCTCCTCCTCCTCCTCCTCCTCCTCCTCCTCCTCCTCCTCCTCTTCTTCTTCTTCTTCTTCTTCTTCTTCTTCTTCTTCTTCCTCTTCTTCTCCACCCCGTCTCTTCCCCCACATTGGGATTAAAGGTGCTTCCTATGGTGCCTGGCTTCCCTTTCCCCCTTTTATTGAAAATAGATTCTTTCTCCCATATTATATCCTGAATATGGTTTTCCCCTCTATCTACTCCTCTCAGTTCCTCCCCACCTCCCCTCCCATCTGGACCTCCTCCCTTTCTGTCTCTCATTATAAATGAACAGGCTTCTAAGAGATAATAATAATAATATATAGTATGATGAAGTAAAAACTTTCACATCAGAGTTGGACATGACAAACAAACAGAAGGAAAGAGCCCGAGAGAAGGGTGCGTGGCCCTTTACGTGGGCGCTGAAGATCCACTTGGGGCAGTAGTTCTCCGCCTTCCTAACAGTGAGACTCTTTAATACAAGTCCTCATGTTGAGGTGACTCCCAACTATGAAATATTTTTGTTGTTACTTCATAATTGTAATTTTGATACTGTTACGAATTGTAATATAAAATCTGTGTTTTCCGACGGTCTTACGGGACCACTATGAAAGGGTCATCCAATTCCCCAAAAGGGTCTGGACTCATAGGGTGAGAGTCACTGACTTAGGTCCTTGTTCTTGCCAGCAAGCCCTTCCCTGATGAGACTGCCTCCCTAGCCTGCAAAGTGATTCTCAACTTTATATTTTGTGCACAGCCAAACAGGACACAATGGTGCATAGAGAACTGAAATTGAAGTTTCTCCTTGCTTCTAGGCTCAGTCCCGAAACCGAGAAGTTGGGGGGGCTTTGCACCCCTCATCTTATTTCAGTCCCCCATCAGTCAACTGCAGATACTCACCAGGTTTAGCTCTGGCTTGCACACAGACGACGATCAGATGAAATCCCCCAGGAGCGCTGCTGCTCCAGGGGCTGCCACAGCAGCGATTTCTCCCTGTTGTTTACTCTGGTATTCTTGGCTGTGTTAACTTTGATCCAGCCTTTGGATGGCAAATGCACAAGACAAGAGAGCCTGCTGCCCTGACCTTGAGAAAGGAAATCACTTTCAAAAGCTCTTTGGGGAAACACTTAGTCTGTATGTGACTTAAGATCAAATCACAGAGTCCTTGATGCTGATAATAAAATTAATAGACTCAGATCAGAAGGGAACAGAGGTCTTATAATATTGACATCATCATCCGGCACGAGGCCTTGCTGCGTGGATCCTCTCGAGTGAGGCAAATGATTAACTCTGGAAGGGTTCAAAGTGCCACTGTCAGCTAAACCGCGTCTTCCTTGCTTTTTTGATACACAGCTGGTCTCCTCTCTTGAACCAAAATATAGGAACCTCATATTTATCACTGCTTAACTTTATTAAATCTTATCCTTAGGGAAATAAAGAAAAGAACGGGTTACATGCAAGGACAGCTAAATTCTGTGATGGCAGTTTGGGAACAGAAGCAGGATCAAGGCAGAATTTGAGGACTATTTATCTTTTTATGAGCAAACCCATTTTTTTAAATATATGCTAGCTTAAAAAATAAGTTTTACTGACATTTTTATACATAGCCCCTGGGTTGATCCTCTTTCCCATTATTCCCTCCCATCTTCACGGCCCCACCTTCTCCCCTCCCCCAGTATTCTCCTTTTTGTTTTCATATCTCGTGTGTGTGTGTATGTGTGTATGTGTGTATATGTGTGTATGTCTGTGTATGTGTATGCGTGTGTATGTTTTTGTGTGTATGCCTGTGCATGCATGTGTATGTATGCATGTGTGCGTGTGTATGTGTGTATATGTGTGTATGTTTGTACATGTGTGTATATGTGTATATGTTTGTATATGTGTGTATGTGTGTATGTCTGTGTATGTGTGTGTGCATGTGTGTGCGTGTGTATGTATGTGTGTGTGTGTAAGTGTGTTCTATTATCGTCTCCACTCTGCTTTCTCAAGACGTCTCCTCCTTCCTTCTCCATGGCACTTTTCTAATTTCACAACCTATGCCCATATTTGCTCGCATATAACCAACCACATATACAAACTCTGAACTCTGAATTGACACCCAACCCAGCCTGTTTCTAGTTTCCGGAGAACAGCTCCCTTTCTCTGAGGTCCTGAAGCGTGGCATGGGCTCACCTATCTCTTTCGTGATCTGCTCATTTCTCCAGGTTGCAGCCTATCCGCACTGGAAGGCTCATGTGCTAGGACCATCTTATCCCCCATCATGTTCTCTTCACTGGTGCCTTCAGCTGGCCTTGCCTCCTGGGTGGGAAAATGAAAGCAATGAAGAGTCTAGCTGTTCACTTTTGTTCCCAGCATGCGTGCGCCTCTGCCATAGCACCTCATGGAACCCATTCTGTAGTGCCTCTTAAGGTACTTGTTTTCTATAAGAAATACTCATGAGTCTGACTTTTAAGAAGCCCAAGAGCTGATAAAACCTGACTAACTTCCTTGGTTAGGATATATCAGGATTGCTGCTGCTCTTTCTCTGCCACGGCACCCACTGAAGCAAAAAAAAAAAAAAAAAAACCACACAGACCTTTGGTAATAAAGCCAGCGGCAGGACAGAAGCATCCTCTGGCACACCAGTATCTAGGAAACTGGTTACCAAGGACTTAGCACTGGCAGGATGAACAGGCTGATCAGTGTTTATTAAATATTTTATGTGTCTGAGTATTTTACCTGCATGTATGAATGTGAGCCATGTGTGTGCAGTACCCAGGACAGTCAGAGGAATGGGTCAGATTCCCTGGAACTGGAGTTATGGGGGAGTGTAAGGTAGCGGTTTTCTCAACCTGTTGGCTGTGAATCCTCTATGGTCATGTGTCAGATGTTCCACATATTAGTTGTTTACAATTAGTAACAGTAGCAAAATTACAGTTACAAAGTAGCAATATAATTATTTTATGATTGGGGGCCACAACAACATAAAGAACTGTATTAAAGAGTCGCAGTGTTAGAAAGGTTGAGAAGCATTGCTATAAGCCATCATGTGGGTGCTGGAATTGAACCCAGGGCCTCTGCAAAGAGCAGCTAGTGCTCTAACCACCAAGCTAGCTTTCTAGCCCGAGATCTGATCATTAGCTGCCTCTCCTTGCAATGTCAGATGGTGATGAAGGTCCATCACTTTCTCCGTTCCCCCCTCACCATGCTCTAGCTATGGAAATTTCAAGAACTTAATTTTAATATGTACGAGGGAGGGGGACTTGATTGGAGGAGGGGGGAAGGAAATGGGAGGCGGTGGCAGGGAAGAGACAGAAATCTTTAATAAATAAATAAATTTAAAAAAAGAACTTAATTTTATCTGTCCCCTAGAAAAGATGGTGACTTGGAACACCTGGTAGCCTAACCCCCCCCCCCAAAGACCCTAAATGTACCAAAGAGCCTGCAAGACTGAGGTGGAGGGAGAGGATAATCCACTCCCTGAATTCCACAGTCCTGGCAATGCTGTGTGTGTTGTAACGGCGTGGAAGGGAGGGGCCGAGGGCTGTGTGAGTTTGCCTGGGATCTAAAGTATGCTATGCTGGCTCCGGCTAGAGTTCCTTGCAGGTCTGCATCGTGACTGCTCCCATCACTCCACCCAGCTCCTTTGATAAGGCTTCTCAGCCTCCTTTCTCTGGCAGGCTGCCAGTTCCCTGCTACCTGGGTGTCATGATTCCCATGGTGTTATCTGCGGGACCCATCATAGTCCATAATTTCAAGCTCACAAATTCATATTAACCATGTATGTGGCACGGGGAATGACACTGGACTGCAGCACTGTGGGCCTTACATTTCTGTGGAGGAGTTCAGGCATTTAGTGATTTATCACCCACTGTAAATGATGACAGGAAGATGTACCATAAAAGAGGAGTCGCAGGAACAGGAAAGCGTCCTGCAGAGAGTGACATTCCATCTTAGCTGTAGAAGCGATTAGGATCGGCCGGTACAGATGGAGACAAAGTAAGGGCGGCACCAAAAGACAAAAGGGCACAGGTGTTTGAGTGGATAAACAAGAAACAAGAATAACCTTTCTTCTATGCCGATGAGAAGCAATTTGGCGCAGAAACTGGGAAGATGGACAAGAACAAGGTCACTCAAGGCCTTGGAGACTGTGCATACCTGAGAATTTTATTCTGTGGTCAAGGGCCACAGAGGATTATGAGCTTTAAGTGCTGCGTGCGTGCGTGCGTGCGTGCGTGTGTGTGTGTGTGTGTGTGAGCATGTATGTGTGTGCATGCATGTGTGTGTGTGAGCATGTGTGTGTGTGTGTGTGAGCATGTGTGTGTGTGTAGGAGTTGGTAAAGTGCTAGCCACACAAACATGAGGACCTGAGTCAGGGTAGCCAGCACCCACATAAAAATTAGCAGCATCTTTAACCCAAGTGCAGCGGGAACTAGAGATAGGACAACCAGCAACTCCCTGATCCCTGATCTAGCTGATCAGGGAGTACCCAGTCCAGTGAAAGATTTTATCTCAGAAGAGAAAGTGGAGATGGATCAAGGAAGATGTCTAGTCTGCCTCTGGCCTTCATGCATACACATTTATGTACACAAATATACACAATTTTCTTTTGTAAAATAATTAGATTTTATAATAGGAATGATTAGATTTTTGTTTAAAAATATTAAATGAATAGAGAATGGAAAACGGGCTGTAAAGGGTTAAGAGCGTAAACCCCTCAAAACGTGGGAGTGGCCAGGCCCCACCCCAGAACACTCTAATATCCAAATCCAGCCAGTCCAGATGCAGGCAGCCAAGCTCCACCCTCCAGAGTAAAAAGCCTAAACTCAGTTCCTGGCCTTGAAATCCCACCAACCCCTGAGCTTGTCACAAGCTCAAGACTTGGAACCCCACCAATCCCCACCCTGGAAAGCTCTGCACCCTACAACCAAGAAACCCTATATAAAGTCTGCTCAGTTCTTTGCTGCACCTCACCCAAGCAGAGGAAGTCATCCTCTTGTGCCTTTCCCAATAAAGCTCGTGCGGGGTTTGTTGTGTGGTGTGACTTTGTGGTATCCCTTGGCTCCCATCTGACAGGATACCTTTCCCAAGAGCTGTAACACTTACAAAGAGGACACGTGGTGAAGGCAGTCTTTAGAGCTCAACAGTGAAGGTGTACCATAAGGTGTCTGTGGTGTTGAAGAAACATGAATAGACACCAAGCCAACTGAGAGGTCAGCTATCTAGACATGGGGGTTAACCTCACAGACGAGGAGAGAGCTGACACCGCTGCAGAACTCCCTTTGCTGCTGGAAGGGTTCCGGAAGAGATCAAGTATGGAGAGAAGCAGGCCTGTGTTTGGGGACTGCTACATTTGAAGGTTGCTGGGCATCACCATGCACCTTCTGGTGACAATGTCTCAGGACCCTTGCAAAAGTCATCTGGAAAACAGCCAGTCACAGGCCAGCCTATATAACAACTCTGGTTCCTAAAATGAAGCATATGTTTAAAGGCAAAAGAGGGATTGCTCATAGATGTAAAGGACTATATTAAATTATGACGGCAAAGTCACAGAATTCTTCTTTAAAATCCATTTTGCTGAGCTAGGTGTGTGATACATGTTGTAATCTCACCATTCTGGGAGGCTGAGACAGGAGAATGGCTGCCAGTTAAAACCAGCCTTGGCTACATAGTAAGACTCTGTCTCCCAAAAAAATCCATTTTATCACATCCTTTTAAAAATAAGTCGTGTAAAATAAAGCTCATCGTTTTTCAAGTGTTTGGTAGAGCAGTTCCCAGTACCTACAGGATGTTCTGCTCTCATCCCTGTCTAATTCTAGAACAATTCCAGCACTTCTGAAAGAAACCGCTTGCTCAGTGAATAATCCCTTCCCTTCCCGTTTCTTCTGCTCACACCCGGGCATCTACTTTCTGTCTGTGTGGGACTATTGAGACTTGTGAAAATGGAATCATGATATGCATATCTTGATGGCATGTTATGTTTTCAAGGCCCATCCATATTGTAGCATGTATTTATGCTTCATTCTTTTTAAGTTTTAATAACCGCTCATGAGTATAAGACACATTTTATTCATTCAGTCATGTATTGAGTTGTTTCGCAGTTGGCTTTTGTAATCAACGCTAATATGAACATTCACAAGCAATGGCTTGAGCGCCTGTTTTCAGTTCTCTTGGGAACAATCCTAGGCGTGGAATGTCTGGGTCATATGGCTCATTCTGTTTGAATTTTTTTTAATAATGGCCAAGTTTCTTTTCCCCATAGTGAACCGCATCAATTTCCATTCCTGTCAGCAATGTGATTCGCATTTCTGTTTCCTTTCTTCCCATTCCCCTTCTATGGTTTGTGTTATTCCCCAAAGTGACCATGTTAAGAGTTGGGACTGGTCCAGGGGGTGGTGGTGCATGCCTTTAATCCCAGCACTCAGGAAGCAGAGCAGGAATCTCTGTGAGTTTGAGGCCAGCCTGGTCTACAGAGCAAGTTCCAGGACAGGCTCCAAAACTACAGATAAACCCTGTCTCAAAAAACAAAAACAAACAAACAAAAGACTTGGGACCTTTAAGAGGTGATAAGTCCATAAGCCCTGTGCTTACATGAATAGATTAAGGCCATTATCACCAGCATGAGGTCCTGGAGAAAGGAGCTTGTTTACTCTTGCCAGCTCCCTCTCTTGCTATTTTCATAAAGAATTGTACAATTCTTACTTCTACCATTTTCACAACACCTTACCTAAGTCTTTGCCTGAAAGAATGGCAGACTATTAGGATCAGCAGTGCTTGGAAATGGCCAGTGTGAAACCCAGAAACAAAAATCTAAATGGACAGGCAAGGTTTGGTGGGTGTGGTGAAAAGAAGGAACAGGAAATCCATTAGGTGCAGATGTAGGTGACATGGAGATGCCCACTTAGGAGGAAGAAGCCATGCGCATCGAGCCATCTAGGAGAAACTTTTCCTGCAGCCTTGCCAAAAAAAGGGAATTTGCGTACATTTCACATCAGTAGTTAAAAACAGAGGCTTTAGGTAACATGCTCGAAAGTCACATGGAAATCGGGTTCACAGTGCAGATGATCAGATGTCCTCTGGAGGCGTCTCCGCCACTGTTTGAACAGGTGGTGGCTGTCTCCCTAGTTGTCATCCATGAAGATTCTGGCAGCAGAAGCTAGGCATCCCTCCCACCATCAGCAGAAATGCTTTGCCCGACTGACCCCTGAGTTGTGCCTCATCTCAAGTGTTGTCTTACCCTTCCCATCAATTGCCAAGACAGAATAAACGGGGAGACACCTCTGCTGCACTTATCTGAACTCCCCAGGGGCTGAGTAGAACCAACTTGATATCTGAGAATGATAAGGTGCCTGTGTTGTCGCAGGAAGGTAAGCAGAGGTCTGTGTCAAACTCAAACGTATTATATTCTCTTTGAATAATTGTCAACGGCACCTAAATCAGCACCTCTCCATGTTGAGATGCCTGTTTCCTAACTCCTGGGAGCCATAAGTCTGACTCATAGGGAAGGAGACAGCCATGTTCATCATTGCTTGCTTTCAAGTTTTCAATTTTTTTTTCCAATCTACTGGGTTTGCAAGTAAGGAAACCTTTTCAAGTCTCCCACATCAACATCCTTCTACCAACCCCCTTCGAAAATACTGCCCAGGTGTTTTGTCAATCTTTCCTACCCCATCCCCTCCTCCTGGTCTTCTGGCCAACCACAGCCTCTTTATGCATTCCTGGTGTTCTCAACTCAGTAGCTACTAGGCCTGTGGGATTAGTAGAGCAGATACATCAGCCCAAAGACACACGGTGTCTTATGCTCCACACAGGTGGACACAGGAGCAGCCTAGTTAGAGGCACTTCAAACCCTTTGCAGGGGCAATCAAGTCTGTCCTTCTTCCTCCCAGCATACAGTCTAGTTTTCCCCACCTAGGCTCAAAGTAGTTCTTTATTCATTAACCAATAAAAGCAACATACAGACAGAAGGACCTCCCACACCAGCTGACCATCTGCTGAGACCAGCCTCTTTCATACTCAAGGCTTCCACAGATGCTACATGAGCCATCATCTGGACACTTCTATCCCAACTATCCTGTCCTGATGCAACACGTGTGATCTGAGTAGGTGGGAGTTAATTGCCCATCATTATGCATATATTATGTATGCATATGTACATGTATATATATATATTACTATCTATTCTCAGGGAGAAGTATTGTCGGCTCCTCCTGCCAATTGTGTAAAAGAGCTTCAGTCTGCAAGGGCTGTGTCAGCTCCCATTGGCTAAATTATTCCACATTTCTCCTTTTTATCTTTGCACAGAAGAAAAACATGGCCCAGGAAAGAAAATATCCCAAATATACAGACAAAAGAAAACAGTATACTCATGATTAGATATCAGATTTGCTTCCAAGATTCGTGGTTGCTTGTTGTTTTATAGATTGTGTTTTTAGAAATTAAAAATACTTGTCATTTTTTCAGGTTTACACCTCCAGTGCCCACTCCAAAGCTATGTCAGAGGTTTACTCTCTAGTTGCCCAGAACTCACTCTGAACCCCAGCCTGACCTCAAACTCATGACAGTCCTCTTGCCTCCACCTCTGAGATCTGGGACACAGATGTGCTGCAGTATGCCTGGCTTCTGTAGCCATTATTCTGTTTCTTTCTCTTCATAACAAATGTCATCTTAAAACTTATCATAATCATAAAAATGGTGAAGGCTAATTTTGAAACAAAGGAAAATGCAAGATTTACGAGGCTCCCTTATATAGTCGGTACATTTCTTTCTTAACTTTTCCTTCAAATATAAATAATATGCATTATATGTCACAAATTTATAATGATTTTTTATAGTCTGTTTGTTTTTATTTGACCCATTATAAACATTACTCCATGCCATTAAGAAAACTCAATTATCATGTAGCTTGGCAGGAGCAAGATTCCATCACAAAGATTTTCCATAACTTATTCAACAGTTTGTTATGGCGTCATGTTTTTATTGCTGCCACAATTGTTAAATTATAAATTAGCAATTGTTAAATTATAAATTTAACAATAAATTATAAATTGTTAAATTATAAAGAAGCAATTATCATTTGTGTACCTAAATCTTTGTCAGTGTCTTTGTTAGTAATTATTTCTGCTGAGTAGATCCTTGGATATGTAATCCCTGGGTGCAGAATCTGAGCAACATGTTAACACACTGGACTGCATGAGAAACATGCTCGCACACTGGACTGCATGAGAAACATGCTAGAACACCAGACTGCATGAGAAACATGCTAGAACACTGGCCTGTATGACACATGCTAGCACACCAGACTCCATGAGAAACATGCTCGCACACTGGACTGTATGACACATGCTCTTTCAAGGCTTCTAGAAAGAACAGTTGATGCTGGAGGAGTCTGTGCTCGTCTATCCAGTACAGTCTGTCTACCTGTTGCCCCCTCAGCCGCTTTAAAATGGTTCTTATGTAGTAAAATAATTAAAACTAGAGACTCAGAAATACAAGCTCGACATGTTTTCCTCATATGTGGGGTTTGGGGGGAGAGGGTAAGAACATAGAAAGGAACAATTAGGAAAGAGGAAGGGGATGGGGTGGGTAAGAGTAGGGAATAGGAGACATGTGAGCAAAGTAGATGATACACGTGGAGATGCCACAATGAAACCCATTATTTTGTACCACTAATATATACCAATAAAAAAGGAAAATAAAATAAAATGGCTCTCATATTTAATCTCTTACTTGAAAATTGTCAGGAAACTTTTCCAGTCTTATCTTAAAATTTTTAAATATATATTTAATTGTGTCTGTGTGTTTGATGTATGTGTGTGAGTGAATGTGTGTGAGTGTGTATGTGTGTGTACGAGCATGTATACGTGTGTTCAAGTGTGTATGTGAGTGTGTGTATGTGAATGTGTGCACGAGTGTGTGTGAACGTGTATGTGTGTGTGTGTTTGGGTGTGTATGTGAGCAAGTGTGCGTGAATTTGAGTGTGTGTATGTGAGTGTGTGTGTGCATTTGAGCATGTATATGAATGTGTGTATATTTGAGTGTGTATGTGAGAGAGTATGTGTATGTGAGTATGTATATATGTGAGAGTGTGTATTTGAGTGTGTATGTGTGTGAGTGTGTGAGTGTGTGTGTGTGTGTGAGTGTGGGTGTATGCATGCCACAGTGCAAGTGCGGAGATCACAGGGAGTCTGTGGTTCTTTCTTTCCACCGTGGATTCTAGGGATCAGCTCAGGTTACCTGGCTGTCATCTGCTGAGCCCTCTTGCTGGCCTGCCCGTACTTGACTCCTTGACAACATTTTCTCTCTTCCTCAATGCTCTGCTTCTTGGACTTTTGCATCTTTGTCTTTCATGTCCCACTTCCCAGACCTTGACCTCATCTTTTGAGACAAGGGGATGATGTGGGCTGCCAGTGACGGGAAACCCTACTCGCGGAGATAAGTGAATCAGGAAGGCTTTTTCTTACATATGAGAAGATGACACATAGCTACTGAAATTGGCTTAGCAGCTCACTGAAGCAAGGGCCAGCATCCCTGAGACTTTCTTGTCCTCATTCATGCAGGTCCCAAGGTCACACTGTAGCTGGTGTAGCCCTGGCATCATATCTATATCCAAAAAAGGATGCATGCAACACCCCCCCCCCTCTTTGTGTACGTTTTCTGTAGGAAAGAGCTCTGTAGCAGAGTTCTTACATTTGATTAGCTGGAGGTGAGTTCATCAGGCTTCAAGTTCATTCCCTAGGGGTCTGGAAAACATGCACCTTCTCAGATCAAGAGACCTCAACTTTCTACACGAAGAAGTCAGTGTTAGCAGGGAAACGAAGGGGTAGAGGAGAGAACAGCTCTGCACTGGCTGCAACTCGTAATTATAGACTCATTCTTTTGCCCTCCTCCCATGTGACTTGCTCCCTGAAAACATGAGTCACAAACAGATTCACACCTGCCACACTGCTAACAGTTCAAATCCTGCAACTCCATCCCTGGTCTAGGTACTGTTATCATAAGTGAACCTTACCCGGAAAGATGCTCCATAAAATAGAGCCCTCGATGTCTGCTTTGTGGTCAGCACTGAGCATCTCCGAGACTCCTTGAGGACACCACCTTGCTTGGTCCTCATCAGCGGAATTTCCTAAGTGACTTTCACATCAGCCTCATCACAGACTGTGTGCACATTCTAATTGGATGACGGCAAAGACAAAGATGGAGACTGTGTTGGTTTTGTTAGCCAGGTGCTCCTGGAGTTGGGGAAGGCAGCTCTCTGGAGGGAAGCCTGTTAACCATCAGCCACACCTGACAAGAACAGATGGCAGCCAGCTTCAGTTTCACCAGGATTCACCAGGAGCTCTGTTCATTTAATACGATGCAGGGGATGTGCTAAACCACACTGATGCAGCAAAGCCGTCGAGAGAGCTTTTTAGCTGCATATGTTTTTTCCATACTGCAAAGTGTCTCACGGTTCTTCTGTAATCAACAGTAGAGCCAGCTGTGGCTCTAATAACCGCAAACAGATTTCCTCCCAGAAAACCAAACCAAACCAAAGAAAGGGATTCACAATTCATAGATTAGTCCCACTGTCATTGTATACAGAGAGACCATCATTAGTGACCTGGCTTAGCTTCTGAATGTTCCTAATAAAAGTGGCTGTTTTTCTGCAGTGGTTTCCTGATTCGGGCTTCTCCATGGAGAGGACATCTGGGTAGTAGCACACTTCCTTGGGGAATCTCAACACAAGTCTACCAGCTGATAAGTAGCAAGACACAGTCACTGATGAGCACTGTGTGAAAACAAGCCATGGATGCCGGGCGGTGGTGGTGCACACGTTTAATCCCAGCACTTAGGAGGCAGAGGCAGGCAGGTCTCTGTGAGTTCGAGGGCAGCCTGGTCTACAAAGTGAATTCCAGGACAGCCAAGGCTGTTACACAGAGAAATCCTGTCTCAAAAAAACCAATCAAAAAACAAACTAACTACCAAAAAACAGAGCCATCGTGTGGACTCCCATTTGGGGGACTATTTTCCTCCAAGACACAGTGCTTCCTAAGAGATTTTAGGTGGTTCTGTTCTTGAGTGGAACGTGTGTTCTGATTTTTGATAGTTCACTGACTTACCCACATGAACTGACTGGAATTGATTATGTTTTCACTGGAGGCCTGCATGTGTCTGTGTGTATTTGTTTAATATTAGAAACACATTTGTATTTCATCCACTCAGCTACAATTTTTTTTCCCATGAAAATTACTTGTTCAAGCCGGATTAATCATAAGAAATGCCATCATTGGTAAATTCCTCATGCCTCGTTGGAGGCCTGCTTGGCTGTGGGATGGGGTCACAGAAACTACAGTTTATTCCTGACTCTGCAGTCATTTAAAAACGTCTGTCTCCACTAAGCCAAAATCAATTTCCTTTTAATTTTTCAAGCAAAACTTATTTCAGTGTGCATAGAAAAAAATTCTTAAATATCTCTGAGGCTTTCTTAGTTCATATAAACAACAACAAAAAAAATAGCAACAATCACGGGCAGACAAGGCCACATATTTCTTATCTGGCTGTGAGAATGGGGAGTTGGCGATAGTGATCCAATTCACATTTACTGAGCATTTCTAGAGATGGTAAGAAACTGCCTTCCATATTTATCAAATCCACATCGATGCTTAGTAAGTCTGGGACAATGGCAGCACCGACGTCCAGGTAGAGAGGGACAGAGCAGAACAGAAGATAACAGGGACCAACTTTTAAAAGTTAGGCAAGAGTCAGGCATGTCCGTGAATGATCTAATCCCAGTACTGGGGTGGGGAGTATTGAAGGAACAATATCACAAATCCAAGCTCAGCCTGGACTACACAGGGGGATCCTGTCTCCAAACAAAACAAAAGATCATCACACAACTGACAGTCTTTGCCTAGTTGGTTGTAACCATCAAGGTATAAATAATAAATACAAAGCATCATTCTAAGCACTTAATTATTGATAGGTATTAGATCATTTGTAGACCCCCTAGATACTGGGCAACAGTAGGTCAGCATAAGGTCTGTTTAGGCGTCTAGATGATAATGCATGCTTAATGATGGTTTTGGGGATTTAAGAATGAAATGAATGAAACATATGTCCTCATAGATACGGGCTATCCAGCAAACCAAAGGACGCTGAAGAATGAGCCTGTGGAAAAAATATAAGCTGGGCTCCTTTAGTAGGGAAGAGACTCAAATACATTCTAATAACATGGAATTGTTTGTAGGAGAGGAACAGCATAGTTTAACAGGTCAATAGATGAACGAAACCGACCTGAAGACAAAAAAAATGAGGCAAAAGAGAAAAGCCGGATCTCAGGATGTCTGCGTTTCTGCAGAGCTGACATAGAGAAGCAGGAGGTACTCAACACTTTCAGGTCAGGACCATAACTAAAAAAAGCACACAACGCTAGCCCCATGAGAATGCCTATACCCCACCCCAACCTCTTATGTATTGGGTAGTACAATGTCATTCAATGATGATCTTATTACAGTGAACTCTGATACGCTCTATTCCATCTCATTATTTCAGGAATGTAATTTTCCTCACTGATTTTGTAAGTGAGTTATGATCTGTGGTTTGAGAGGCAGGGTTGGGGGAGGATCTGGACTAACTAGGGCCATGTCCTTAAGGGTTTTGGTGAGATCTTATTGAAAGGCAAAACATTTGGTTGGGCTAAGCTCGTCAAGAAAGTCTTGGTGAGCTGGCAGGTTGAGGTGTGTTGCCCTTTCCTTGGGAACCATGGGAACACTAAAGTCAGATCTAGGTATTTGTTACCTGGGTGAACTTGCCTCCAACACGTGAGGGAACTTTCACCGAGTCCACAGCGATTGGAAGGGACAAGATACTGATTTCACTGAGTGACTCTGGTGACAAGTAGCCCTGGAAGATGCTACTTCATTGCATAGATATACTCTCTAGAGACCTGGTAGAGTGTAGTGGTTTGAATAACCACATGTCCCTAGACGCATGCGTTTGAATATCTGGTCCCCAGCTGGTGGCATTGCTGTGTCTGACGTAGCTGTCAGATGTAAGGCAAAGGGGGCAACGCTAGAGGGTTATGGCTACCCCAGAACTGACTGAGCCTTCCATGTCCTCATCTGTCTAGGTAGGCACAAGCTACCTCACACTCTTGCTGCGTGGACCCAGTCACTTCAAATGCCATGCCTTCTGCCATGATGGCCTATGCTATATCAAACCAGGACCAAAATAAATATACTTCAACATTGGTTGCTGTGACAACAGAAAAGTAAACTTACATAGGGGAAACAGCGCCGAGCATCTGTGTAAGGATAAACTTAAGAGGAATCCCAGAGACCATTGAGCTCCCATCAGAACAATAAGTGGACAGAGCCCACGGGTTTGAAAGAAAGCAAGAAGTAGATGGGAGGGCTTGGGAGGAGGAAAGGGAAGGGGACATGTTGTAATCTCAAAAATAAAAGATAGAATTTACAAAACCTAGAAAAACACCAGAAGAAAAACAACAAAACCAGGGCCACCGCTGACAACGTGCACCTGTAGTCCCAACAGTTCAGGAGCCCAGGGGACGAGGGCCACTCAGGCCTCAGGAATTCAAACCAGCCTAGGTAGCAGGGTGAGACCCTGCCTCAAAATGAATGAATGAGTGAAGACAATGGCTCCAAAGTCTTCGTACTTAATTGGGCTCAATTTTCTTTGCTAATTTTCAGAATGATTATCTATACTTCTCTAACCGTTTTCATTGATGATATCGTAAGGGTTTCTTCTGAATCAGCTTTGTGCAGATTTTATTCTTTTCAAATCCACTTTTGAATTTATTCTTTCTGGAGTTTCTAGCCATCGTCTCTTAGGAGTGCCTAATAGCACATGCATTCATTTATGTTGTTTTTCTTTTATTTTAAAAAGTGTTGCATTTATTAGCAACGGCTATAGCATGACATGGTTATTCCAATATTCTTTGCTGTTCATTCGACCGAGTGCTGAAGGATTTGAGGTGAGCCACACTCAGCATGCAGGGGAGAGATCTACTCTATTTGTACACAGTGAAGCAGCGTGAAAGTGACTCTCTAGAGCTGGCAACAGTGCCCAGTGTTCCTAATTGGAAACCAACCCCTAGTAGCCAGCCAAAAATACATTTCTGCCTTTTAAAAATGTAGAATTTCATAGAGGGTACTAAATATTAAAGTTTTAAAGAAGAATAAAAAATGAAGTTCAGTGATCTGAAACTGGTTGGTATTCTCTAGTGACTCATAACCTATAGGTGACCTTTGACTTTCACTGATGTAAACACACAGACATTCCAGATCCACAACTGCATGTCAGGTAGGCCACACAAGCTTGGAACAAACCGGGACCTATTGCCTTTCTCCTGCGTGTCCCAGGAAGATCTGGGAAGTTTTCAATTCTCTGTGTTCCAACTTATTCAAAATTTTAACCAGACATTGTTCGCAGCACAGACTTGAGAACTGTGAGGAACTTGGGTACAACTGATTTGCATGCGTCTCCCTATATACTTTCATTCCCATATTCTTTAACAGTGTTGAAGGTCCACTCCTTAGCATCGTGGTTTTTTCCAGGTTTAATGTCTGTGGTTGTTCCTATTTTATGACAGAAGTGGGCTTCTGAGTTCAGAATTAACTGCCTTAAGTACAGTATAAGGGTCTTTACACCACTCTACCAACAGTTTGAAATAAACACTGTATATTAAATATATGATTTGATTTCTTTCTTATTTGTTTTATTTCTTTCTCTTGTCTTACGCGTCTGACTAACAAATACTTGGAGCACTATCATGGACGAGAACACAGAAAGTGTATTCCCTTATCTCACTGCACACTTTAGAGAAATGCTCTCAGTGTTTCCATCCAGTAGAAAGAATGTCTATAGGTTTGTTATATAAAGCCTTTATTGCGTTGATGTGTATTCCTTCTGCTCTTGGTTTCCTCAGGGCTTTTTATCATGACAGACGTTAATGTTTATTGAATACATTTTCTGTCTCAAGTGAGATGATCATATGGTATCTGACCTCAAGTCTATTTATGTGCTGAATTACACTTAGAAGTTTGCTTATCTTGAACCAATCCTGCATTACTGGAAGGAAACCTCTTTGGTCAAAGTACACAGTTTTCTTAATGTGCTCTTGAAATAGGTTTGCAAAATGTATATTGAGAATTTTTTGGGAGGTGGTTATTCTGAGACAGGGTGTCTCTGTGTAGCCCTGGCTGCCCTGGAATTTGCTCTCTAGACAAGGCTGGCTTTAAACTCACAGAGATCCACCTGCCTCTGCCTCCCGAGTGCTGGGATTATGCCACCAGGTTATCTTATCTAGTTTTAGGATTGGAGTCTTGCTGATTTTGTGGGATGTGTTCCTTCCTTTTCTAGTTTATGGACTGGTTTCAGGAGCTTTTAGTTTTTGTAAAAGTTGTCAGTGGATCCTCCAGCCCTGATTTTTTTTTTTAAATTGCTACTTCAATCTCACTGATTGCTTTGGATATGTTGAAGTTGTCACTACTGTCCTAATTTAATTTCATTAGGTCACGTGTGTCTGGGAATTTATCTATTTCTTCTAGCTTTTCCAGGATTTTTGGAATATAATTTTTTAGCATATTCCCTGATTATTCTCTGGATTTAACTGGAATCTATAGCAACTTCTTTTTCACCTCTCACTTTATGAATTTGAATCGTTCCTCTTCTATTTAGTTTGACTACAGACTTAGCAACGTTATTGATTTTCTAAAAAGCTACTATTTGATTGATTTTATGTATTGTTCTATTAGCTTCCATTGCCGCTAATTTCTTCCCTGATATTTATTATGTCTCGCCACCACCTGCTTCTTTTGAGTTTGGATTGTTCTTGTTTGTCTCAGATCTTGAAGTGTACTGTGGGGTTGTTTATTTCAAATCTTTCTAAGTACTCATAGCTATAAAATTTCCTCTTAAACTGACACTATCAGATATCAGAATAGTTTATGATGTCTTAGCACCAGCTTGGTTTTGTTTTCCATCACTGATGCTTAGTCTGCAGATGTCTTTACTAGTGAGGTATGTTTCTTGGAGACAAGAGAGAATTGGATGTAGGTTTGTTGCTTTGTTTATTTTTCAAAATTCAGTTATCCAAGCCTGTTTGCTTTTTTTTGTTTTTTTTTTTTTGTCTTGTGTTATTATTGGCAAGCCAAAGCCATTTATCTTTAAGGGTGTTACTGAAAGATGTCTACTAATTTCTATAATTTTGTGGTTATTCATCTGATTGATTGGGTTCTTGTTGGTTCTTCACCCTCTCCCTTCCACTGTTAGGGGATTTCAGGCTTATTTTTTTAGGGTGTTGGGTTCCTCTCTGCCCTCCTTTGCTCAGCCTTGCTCTTGTGAAAGTTATTCTCCCCTGTACTCTTTGGAGTGGAGACTGTCTGTCTTCTCCGTGTGTAGAGCATCCCTCTGAATATCTACTGGCTCAGTAGTTATGGCCTCCCTTAGTTTGTTCTTGGTTTGAAATGTCTTTATCTCTCCAACAACTTTAAAAGATAGCTTTGTGTTTTCTATTTCCATCCATTTGCATGCAAAATTCAAGAAGCTCTTTTTTTTTTTTTACTGCTGAGTAGTACTCTAATATGTATATATTCCATACTTTCTTCATCCATTCTCCCATTGAAGGGCATCTAGGTTGTTTCCAGGTTCTTGCTATTACACACAATGCTGCTATGAACATAGTAGAGCATATACTTTTGTTGTATGATAAGGCCTCTCTTGGGTATATTCCCAAGAGTGGTATTGCTGGGTCCAAGGGTAAGTTGATCCCGAATTTCCTGAGAAACCACCACACTGCTTTCCAAAGTGGTTGCACAAGTTTGCATTCCCACCAGCAATGGATGAGTGCACCCCTTTCTCCACAACCTATCCTGAGTGAGGTAAGCCAGACCCAAAAAGAGGAGCATGGGATGTACTCACTCATATTTGGTTTCTAGCCATAAACACAGGACATTGAGCCTATAATAAGTGACCCTAGAGAAGCTAAATAAGGAGAAACCAAAGAAAAACATATAGGCATCCTCCTGAATATTAACCTTCATCAGGCGATGAAAGGAGACAGAGACAGAGACCCACATTGGAGCACCGGACAGAAATCTCAAGGTCCAAATCAGGAGCAGAAGGAGAGAGAGCACAAGCAAGGAACTCAGGACCACAAGGGGTGCACCCACACAATGAGACAATGGGGATGTTCTATCGGGAACTCACCAAGGCCAGCTGGCCTGGGTCTGAAAAAGTCTGGGATAAAACCGGACTCGCTGAACATAGCGGACAATGAGGACTACTGAGAACTCAAGAACAATGGCAATGGGTTTCTGATCCTACTGCACGTACTGGCTTTGTGGGAGCCTAGGCAGTTTGGATGCTCACCTTACTAGACCTGGATGGAGGTGGGGTTCCTTGGACTTCCCACAGGGCAGGGAACCCTGATTTCTCTTCGGGCTGAGGAAGGACGGGGACTTGATTGGGGAAGGGGGAGGGAAATGGGAGGCAGTGGCGGGGAAGAGACAGAAATCTTTAATAAATAAATAAATTTAATAAAAAAAAAGATAGCTTTGTGGTGTAGCAGTCTTGGTTGGCAGTTACTGTCAAGGCCTGGAAGATGCCATTCAGTACTCTCTGGCTTTGAAAGCGGCTAATGACAGTTCTGATATTATTCTGATGCTTTGCCTTTGTAAATGATCTTATATTTTCTCTTAAAACTGTTTGTCCTTTTGAGACAGGGCCTCACTATGCATTCCTGGCTGGCTTGGAACTCATTCTGTACGTCAAAAGACCTTGACTTCACAGGGATCTGCCAATCTATTCCTTCCGAGTACTATGATTTAAAGGTCTGCACTACCATGCCTGATCTTTGCTTAAAACTTTTAACATTGTTTTGTTGCTTTGTAACTTTTTAAACATCTTTTTGTCTTATATAACAGAGAGATTCTTCTATGATTATGTCAATTTGGGGTGGTTTGGGGTTCTGAACATTTCTGGTTTTTAAACATCTATCTCTAGGTTTAGGATTTTAATGTATGTCTTTGTTCCTTCTTGTATCCATGGATTCCAAGTTTGCTCTCTTATATGAATCCCAGAGTTCCTGAATTTTATGATCATGCTCATTTATCTCACCTCCCCCACCCCCGTCCCTTACTGATGCCTGAAATAAGCATTCATCTGCCTGCCTCTGCCTCTTGAGTGCTGGGGTTAAAGGTTTGTGCCACCTAGGCCTGGCCTAGACACTGTCTTACTTCCTTTTCTAATGTGATGAAACACCATGCTGAAGGCAGTTTAAGAGAAAGAACTGAATCGGGCTTGTGGTTTCAGAGGGTTACAGTCCATGAAAGCCCTGCAAAAGTGCCAGCAGGAACTGCTGAGACCTCACGGCTTGATCTGAAAGCAGGAGGCCGAGAAGGAACAGTAGGAATGATGGGAGTCTTTTGAAACCTCAAAGCCAGTGACACACCTCCTCCAACAAGTCCACACCTCACCTCCTAATCCTTCCCAAACAGCTCCACCATCTGCAGACCAAGCCTTCAGACATATGAGCCTCTGGGGTCATTCTCATGGGAAGCACCACAGGTACCACTGTGACATTCATCCCTTTGTTTCCCTTTGCCCTCGTTCCTCTCCCTTTGTAGCCTCTTCCTTCAGATTCTTTCCCGCTTTCATGTCCTATGCATCCCTTTGTCGACCCATACTCTCCCCTATCACCAGGACTACCTTCTCTTGTCTTTCCATTTTTCTTGTATCTGTGAGCTATGCTTGCCTGGGGAGTCGCCTTGCTTTTCCACACTGCTTGCATTTTGTGTTGAGATTTGCACGTGTGTGGCTTTGGATGCCTCTTCTGGTGGGTTGTTGGCGGTGGTGGGGTTCATACTGACAGCCTGCCCTTGAAAGCTGAGCTTCCACTACCACTCAGCCAAGGGAAAACAAACTGTTAGACCACTGTCAGCACAAGACCACACTACAGGTAGAAATGTTCAAAAACCAAAAATCAATTACAGCTCAGTAATGTGTTATCAGTGACCAGAGAACTAAAAGTGGCAAAACCACTGTAGAAAATGTACTAAAGCTCACAGTTAATTAGGGTGAAAATAGTAAATAAGTGAGATAAAGGAAGGAGACAGAAAGAGTAGGAAAAACGTTAAGAAAAATGAGGAGACCAGAGAGAGACTGGGGGGAGGGGGACAGCGAAGATTTTTTTTTAATAATGAAAAAGTTTAAAATCAGAATTAGAGCAATACAAATACAAATATAAGATTGTCTTTTAAAAATTAAGGCAAAGTGAATCTATGCCAGTAAATGCAGAGACGATGATAGCAAGGGAATACGTCAAGAAAGGAAAACAAAGAACGTTGACCCCAAATGGAAGAACAAGTGTGTGGGCAGGCAAGACAAAGGAGAACAACAATTAAAAATAAAATAAAGTAGAGAAGGAAGGTAGAAATCCTGCTAAAGTAGAGTAAAAACCCAGAGAGCTGGAGCTGAGGAAACCCACCCTCTGACCCCAGGCTGAGAAGTTTCAAACTCCAGGTTAGTTTCCAGTAGAGAAGACCCATTTCCCTCCCCAAGGACAGGGCCGTTTCTCCTTATGCTCTGGTCGGTCTGAGCCAGTCTCCTGCCACCTGCACTCCCTGTCCCATTAGGTCTGGTTCTCTCGTTTGTCACAAATGCCTCTGTGGGCCTTCCCTCATAAAGGGTTATTCCAGGCTAACCCGAGGCTGCCTGGTCTGTGGATGCTCTCCACCTCAGGCCCAGGGTAGCTCAGGTTTTAACAAATACTTCGGTGTCCAGATGGTGCCTGGCTTTTGCCGTCCTAGTCACACACCATGTGTGACAAAATGGCCACCAGGAGAACTACAGTCTCACCACAGCCTAAAACTGGACTTTGTTGAGGAATATTATTTTAACTAGGCAAAGGCGTGTTCCTTTTGTTTTATTAGGAAAAGATGGTTGCATTTGCTTCACCTCGCCTGTCTGAGGAGCCTGATTGGTCTAATGAGGAGCTGAACAGGAGAAAGGACAGGTGCGGCTGGCGGGCAGAGAGATAGGAGAAATCTAGGCTCCAGAGAAGAACACGAGGAGGAGAGAAGAAGAGACATGCTTGGGGCAAAGAAGTCAGACGCCAACTAGACAGACAGACAGACAGACGTAGAGAAGCAGTGAAAGTAAGATATACAGGTGTAAGAAAGGTAAAAAGCCCCCAGGCACAGGGTAGACAAGGAGAAACAGCTAAGTCATTAGAGCAAGCAAGAAAAGACCAACTAGAAACCGCGTGCAACAGAAAGGAATGACGAACCATACTTCAAGTTGGACAGGGGTCATTGGGTTTAAAAACACAGGCCGCTGGCTATCCTATAGTCAGATAACAGAAGCGGGCTAAAAAGGGAATGAAGTTTTTATTGTGAGGGAGACGGAAACAAAAAAAAGTCAGCGGGGAGTTTTTGTTCTACTTTGGATTTGGTATTTATTTGTTTTCTTTTTATACAGGGTCTCACTTGGCCTCAAACTCCTTATACAACCAATGGCCTTGAAGTCTTGATCTTCCTGCCTCTGCCTCTCTGGTTCTGGGATTTACTTTTGAATGGCTGATAACATTAAACCATTACAATTCTTTATTACATTTATTTACTGGGGGTGGAGGGGCAGGCAGGTCAGAGGACAACTTCCTGGAGCCAGTTTTCTCCTCCTACTGTGTAGGTTCCAGGGATCAAAGCAGGCTACTAGGCTTGGCAGCAAGGCCTCTACCCGCCGAGCCATCTTGCCAACCCTTAAACTATTTTTGAATGCTGCTGTGTGTAGTCCAGCTGTGAGAAAAAAACCCTACAGAGGGAGAGGGAAGAACTTTTTGTAGAAAGATGTTTTTCAGTGAATGAGGGGATGAGATCGTGTCCACAAGAGCGTATGATTCAGACACAGCAGCGACAGATGTATTTGTTTATTACCCGAGGATGCCTCCACCCTCAGCTTGCCCTCTACCGGACTCACAACCCCAGCCCAGAGCAACGGCAGATTGTTCATTGTAACAGGTGGGAAGGCAGAGTGAAATAGACAGACATTGGTAAATGGGCCCCTGTAGTCACATTTTCTTAGTACGAGAGACTTTCCTAGGTAATTCTGGTGAACCGGAAGGCTTCAAATCAGCATCCCACAGTTAGAGTGACACAACCCAGGGAGCCTGCTGCTTCCTGCCCCCAGGGCTGCACCTGCATCTTGGGTTTCATCTGTGCCATGGAACAAAGGTGTTTCTAGCATGGCCTGACGTGAAGAGGGCGTGGCCTCTGATTTGTAGGCCTGACTGAGGCCGTAATGATCCCTTGGATCTGTCTCATTTTCACGGATAAGCCTGAACTCTGTGCATGTGTGTGTGTGTGTGTGTGTGTGTGTGTGTGTGTGTGTGTATGTGTGTGTGTGTTTCACAAGTGGCACTTGCTTCAGATACAGCAGGGAGGAAAAACAGAGAGAGGAGAGACTCAAAGGAGAAGAACAAGAAACAGGAAAGGGGAAGAAGGAAAAGGTGCAGGGAAGACAGAGATGGAGGGGGGAGGAAGAGGAAGAGAGAGATATTACCAGACTTCTTTGCAAAAGGACAGAGGTTTGCTTTTTCTGCCTTTGCCGAGGGCTCCGCCACTATAGTCAAGCTTCAGTAGGTTTCTCAAACCCGACCAGTCCTCATCCCTGGGGGAAAGGCCACAAGCCAAGGCATTGTTCCTCAGTGTTACCAACTCCTCCTTGGAGCAGAAGGCATGGAGACGAGGAAACTGTTGTGTAGTCTGGAGGGTTTGGTTTTCCTCACCACCTCAACCTGAGACAAAGTGACCACCCTGGGATGAATCTGGCAGGCAGGGTATTTTCCTGTTCCCATATCCTCCAGGGCTACCCCGGAGGGCAGTGGGGCATGTGACGGAATGACCTAGAGAAACACCCTGACTTTCCTTCTGGCAGTTACTCTCGGTGATCAACACCTACTTCCTCCAGCTCTTTCTCTAGGAGTCTCCTCTTAGGAGTGTTTCCAAGAGCAGCTCCCACAGGAGAAAGACTCCACACAGCAAGCTGGGTGGAGGGAGCCCAGGTAGACAACCCTGGTTCTTATTCGGTCTCCTGGCCTCGTGCAGCAGAGGACCCTGATACTCAAATGCATATTTCATAGTCTCTCATCCCACGGTTTGGAGGAGGGCTGCTTGCTATGCATGAGCTATTCCCTCACGCTCATCACATGGGGAAAATTACATTTCCCCAGTTGCCAAATGGAAGAGATAAATTACTCACATGGGCAAGAACACTGTTGCCACGAAAACGGTTTTCAGACCCCAGACGCTGAGCTAAAAGGCAGAGAAGAGAGACTCAGAGACTTCCTGTTGTCCTGGGTCCCCCTCTCCATTCCCGCTCACCAGACCCTCATCTGACACTGGGGAATTTACTTTGTGGGACATTTGCCCTTCTGTCTCTTTTGCATAAAACACACCCATCTTGAGGCCTCTTTTTCTTCCTTCCTAGAAGAGATGTTATAAAAAGGAATACATCAACACAGAACACTTCATATTTATTCATACTTGCTGAATTGATAATACTTATTTGTAATGAAAATTAAGTAAGTAGGACGTTAAAATGTGCTCTAGGGAAGGCACATTGAATTGTCTGACTACAGAGGGACACCATCTTTATCTTCGCCTTCTCTTTTAGGTTAATGCAAGTTCAGATAACTACTGTCTCTAACCTATTGGCTGGCTACCTACGCACATATGATTAACGGCAATTATATCTGCACAGTAATTACAGCTACCACCTGTTACCCTTTTAGGACCACTACTGAGCTAAATAATTGCTCCAGCTTCCAGTGCAACCCAACAGTTTTTGAGTTTTATGTTTTTACCCGTTTTACCCTTAGTGCAGTTATACAACCCGAACATAATTTTTCAACAGTTACTGAGTTCCTTATTAAGCACCTGAAATTGTACGTCTCTCCCAGTCAGGATGAGGCAGAAATAAACACATGATACAGCAGACTCCGAGAAATGTTCTAGTGCAGCCCCCACTCTGAGAGCTTTGGTTGGGAGGAGGGAGGGCTCACGGGCAGCTAAAGCCACTGGTGACCTCATTATACAATATTTAGTTCATCGCATTTTTTTCCCTGCTTAGGAAAGCAGCTTCCCATTTTAAAGGGACGCAGGCATTCAGTGACGCATCTACTTGCTGAAAGACAGCTCAAATACCAGTCACCACCAAAGTTTGGGGTCTGAAGGCTTCTCAGGTTTTTCTCTGGCTACCTGTCTGTGAGTTTTACTTGGACTTCACGAACTAGGATTGATGCACAGTCCAGGCAACCGGCAGCACCTCCAAGGCCAGCTAGTGACCTGAGCTCCAACAGCCTACCCTCGACCCTCGGCCAGAGGCTGGCTCCCGCCCACACGGGTCTCCCCCTGCCTGGAGCGGTCCAGTTCCAGCCGGCTCTTTCTCTCCGCCCTCGGTCTCAGCAGTCAGCAGTTACTGTAGAGAGGGCTGACTAGGAGAAAAGATCAGGCTCCTGCCGGAGCTCAGAGAGAGCTCCAGTTCCCGCCATCTCTTCCTCCGGGACAGGGCCTTGAGGGGACCCCCAACCCTGCTGGAGTGAGGACCGGCTTCTAGAGCGACAGGGGCCCTGGAGAGCAGGTGCCCGGCGGGAGGGCCAGGCTGCCCCGGGACCAGGCTCCACGCAGGAGGTGCAGGAGCCGGGCTGTTCAGGTGAGGCTGCCTCTTGGTTTGGGTTCCAGATGGATGGTCCCCAGTGCGGTTCCCTGGGGTTCTCTATTCCCCCCCCCCCCGCCCCCTACCGCAGCAGGTGGGGGCCGCGGGCCAGGGAAGGGGCGGGGCTGGAGGCGGAGCCGCGGCGGGGGCAGCACGGTGGGGGCCGGGCCAGAGCCCGATCCGGACTGTCGGGGAGCCGGCTGAAGCTCGTCCGCGACTGGGCTGGAGCAACCGGGCCGAGAGCGCCGGCGCCGCGGCCGCAGACAAAGGGCCGCCGCGCTCCATCTGCTTCGGTGAGTGACTCCCTGCTCGCCCTCTTTCTTCTCCGTCTCCCCGCGCCTTCCGGAGTTCCGTAGGGGTTCCGAGAGCTGGGGACAGCAAGGACCGGACTTCCAGGCTCACTCTGCATCTCAGCCTCACCTGACCCGTGATCCCCCTCAAGGCCGATCAGTCACCCAACTCGCGACTTTCTGAGCGCCGGCCCGCGATCTCCGGCGGGACCCACCCGGCCGCCTTTCGGTGACCTCTTCCTCTGCGCACCGCGCGCGGGTGCTGTCCCTGGGTCCCCAGTTTGGGTGAGAAGGTTGCGGCTTGGTTCCCCCATGGGTGTGTGCTAGGGAAGAGGACCTGTGGTCGGGGGCTGGGCGCCACGAAGGGACCCCACCCCTTGGGGACAGCGCGCATTCGGGGTCGCAGTGGGGCGGTTCTAGAGTTCTGATTCCGGTCGTGGTTTGGGGGTCTGGTTCAGTTCCCTGTTAGCCTATCCTCCAGCTTATTTCCCTGTTCAACCGGCAGCCTAGCGTTTTGCATGGCCGCACCCAAAAGAAGCGTCCCCTCTGCGGGTCGGTGGCCCGGGGCGGGAGAGGACCCGGCTGCTTGGAGCCCGCAACTGCTGGGGAGGGCTGGCAGTGCGGGCAGCGGCTGGGGGCTGACATCACTGCTCTGTCCGGCCGGCTCCGGCTACCGCGGGCCGGCTTGATCTCCATCAGAAAAGAATCGGAAGCCCGGCGGGCTTTTGCTTTTGTTCTCTGTCTCCTACTCCGGAGTCCTCAGAGAAACCCGGGTGGGTGGTTACCCAATGAGGGGTTGTGGAGAGAGTTACAGGTGCTGCCCTGAAGTGACAATCATTGGAAAGGCGCTTTCCAGCCCCTAGATTCTGATCGCGCATCGATACCCTGGAGCGGAGGTGGGTATAGCGTTCTAAAAGGGCGCGATGCCTGCCTTGGCTGCGCTTGTCACGCGCTCCTCCTGCACTCTGAAAAGCGCTACCTCGAGACGTGCATTTCCATTCATGGATCTGTGCCGCCGTGGTTTTGATTAATGTCATCTCTGCCAGGTTCTCTAAGAAAGAGTGTTGGCTGGTATTCAATTTCGTAGCCTTTTACTGGAGGCCTACTGTGTGCAAGGCAGCTGTTTTAAGATTTTAAGATTAGCTTAATTTCCAAGATGCTTATTGAGTACCTACTACGTGCAAAATGGGTGTGTCATGCCGTTTTCAGTTTGACAGGTTCTTGTTTGAATATCTCTGATGTTTGAGGAAACTATTAGGACCCCGTTATCGTAATCCTTATTTACGGAGAACTTAATATGGGAAGGACATTTTTGGCTAAATGTGTGCCAAGTGTACTAGCAGGGCACGCGCGGAGGGGGTGTGTGTGCATAGAGACAAGAAGGGGAGAGTGTAATGGGTCTTCAGCTTCCAGAGAAAACTGCATTTTAACTTTATAGATTATGGTGTGGTTTGAAAAGAGCTTGAATCTACGCTTCAGACAACTTAGGCTTGAATGTTTGAGGGTTGGTTCCACTGGAAGGAGGCAGAATAATGAAAAGAAAAAAAATGTGCTGATTGTAACAGGGAATGAAACAAAGTTTAATGTGGCCAAACCCGCGTGCTTTAAAGGGAATCTGTGTTGAAGGCAGAAAGACAGACTGGGTGGGGGCGGGGTGGAGGGGTGCAGAACAGGGGAGACAGACAGATGGTGGGGACACAACCAACTCAAGAAGGAAGGACAATAAGGGGTGAACTTACTTCAGCCTGGTACCAGGGCCAAGGGAGTGTCCTTACAAATGCTCAGACAGACCTGTTGAGAGATTTGAAGACGTAGCCCCAGATTTTTATGCAAACTGGCCAGAAAATTATTATAGAGCCCCAATACAATGGTAGCTATCCAAATACTTCTATGTCAGAGCTGCAATCAGAAAATACAATCAAATCATCGTCCTTGTCTTGAAGTACTTGACACAGTTCATAAAAGATAAACTTATAAAATTGCAGTTTGGGCATCAAGACAGGAAAGCCAAAACAGGAGCGTAACAAAACAAAACAAAAAAACCCAACCAAACAAAAACCAAAAGAAACCCTTAGAATTGTGGCTTTTCTTTGATCAGAAATGGAGAATTTCCATTTGTTCTGTGTGTTTATCTCTTGACGTTGACTTCCAACAGTTTCTGGTAACTGTGTGATCCCAGCTTCTTGATACAATGAACTTTTTCTTCTTAAAATGATTTCTGATTCCATGTTAAGTTCTTTTAAAACTCCATGGCATTATTTTTGTTATGAATTTAACCCCCTCCCCCCCCCGGAGTCTTTTCTGGAAGCAGATGTGTTAGAAAATCTTCATAGAAAATGGGCTCGCAGGTTCTATGCTGGCTAAGGAGCAAAGGGAAAGAAAAATCAAAGGAGACCAAGAGCAGGAATCTCTAGAGAAAACATAAGGTGCCATTACAAGACAAAATAAGAGTCCATTGGAGGGAAATGACAGCAAAGGTGTCAGGAAGAACGGGACATCTTTCGGAGCCCTTAGAAGGGGCTAGATTTTCACCTGGAGGGCTTTCTACTAGTTTGCTAGAGAGGAGCTGCCTGGGAGGTTTGCAGAGTGTTGGACTGTTGACATAATGGGAGCATCATTAAGTTTTGTGGTACTGTGAGATCCCCTAGCTGTCCCAGCAGCGGGTCAATCTTGAGCACCCCCACCCCCCATTCTTTCACGCATTCCTGGAGTGCTTTCACCTGAGCTGAGCTTGACTGTAATCTTCCTCCAGGCCAAGAATGCGTCTTCTTTTTCTCTGCATCTGTCCTTCCCTGCATGCAACTGCAGACAGTCTGTGGAGTAGGTGACACCGCAGTGTCTTCTGCTGCTGTCCACTTCTTCACCCTTTCCCTCCCTCCTCAGGGTCCCTTGTTCTCTTCATCCTTTCCAGCTGCTCCAGGAAGGCCTTGCACTCTGTGAAACCTGGTCTCAGGGGAAGGCAATCTGCTCGCAGTCTATTTGTCTTGAATGCGAACGTAGGTCACTGTTATGTCGTCTGGGGGTCCTTGTTTTTTAAACCTCATTGAAGAGTGAAAAGCTGCCTCTATGGTGCGGATGCCAGGTGTCAGAAGTAACTGGTTAGGTGAGGCACCTTCTTGGTACTCCTGAAATGGTGACACAGTCCAAGGTCCTAGCTGTCCCATGATCCATATACCTCTGGAGACCTCAATCTTTTTTTTGCATAGGGTCTTGCTGTGTAGCCTAGGCTCACTGATCTCAAAGTTCAAATTTTCCTTTCTGAGCTCCTGGGGTGCTGGTAGTGCAGGCACGTTCCACCATGCTCGCCTCCTTCTCTTTGGAGTATAATTTCCATTTTCCCCTCAGAGGCTTCAGTATTTTTAATCGTGTGGTGGTTGCACCTGTCAACAACTTGGCCTTCACAGGCTCTCCCGCAAGGTCTATAGATTGGTTATTTTGCAGTGGGAGTCTGCATCTCCCCACACACATGCCCATTACTTCAAGACAGATTCTAAACCATGGTTCTTGGACTTTGTGTTTCCTTGTCAAAGGAATGAGGACAGCTGTCCTTATAGAAATACCTTGTCTAGTGTTTAGTTATGTCCATGGCTTCTACCCATTGGATGCTGGTAGCCTATAAAGCCACCCTTTCTAAATGGTGACAGCCCCAAGTATCTCCAGATATCAACAAATGTGCCCTGGGAGAAAAGTTACTCCTGTCTGAGGATGATTGTTCTATATAACACTGGATATTATGTATCATGCTCTAGCGGGATATTATGTATCATGCTGTAACATGATTATCCCAGAGAGACTTTATTTATTGTCATTTGATTCTTTTCCATAAGAGTGACTTAATAAATGTATAATTAACTTTGTAGAACTTTCTATATAAATAATTTCAGGTTAGAATTAACATTCTCTGTCAGCACAGGTGCTGGAATCCCCATCATCATCTTGTTAAGTTCATTTTTGAGGCAACTCTTCCTTCTCAGATTCTTCTCTTTAGTGTAACAATAACTTACCTACCAGAAGTGTGGGTAGCAGAACCATCGTGGGCAGTAAGCACACCCCGCAGGAGCATCTGAACCTGCTGCTTGGGCAGGAGCTGGTGGGCGACACCAGGGCAGGGAAGTGGTGGTATGAGTTGAGTTCTGCAGGAATTTGCTTACGTAATTTGGAGATGCAAAATGATCAAGCCTCGGACAGGACCTCTGACAGTCAAGTAGGGTACCGTGAGGGTGCCGTGAATTCAAGTTTCGGTTTCCTTCCTGGTAAAGCCGTCTTGACAGGGCTTGAGGAGTGATGGATGGATGCATGAACAGGATATTAAAACCTTGCTTTGTGTGTGACCAGTAGAAGCCTAGAGGAGTCTCTCAGGGTGTTGTCTTAAATCATAGAAAGATCTGCATAGGACTGTGTGTTCCAAGGATGACCTGTGCTTCTGCTGATATCTCTCCTCCAAACCAAGAGCTTGACGTATCTCCAGCATCAGCATGAGCAGTATCACTGCAGGATAGAAAGAGGGCAAGGGTAGTTTAAGTTCAGCCGAGCTGCAGTGATAGAAGTTACTTTTGTGCCTCGGAAGGTGGGACAGTGTCCAACGCACTGCTTCAGAAAGCAAATGAAGCCTGTCTTCAGGTCATGGAAGGGTCACTGAGAAGTTTAAGTAAGAGTTCATTGATTTAGATTTCTCTCTTGGAGTCCCCAAGCTTAGACTGAGACTTTTTCGTGCATTCAGACAGACCAAGAGGGAAGCATTTACTCTCTTATTTTGGGGGTAGTGGTTGTTGGTGATGCACAGGCAATTTAAGTACTCGTAAGCTAAATAATAAACCACTAAAAACTATATTTTAGATTTTAATTAATTCTCCAGTAAGTTAATTAATCTTTTTGCCTTAGTTGAGAGCAATCTAGTTTCATTATGAAAATACCCCTGGCTCTGTGTGAGGTTAATCTAAAGTCAATGTATCAAAGTCTAGATTAACAACAACAACAAAAAGCAAGAAGATTTGCTATTATAGGGGCATCTGAAAATGATATTTTATTTTTAAACTGACTCTTTATATGACTATCCTAAAGAGTTGGGATCTATTGAGTTTTTTTTTTTTTAACTCATTCACAGAAAATAGAACTGAAAGAGATTCAAGGGTCTCCTGAGCAGCCTTCCTTGCCCATCATGTAAGTGGGGAAACCAAGGCAGCGAGCAGTTAGATGGCTTCCCAGGGTTACAGAGAGGACCATCAGGAGGCTGGGGCTGGCAGCCAGGAGTTTGCCAGTCTCTCAGACGCTCAGCGCTGCTGGGATACTCTTCAATCTTCTTGGTTGCCAGAGTTTGTTGGTGGAGAGGGAGGAGGCAGGAAAAGGATTTAATCACTTGCCTCATTTCTAGGGCATCTCATTCTGAGAAAGCGACTCAGAGATTCAAACTAATTACATTGGTGCCAGATGTGTGTGTACACACACCCAGTTCTGTAAACAACCAAGGGGGAACTCCAACAGTTGGGTTGAGGGAATGGAATTATTTTATAGAACTTATTTTAGCTTGTTTTAAGATCTCTTTACAGAGAATGATAACATTTATGTTTCTGCTTAGGAAAGTAATACATATTCATGAGTATCAAAAATAAACAAATCTATCTGTGCACTTCTTTGACCCCATTCATTTTTCTTTTTTAAAAAATTGTTTCCCTATCTCATTTTAAAATAAAATTGAGCCGGGCAGTGGTAGCACACACCTTTAATTCCAGCACACGGGAGTTAGAGGCAGGTGGATCTCTGTGAGTTCGAGGCCAGCCTGGTCTACAGTGATAGTTCTAGGACAGCTAGGGCTACACAGAGAAAACCTGTCTCAAAAAAACAAAAATAAAATAAAATTGAGACTATATTATATGTATAATTTTAATTTTTTTCAGTTAATACTAGGAACAAATGATACTTACATTTCAAACTCTTGGTCAATGTAATTTTTAATGAATGGGTAATTCAATATTTGCAGGCTCCTCAATGTATCCCAACCCTTTGCTATTAGTAAATATTAAATTTCCCTCCAAGTTCTAGCCAATGGGTCATTGTGCCTATACTCTTTCGACAACTTATATTACTGGCTTTTCCCTATGATATATTCCCAGATAGCGAAGTTACTTAGCCAAGGGTGTGATTAAATAAATGTCTTTCTGAAAGTGGTGTGCTAGCTTTCACTCTTGCTGTTAGCAGTGAAATTTCTTCACACTACCGAGAATGCATGATACTCACTGTTTCTATATTTGATTGATAAAATTAATAATTTTGTTGATGTCGTTTGCATTTTAGTTACTGAATAGCTAAGCATTTTTTTCTATAAATTTTTTTTCCTGTTTGTCTTTTCTTTTGGTGAGTTCCTTTTCTAGCTGGTTTTGTGATTAAAAACAAACAACAAAAGACCATCAACACCTGTGTATAAGCCAGATCTCAAAAGAAAAAAAACCAGTGCAGTGTGCCTCTGATTTCACAGGTAAAATGGGAATTTTATGAAAGATTGGATCCATTTTTAAATTTTTATTATTTATTGTTTTATCTAATATATACTTATTATTTATACAATATTCTGTCTGTGCGTATGCCTGCAGGCCAGAAGAGGGCACTAGACCCCATTACAGATGGTTGTGAGCCACCATGTGGTTACTGGGAATTGAACTCAGGACCTTTGGAAGAGCAGGCAATGCTCTTAACCTCTGAGCCATCTCCCCAGCCCCCTATTTATTGTTTTTTTGAGACTGGGTTTCTCTGTTAACTTTAGTGCCTGTCCTAGAATTAGCTCCTGTAGACCATGCTGGCCTACAAGAGACCCACCCGCCTCTGCCTCCTGAGTGCTGGGATTAAAGGTGTGCACCATCACTGCCTGGTTTAAGATTGTGTCCAATCTTAATGGTCCGCGGTGGTGCCAGAATCTCAAGTGTTGTGTTTATTCGCAGTGGTGGAGCTGCCTGTGAATTACTGAAGCAAACTTGGAGGGTGTGTGTATGAGGGGGAGGAGAGGGAGAGCTTTGTGAAGACCGCCATACAGTTAACCTTTGCTGAGCTTCACAGCCACCAATTCTTCATCCCTACATCAGCCTGTCAAGTGGAAAGTGGCAGACAGAGAGATCAATACCCACACTTGTAAACAGAAACCGTACTTTCGTTTCCTGGCTGCCCAGACCCAAATAATCACACAGAAACTATATTAATTATAATAGGCTCAGGCATATTCCTAGCTAGCTCTTATATCTTAAATTAACCCATTTCTATGTATTGCCACGTGGATGTGGCATTACCTCATTTTCTACATGTCTTGTTTCCTCAGTGGCTGGCTGGCTCCTGACCTGACTCTGCCTTCTTTTTCTCTGTATCTCTGCTCAGATTCCCACTTCGCTTTACTCTGCTAAGCCATTGACTGAAACAGCTTTATTCATCAACCAACAAAAGCAACACATATCCAAGGACTTCCCACGTCACACACTCATGCACACTTTCCGTCATAGTTCTTTACCACTGTTCCATTGCCAGCGTGTGACCTGTCTTGATTGTGTCTGCGGGCTGGAAGGGAAATTAGGCTGGGGGATATTATCAACTTTCTCCAAATTTGATTGCTTATTTATGGGAGAATTTTTGTGGTACAAAGTCAATTTGCCATCCTAAGTTTACTGTGCCTTCTCTCATACTACTTCCTGTGTTTTCCACCCACCCCTACCCCTGTTTTTTTTTTTTTTAATTCTTCCATGCTGTATTCTGCAATAGTTGTGTCTTCCAAGTCCCAGCGTGTTTCTTTAGCTATATCTAATCTGGGTGGAATCTATCTCTTTGCATTTTCAGTCTAATCACTGAATTTCTTTTGTAGAGTTCTCGTTCTTTCTCAACATCATAGTCTTGCTTTACATAGTTTCTACTTCCCTTGTAATTTTTGTTGTTGTTGTTGTTTTTGAGACAGGCCTTGCTGGAAACCCAGGCTGACCTCCAGTTTAGCGCTGATCTTCCTACCTCTCCTCCCAAGGTTCAGGGTTACAGGTCTGCACCACTGGCTCCTTGGTTTTATCCCTATGCTAGGCATAGATGTTCTGTATCCTGTGTCTGGGAATTTTCCCTTTGTAATACCTAAGCACTTGCTCTTCCTCACTGTTGCATGTTCTGATTTTCTTGCTGGCTTGTGTTTATGTTGCCATGTTTCCTTGTTTGGTTGGTTATCCTTGAATGTGTGCTGAATACTGTAGCACAAAGACATTCTAGTTGGTCTTAATAATAAAAACCCAGAGTCAGATACAGGGGTTAATGCTGAAGATCAGAGAAGCAGAGAGGCCAGCCACTAGAGAGTTCTTTTACCGCTACTAATGCATAGACTAAGCATAGCAGAGAGGGGTTAACGCTGAAGATGGAACTCAGTTTTCTAGGGTTGGTGGCAAGCCTTAACCTCTTGAGCCATCTTGAAGGCTTGATTCTGAATTCTTTCTTCTTCCCTTCCCTTCCCCTTCCCTCCTTCCCCTTCCTTCCTTCCTTCCTTCCTTCCTTCCTTCCTTCCTTCCTTCCTTCCTTCCTGTCTCCCCCTCCCTCCCTCCCTCCTTCTCTCTCTCTCTCTCTCTCTCTCTCTCTCTCTCTCTCTCTCTCTCTCTCTCTTTTGAGACAGGGTTTCCCTGTAGGTTTTGGAACTTTAGGTGATTTTCCTCATCTTCAGAAGCCATTCACTCAACTGCAGTCTCAAGGTTAGCAGCCATTCTTTTTCAATCTTACAGGATAAATACTTCAGTAGCATTTATGAAACCAGAGAAATTTATGTTGAGATTCATGTATTGGTTGGGCAAAGGAACAAGGTGCTGGGAAGTCCTGTTGGCCCCCAGAACCTCTGTTGGCTTTCTAGAGGGAGGAAGGAGACTCTAGTTATGTTTTTTTTTTTTTTTGAGTCCCTTCCCTCTGGATTCCTGCATCAGAAAATATTTGATTGTTTCTTTGCTCTCCTCCCTGTGCTTCAGGTCCGTAGCCAGGAGGTAAATGGAAGGTTGTGAGCATCAGAATTCAGCCCAGCAGGAACGATCCTAACTAGGGTGGGGTGTATCTCCACCAACGGTTTTGAGACTACTCCATACCATGGATTATTTTTGCATATTCCACAATGATTGATCTAGCTGATACTTTAATTTGATAGTATTTCACACTGGGAAAGAATACATTTAATTATCTGTCATCTTTCTAGAAACAGAAATCCACCGATTAATTAGGCTTTAACAACTGTCCCTGAAACAGATCTGTCATTCCACTCCTGTGTAGTTCTGGTCTGCAACTGCTCCCATTGGAAGAAATAATCAATTAGTTGTGAAGAAGCTTATTATTCTGTTGTCTGGGAAAAATGTGCCCTTCCATTTTTGGAGGCAGAATCACTGGACACTCCTACCAGTTATAAGAATTTATGTCCTAGATTTTTGTATAGATACACACAATTCTGCATGTACATATGGTATGGAAATAGCAACCTGATATCTAGGGCAAATGGGGAGACAGTAGGGGGGAAAGACAGGGGATTAGGCTCAACACACAGCATATACGTGTCTGAAAATGTCCTTATGTACTGTATATAGCAAATATATACAATGAAGAAAATTTGAAAAACGTACAAAATATTTGAAGAAAGAATTCATGAACCGTCACCCCTCAGCCTGAAAGGAAGAGATTCGTTTCTTTCAATGTGATTTACTCTAAGCACACGCTCCAGCTTCTTTCCCAGTAGCCTGAGCTCTTGAACTCACTTTTCTTTCTTTTTTTTTTTTATTTTTTTTGGTTTTTCAAGACAGGGTTTCTCTGTGGTTTTGGAGCCTGTCCTGGAACTAGCTCTTGTAGACCAGGCTGGTCTCGAACTCACAGAGATCCGCCTGCCTCTACCTCCCGAGTGCTGGGATTAAAGGCGTGTGCCAGCACCGCCCGGCTCTCACTTTTCTTTTTTAAGGAGGTAAAGTTACTTGAAATTCATCAGCGTGACCCTATTTTTTATTTTTGTCACATACTCTGCTTATTTGGATTTGTTTTTTCCCCCAGCCACCTTGAGACTCTTTTGTTTGCTAATAGGAGATGCATGTGCTACCATTTCGATAGCTATGTCTGTGAAAGTCCTAGGCAGCTGACACAGTGATGCAAGTGATGTAGTGTAGAGACCCAGGCATTGGTTCCAGGCAGTGCTGGGAGTGCCCAGAACTTTCCAGAGGACTCAGAACTGCCCTAGTGCTCTCGACAGGACAGAAGGGACAGAAGTCCAGAACCCGCCATGATCTTTATAGAATGGGAAACCGAGGAAGACGATGGTGGTGGGTCATTTCGCAAGAAGAGCTAAGAAATAGGTCTCAGGGGTGGAATACCTGCTGAGTCTCCTGATTGGAGGAAGGAGGATGTAAACTTTTTGGGAATTTTGTATTTCATTACCTGTGGCCAAGGACTCGGATGGCTTTGACGGCCCATCTGTCTGCGGTACAATAAGGTTCTTGAAATATGTACCATCCAAATGGCAAACAGAAAGACCTAGGGCCACAGAGTGAGGCGGGGGCTTTCACACCGCAGATGAAAATAGTTGTGAGCCTGTTGTAGCCTGACTATGTTTCTGCTTTTCTATATTTTCCTTTTTTTAAGATCTGGAGATTGAAGATAAAAGAAGCTTGACGCTTGGGACCTTGTTAATTGTGTTGGGTCTCTTGGTGGAGGAGAGCCTGTGCGCAAGTTCACAGTGGCGATGCTGATGCTTTTAGCTTACTTAGTGATTTTAGTTTGAAGCCAAAAGAACTCTCTCATGCAAAACCCCAGACCCGCTTTCCTCTGCAGAAGCCACTGAGCATGAACTTCAGATAGATTAGTGTCACAGCAGGCAGGGACACACCGTGGGCTTCTCTCTCCAGTTTATCCACCAGCAGGTACATGGCCTGAGACCCCACACTCAAAGCCTGTCACCCACTAAGTGTGTTTCTAGTTGTGCCACCCAACAAACAACATTTAGAATTTGCCCCACGCCTCCGTCCGGGCTTGTCCTCCTCCCTAAGCACAAATTCCTTGTCTTTCTTTCTACCTTTCTGGTCGACAAGAAATTATAGTGGCCTTATTATTTAATTATCACCACTAGAAGTAATGTCAGATTTCAGTAATCTAAAACTACATTGCCTCACACTTAGGTGATTTGAAAAAGGATATTTCCTCTCTAGTAATAGATATCTAGAAAAAATAGAGAGAGTTGCAGACCCAGGGGCCAGTGCAGAGACCTGTGCTTATGTAGAACAAATAGGCAGGCTTTATTGGGAGGAGACATTGTTAGTTGTGGTAAAGTAAGATTGAGGGAAAGGATTTTTTATTTTATATTTTCATATATATATATATGAAATATATATAATTTTTTGCTTACTTTTGGGAGAGTTGGAGACCTGCCAAAAACCCAGCACCTTATACAGGCTAGATAACTGATCTAATATATATATATATATATATATATATATATATATATATATATATGAAAATATATAATTTTTTTGCTTACTTTTGGGAGAGTTGGAGACCAGCACCTTATATAGGCTAGATAACTGGTCTAATACTGAGTTATATTCCCAGCCTTCATACAATTTGATTTTTAAATTAAGTCAATATATTTATCCATTGAGAAAGTAATGGCAAAAGTTGAGATGTTAAAGAAAAGAGGAATGTAAGATCCCGTCCTGTGCTCAATCTCTAGACTTTCTCGTTGGAAACTGTGTTTTTATAAGTTAGTTCCAAGTCTACCAAAACATACAGTAGTATGAGTCACATACATCTGCCTTGGTTTGGTGTAGTTCCCGCAATGGAGCCTTTTATAAAGCGTGTCAGTCTTCCAGGACTGTCCTGTGTCCTGGGCTAATTCTGTGATGATTCCCCGTTCCCAGGTTGGAACACTTAAAGTTGGCTAAGATGAGTGTCTTTCTTGTCTTAGATGCCATGGTCACCACCTGGTAGCCCAGGACCAGAATCCATGTTTGGTTTTTGGTTCAATGCTCTTTTGTCCCCAGTAGAAACAACTTTATTCTGGACATTTGTTTTAAACCAAAACAAACCAAAACAAAAGAACACTCCATGCTTTCTCTCTGGTTTCCTGCTGCTATGTCCGGGTTTTTTTTTTCCCCCCTGCATGAATCCATAGTTAGAAGTTCGAATTGTTCTCACTAATGTCATAAGCATAGGCACCCTCTCCTCCTCCATAGGCTTATTGTGTCTGGTAAATTATGTGCACTCAGGGGATTGGACACTCAAGGAACTCTTCCCAAAGCTAGAAATGGCACCATTTCTACAAGGCTAATGCCATTGTACCCAGGAACATTCAAGTCACATGATATCTGAGCTGGAGGAACTCTTTGAGAGAATTGCCTTGCTCGTTTCATAACTGAGTAACTGGAGATCACGGAACTTGTCCAAGACTCCACAGGGAAGAAGAGGTGGTATAGTATGTGGAGTCCAGTTCTGCTGACTTCCTGCCCAGGAGACTTCCTCTCTTGCTGTAACAGCTGTGGGGAACAATTGTCATGGTCCTCAGGGTTTCATGGATCCATGCTGGCAAGAAACAGGTCAAAATAATGAAAACCCCAACTGGGAAGAGGAAGTCTCCGAAACGAGGGGCTGTATTAAGCTTATTTTTCTAGGATTTCATTGTTTGGAGAGTCTCACTCTATGGCCCAGACTGGTTTCAAACTCACTATGTAGACGAGGTTGGCCTTGAACTCACAGGGATCCTCTTGCCTCACTCTCCCAAGTGCTCTTATTATGTCTCAGTCATCACATCTGGCTCCAATATTCTTATATATCATATATGTGGCTCATGTTCACCCCTCATTTCTCTGTGTTTTCTGCTCCTGCTCCACCTGGATCTCTTCTTCCACTCAGTAATTCCCTCCCTGTTTTCATGTCTTGAGTTTTTGTGTTTTGTGTGTTTGGAACATGGGAAAGGTAACAGTGACTATTATACCACTGAGGAGCAATGACTCCCTCTCCCTCAGCAGCCGTTGGGACTTCATGAACACTACCCCCACGCATGCTGAGACTCTGACATCCTGGATCTGCAGGTCACATGACTGCTATGAGTTTCTGAGTTACAGTGACCGTGGCATGCCCCCAGGACAGTGTGTCACAGCAGACCACTCTGGTCCGTTCTTTCCCTTCCCTCTTCGAAGCGTTTGCCGAGCTTTGGGACTGGATGTGAAGGAGGTTCCCTTAGACCTGGGCACTCGGTAGTCACTCTCAGCACTTTGACTAATCCTGACTCTTTAACAGCGCACTGCCCGTTGCTAGAAAGAAGCCTTTCTGACCAAGGTTGAGAGCATCACCAATCTTACCAGTATAAACCACACACACACACACACACACACACACACACACACACATTTAGAAGGCAATTTGACAACACGTCCATTTAGCAAAACAACAGTAGTGGATGCTCTCCCCCCCCGCCCCCTGGTGTCTATGACTCAGCCTTTTTTTTTTTTTTTTTTTAATCAGTTTGCAGTACCAGGCATGGATTCCCTTCTGTGGATTAAGGCCTCTGATTAGATAAGAAATTATTGATTGCTCCCAGAACAGTCAGGCCACTATTGTACCAGTGGGCACATCCTACCCTGCAGGTCGGTATTGTAGCACACGGGGTCCACTGATGAGAAAGACTAAATGACTTTTCTCCTCCTGAAACCAGTGTAGATCCATCCAGCCCCGGGAAAACTAGCCCACCAGAAGGACATTTCCAGAGCAGGTCTAGCTGGATTCTCTGTGTTCTGGGTCCCCACGCCAGTGGTTGAGTGGTCTGGGTGTTAGGATGTCTTCTAAGATCCTTGGATTGTTCTTCCGTGCAGATGAGATTGTGACACCCAAGATTGCCTTGTGCATAGGAGGCGCTCAAAGGTGGCGATGACGCATGACATGGAGGTAGAAGGATTTATATGAAATGTACCTGCTTCTTTATTTCCACGGGGCTGGCTGTCTTATGCTGTGGTGGCGAGTAGGTATAAAACCTAATGCATTCAGCTCATAGCAGTAGCCTTGTTAGCCACAGCCATTCACTGAACTTTGAGCTGAAATGGACAGACAGACAGCCGAGATCCTCCTAGTTACTGCTCCATTATCTCTGCTGTGGTGGGTGTGTCCCAACTGCCCGTCACACTTCTGATGTTGTCGAACATTGTTCTTCATGGTCACGTGGCCAGAAACTGGCATCTGCGAAAAAGAAGCATGTTAGCCCTGACTTAGCCTTGGGTGAACCCTGTCCAGGACAATTCGTTTCTGCCTAGACCCTTCCAGCTTCCCAGAGCTCAGAGGTCCCTGGAGCCAGAGCACCTATGTGGCCTGGTTTCCTTTTGTTTCTAGGCGATTCTTGTTTAGTTCAGGGGGAAGGGAAGGAGTATATCCAATTCTGATCCCTGTGCGGTCAGTAAGGATACTTTCTGCAACAGAGGGCTCAGTTGGCTTGGGACAGGAGCCCCTTGCTAAGTGCAATACCATCTCTTCTCATGGTTTCTAACACCTTAGGCAGGGGCTCTTCAATCCAGTCATCTGGAGGGCTTGTTAAATTACAGCCCTGGGGGATTCCCAGAGCTTCTGATCCAGCAGGTGGAGGGGGGGCGGGCAAGAATACGCATCTCTAACACCTTCCTGGAAGATGCTCACACTGCTGCTGCTACAAGGGGGAGGAAGGAAGAGGTATGGTTTAGGAAAAGGTCAAAAGATGCTGAGATGGGGGGCCGGGCGGCGGTGGCGCATGCCTTTAATCCCAGCACTCAGGAGGCAGAGGCAGGCGGATCTCTGTGAGTTCGAGACCAGCCTGGTCTATAAGAGCTAGTTCCAGGACAGGAACCAAAGCCACAGAGAAACCCTGTCTCGAAAAACCAAAAAAAAAAAAAAAAAAAAAAAAAAAAAAAAAGATGCTGAGATGGGAATTGGAAGTGACCTCTCAGCCAAGAAAATTGATCATAGGTTTTTTTTTTTCTTTTTCTTTTTTTGTATTACAGAGATCTATTACCTGCTAGTTGTTGTACAAGCCTTGCTGCGGTACTGGGGTAGGGCTGGATGACTGGCCAATACAGAGAGAGTCACAGAGCCATCCTTGGTGTTCTGCAGGGGAGCATCTGGAGCTTTCGTGGGATATGCATGCTTCATAGGCAGAGGGAATGTGCCTTAGAGGGGGCTTCTGGGGGAAGCTGAAGATGCCCAGGAGTTTGCTAGGGGACCACTGGGCAGTATCCCAGGGGCAGCAAAGAGAAGACAAGAGAGGCAAATGTGGCATGAGGACACAATCAGGGCTCAGTGCTGGGGGGACAAGCAGCAGTTGCTGTCAGAAGCCTGTCCTTCTGGGGAGGAGCTTGGGCCAATCTGAAGTCAAGCGGGAGTGGTCTATGCGGAGGCAGGTGAGGGAGCACCTGGTCTTGTCAGTGCACTGTCTGCAGGTTGGAAAATGGACTAGAATGAACATGCACCTGTAATATACACAGGCAACATTTCCAGGAGGCCCTCTGAGAGTGAGGAGGCCACCAGGGACATGACCTTTCCATCCTCTTGTCCTTGCGTCACCCTCTGCCTCTGCCCCGTAGTTCAGACTTGAAGACTCTGACCATGCTGGTTCTCTTAATACAGAGACTGGTTTCCAAGGGACATGAAATGACTCTGAAGGTTAGGGAAACTTTGGAGCAGTTGAGACACAAAAATGCAGCCTTGTGAGGGCTGTTTAAAAGGGACTAAGGCTATCTTACATCCTTAGCCTAGCTGAGGTTGGACAGGAACACTCTTAGTCCTTTGTGTATTGGTGGAGAACTCTTGAGTTTTTTCTGGCATTAGCTAGGGTCACATTACCCCCTTGGCTGACCTTGAGACAGATAAAAAGCCCTGTCACCTGCTGCTGGCCACATTTCCTTTCCTCCCAACCCATTCCCTTTCAGTTTTAGACAGGGCAGTCTCTCCGGTTCCTAGTACCCTAGCCACAGAGCCGGTGCAGAGCAAGGAAGATCCAGCTGCAACTTCATAGTTGTAAACCAGATGTGCACCATGGAAACCGAGATGTGGGTTGCAGTGGGCGAACAGTTGGATGGAGACAGGTGTACACAGCTGGGGGTAAGCTCTCATGTATCCCGTCTGAAAAGAAATCAGCAGCGACGGATTTCACCTGTGGTGCTTCTTGCTTCCGTCTGGTAATAAAAAATTGATTTGTGGCTTCTTCTGAGGGCTCTTCATCACACAGTAATTGATACATCTCCAACAAATGGCTCTTAAGAAAATCGATTCTGATAGGTCTCATCAGCACCCAGACTGTCTAACAAGGATCCCTTCGGGCGCTACCTCTTCTGTGGCACCCTTCTTCCCTCACACCATGGAGTCCTCCTGTGCTCTCTTGGAAGATCTGGGAAGGCTTCTGGAAGAGGACATGGTGTCAGCAGGAGTCATACGGCATAGTGTGGTGGTTAGAAAGAAACCCACCTCCGAAGGGGGTGGTACTATTAGGAGGTGTGGCTTTGTTGGAGTGGGTGTGGCCTTGTTGGAGCGGGCTTTGAGGTCTCCTTTGCTCAAGATACTACGACTTTCTATTGCTTTCAAACCCCATGTGCAGGACATCTGGCTCCTTCTCCAGCACCATGTCTACCTGCACGCCACCATGTCACACCATGATGATAATGCACAAAATATCTGAAAATGTAAGCCACCCCAATTATATGTTTTCCTTTGTAAGAGTTGCCATGGTCATGGTGTCTCTTCACAGCAATAGGAACCCTGATTAAGACACATAGATTGTTCCTTGTCAGCATCAGCATCAAGATTTCTAAGTCAACCTTTGCTAAGGTGGCTTTGCTGCTTCCGGTCACCAAAGTCACTGTGGCTTGCAGGAGGAGAGCTGGGGCATGTCCCAGACTGGAAGGGCTAGGAGAGTGGACATCACACCTGTCCATGTCTGCCCTGGGCAAGAGGTATGATCTGAATACTAGGAGTGGAACCCAGACAGTTTGCTACTGACCACTCGGGACTCTTTGGGACCATGTGGACCATGTTCCTAAAGCTCTTTGGTCACATGTCTTCTGAAGACTTTCGTTCATTTTTGACTGGCAAAGGTAATGTATCTCCTGATTTCATTTGCTGCTTGGTTCCAAATGAAGGTCATTGCACAGTGTGTACTGTCACAGGAGTCTGTCTTGGGGCATTTGGTTCTCCCCTCCTTGTCTGCTGTCATCCCAGCTCTGTGAAATAGCATTAGACTTCCATTGTCTTTTTCTCCAAATTATGTCAGTTGCAGAAATCTTGTCTTCTTGGGTGCTTTGTTAGGGCAGGGACAAACTTGAGCCTGTTGTGGAATTTCCCCCACAGCCCTCCCTTGCTTCCTGCAATAGCTGTCATGTAACTGTGTGTATAAATCTCTCTCAGCTTTAAGGCAATTCAGTATCTGAATACACTTGCTTTCTATTTTTCACCCAGCACTGCTTCTGGCCTTTCCACTTAGATTCACCCAGCAGGACTGACTGAAGCAGTGTCTCATGTTTATTCTGTGAGCAATGCAGGCATTCCATCTGGACCACATCCTCAAGTACACTAGTGTTTTTACTTGTGTTAGATATCTGTTGCTGTGACCTTATCATTTAAATGTTCCCAAAAGCTAGTGCTCTGTTTTTCAACGTTTAGTTCCTACTGATTAGAAATTTGACAGCACCTTAGTTGGGTGATTCTGGGTCAGCATCTGTCATGAGATGTTTGTTACACATTGGCTATGGCCACAGACATCTGAAGGCTGTCTTGGGCTGGGGATCTGCTTCTAAGGTCACTCAAATGGGTGTTGGAGGGAGACTTCTTCATGTCTACATAGGTCTCTCTGTAGGGTCTTCCTAGGGCAAGAGAGTGCAAGTGGGAATTTGGAGAGTGTTTTATGGCCCAGGCTGAATGTTGTCATTTGATGTGGGATGTTCTTTTGTATATGTATTGCTTTTATTGGCTAATGAATAAAGCTATTTTGGCCAGTGGTTTAGCAGAGTAAAATCAGGCAGAAAATTTGAACAGAGATATAAAGAGAAAGTAGGCATTGTCAAGGAGATGCCATGTAGCTGTGAAAGGAGTAATATGCCAGCACTGATAAGCCACAGCCTAGTGACAATATACAGATTAATAGAAATTGGTTAATTTAAGATAAGAGCTAGCTAAAAATATGCCTAAGCCATTAGCCAAATAGTGTTATAATTAATATGGTTTTTGTGTAATTATTTGGGTCTGGGTGGCTGGCAAATGAATGAGCAGTCTCTGATTACAAATGGCACCCAATGTGGGGCTTTGTTTAGCTCTGGCTGTCCTGGAACTAACTATGTAGACCAGACTAGCCTTGAACTTGCAGAGTTCCACCTACCTCTGTCTCCATAGTGCTGGGATTAAAGACGTGCACCACCACCACCTGGAAGGCATCCTTCTTTCTATGCATTAGAGGTGAGTCTAAGTCTATTCACATTCAAAGAAAAGAGGAATTTTGTTGACCCTTCTGAAGCAAGTGCTGGGGGCTGGAGAGATGATGGCTCAGCAGGTAAAGGCACTTACAGTCTAGCCCAGCCACCTAAGTTTGATCCCTAGGATCCACTTGGTAAAAGGAGAGAACAAACGCTTGCATGTTATCATCTTACAGTCCTATGTGCAGCACGATGGTACACACACACACAAAATAAGATATATAGTTTTTAATGTGAACACATTAATTTAAAAATATTTATTATTTTGTGTGCATGAAGTTTGACTGCAAGTATGTATGTGTAGCATGTATATATGTGTACCATGTGTGTATCTGGTGTCTGCAGAGGCCAGAAGAAGAGAGCATCAGACCTCCTGGCCCAGGATTTACAGACAGCCATGAGCTACCATGTAGGTCCTCTTCTAGAAGCAAGGTGATCTTAGTCACCGAGCTGTCTCTCTAGCTCCTTCAACACATTTTAAACCATTACAGAAAGTGTGGCTCCTGGGTCTGCCTAAATGAGCAAGCAGAATACTTGAGGCCATCCTCTGCTAAGAACTTATTTCTCATGTGGGGGACTCACAGACAATCCCCTGTGCCTGTGGGTTAAATGTGGAAAAGGGTCAGGACCCAGGGTTACATAACAGAAAGTTAGTCTGACAGCAGTTACCGAGTAGAGTGCATTATATCCTTTAGGAGTTTGGGGACCTAAGAATGTTCCATGTTCTTTGCCTTTGCAGATCTCGCAGGCCAATGACACACTTTTCATGCACCACCTAATCACCACCATCCTTGGGAAGGTCTTGTGTGTTGACTGCGTCTCTACTCTGCAGAAATAGGAAGAATGGGCAGCTTAAAGAAGAGTTAGTTTTAACCGGGCAATGGTGGCGCATGCTTTTAATCCCAACACTCAGGAGGCAGAGTCAGGTGGCCGTGAGTTTGAGGCCAGCCTGCTCGGTAAAGAGAGTTCCAGGGCAGCCAGGACTGTTTCACAGAGAAACCGTGTCTCAACAAACAAACAAATAATTAGTTTTAACTGTTGAGTGGTTTGTAGCTCTTCCTTCCTATTGGGCTCTAGGTTTCTTACCTGTGAGTTGAATAGGGATGTGCTCAGTGATCCTTTATCCTGGGGCATTTTTGGATAACTTGGGAAACATAAGAAAATGCTCACAGAAATTCTGACCCATCCAGTCTGCGTGACCTGACTCCTCAGATGTGACTCACTGGGTTAGTTGATTGTGAAGATGCTATATATTTTGATGTTTGGTGGCTCTGGATTGTAAGCTCTTTGGTTGTAGAAGATGCTCCATGACCTTTCGGAGCGTGAATCTTTCTGCTGTGGTCACCCACGGCACCCAAGAAGGCACTGGGCTACCTTGTGAGTAATGACTTCACTGCTTCCAAAACAGCTCATCTGTAACTCTAAGGAGTGAATTCCTTCATTGGGTAATGGCTAACCCAGGCCAGTCATTCTCAGCCTGTGCAGCCATACCTGGGAGTTTTTAAAGTAGTGTGCATAGCCACCCCCCACATACACAGTGATCGCAAATCTATAATCTAATCCCTGCAATGGGTCTTTTTTTTAAAAAAAAAATATTTATTTATTTAGTATACAATATATCCCTTCAGGCCAGAAGAGGGCACCCAACCTCATTACAGATGGTTGTGAGCCACCATGTGGTTGCTGGGAATTGAACTCAGGACCTTTGGAATAGCAGACAATGCTCTTAACCCCTGAGCCATCTCTCCAGCCCCCCCCCCCCACCCCTGCAATGGGTCTTGATGCAAACAAAGTTTGAGAAGCCTGGACTAGCAGATTTCTCAAGTTCTTACCTACCTAAAGCTTTCTTCTTTCTCTGTAGTGGTAAATTTGGGAGCATGAATGTTTGTCTTACAAACCTCAGCTAGCATATTGGGGAAGGAGTGGCTTTATGTTCATCACAGTGGCTACAGTTTCTGCCAAAGGACTGATGCTGGGTGTTCAGCGGGGAGAGGTTCCAGGAGAAAAACCCAACAGTTTACCACATCTAAGCATTTGTGTACTGCTTGCTACTTTACAACACCTCTTGGCTGCTGCTTGTATAGTCCAGGGAATCCATCCAAAATCTGTGCCTTTCTTTCTTCTCCTTTAAATAGTAGCACACACCTGCAGGATTGTTCTGAGAATATGACAGAGATCGAATCATTTCCCACTCACTTCATGTACCCCTGGAAGCTACACGATATGAAGCTAGTTGAAGAAACAAGTCTCTGTGGCATGGCTCATGATTTAAATACATATCCCTCTTTTTATAACCTGGGCAATGCAGATTCCTTGATCTGGTGAGAGTAAGATCCTGAATGGGTTCGTGTTGTCCTGTACTCACAAACTTTGTCCCCAACTTTTGACAGTCACCTGTGCTCTTGTACATATGGCAGACCCAGCAACAAGCCCTCATGGAGATGTCCCTCTGCTTCCCACACCAGGAGACCTTGATTGCACTAGGCAATGGGAGCCATCCAGTCCTATATTTATCTCCGATGATCACTGATGGAGTTCATTTAACTCAAGAGCTTACACAGATAACAAAAGGAGTGGATGGTAATGACTTATGTGATGCTTATAGATTGACCTGTATGTGAAATACTAAGTAGACATATTGATCACACAAGCAATGCACGTCAATAACCTCACCCCATATTCGCCTCTCCAAGGAACTGTACCCCCAGCCTTATACCATGGACGAGAATGTCGAATGTCAATTGTCTCTCTTATAAAAAGCTTTCTTGCTTTCTATTTTAGTTTTGCATTTGAGTGGTCAGAGAGTTGGGTAGGGGAGAAGTGGGGAGAGGAGGAGCAGGAGGAGAAGGAGGAAGAGGAGATACCATGTTTTAATCTCAAATTATGCTTTAGATCCATCTGGCATGTACTCCTGGTCACAGAGGGATAATATAGCTGCCTGGCACCAGCCCCAGATGTATTTCATAGGTCTAGCTAAACGGTGTTTTCAAAAGCTCCCTGTTGATTCTGGTTAGGTTTGGACTGTGAACAACTAACTGGCTTAGAGTTAACATCAGTTCATCTCCCTGACTCTTGATAACAATTGCCCTTAGTTCCTGATCTTCAAGGAAATGCCCTGCTGGGTATTTCAGGAAGTACCCTGTTGAGATGAGTAGGGGTTCTAGCCCCCTCGTGCCCTCTTCTCTTCTTTCTTAGTTCTCTGTGATAGCAGGGTTAAGTGTGTTTTGACCCCTGGGAATCTTACTGTCCCACAAGTCAAACGCTGCCTGGCAGCTGTCCATGGTAGACAGAAATCCAACTCTGCTCTTGCCTGTGTTTCCTCCTCAGACGCTGCCCTGGGTGCCATTTTGAGCCAGTGTCCATTTGTACATGGGCTGTGTCTTCTCAACAAGGGGCTCACTGAATTGAATGTAACCATATTAGAAGAGACCCTTACCATGAATGGAAAACATATTTTGAGGGCCTCCCCCTGCAGCAACGGAGGAAGCTCATATCCGTCTGTTCATAAAGGACCAGTATTTGTGTTCCAAGTGCTTTTTGAAATTCTAATTCCTGGCTTTAAAAAATAGATTAGAAACCATTTCCCAGCCACTTTCTGGTCAATACTGGTTTGTCAAAGCTGCCAGGTTTGAGTTGGTCAGCTTAGCTAAAAGACCGCCAATGGGAATCACGAACTGCCGTTCTTGAAGCAAATTATCTCTAGTTAGCAGTCCTATAAGAAATGTAAGAGGCGGGGTTACTAGAAAATCAAAACGGAAGTCATGTCCTTCTCTCCGAGGAGATCAGAAGCGCCTGGAAGTTCTTGGTGCCGTGGAGGTGAGAGCTGTTTAGATCCCTCAGACACCGGGCTGTGAATTTCAGCGGGGAAGACAATCTGAACTCTGGGGTCTCCCTCTGTAAATATGGGGCAATAATTACTTATGCAACTGTCCAGAAGATGTAGCGTGATGTGGAAAGCTCACGCGGTTAGCTGGTTTTGGATACTTTTATTTCCTTTTTCCTTACATTATCTACATAAAGAATTTCTCTCCCACAAATCAAGGGGAAATCCTCAAAGTATTCTGACTGCAGGCAAGTACCTCCATATATTCCTGAGGACACACATACACACACAAAGTATTGAGTAGTTACTTAGGATTTCGGAGATTCTGATTTGCATGCCATTGCCATCTGGTGGTGATACCCTCAAATTGCAGGGTGTTTTTGAGGACAATTTTTTTTTTTTTAATTTCAATATGGAAAAAATAGTGAAGCGAGGGCTGGTAAAAGTAGAGCATTATATTTTTCAAAGTGTGCGTGTGTCTTCTGTCAGCTCCACCACCGTGAGAAGCCTATAGATAAACTGCAGCTGAGAGAGAGGTAGACGAGATTGCTGCGTGTGAGTGCGTCCCCCACAGTTCCCGTGCTCATAGCTGCATATGGCGGCTCACGCCATTAGTTCTCCCACCCAGAAGGTAGAGCCAGGCAGTTCTCTGAGTTTGAGGCCAGCCTGGTCATTTTAGAGAGTGGCAGACCAACCAGAGTTTGAAAGAGCAAGCAGGGGCATCTGGGAGGGTTTGGAGGGAGAAAAGGGAAGGGTGGGGGATGGTGTAATTATATTATAATCTCAATAAAAGTCCTGTGTTGAAATCTGCTTCCCAGGAAGCTAGTATTGAGAGTTGTTCCCTTTGGAAGGGAGGTCTTGAGGCCTCTGCCTTCAGCAATGTGATCAGTGCCCTTATAAAGAGTCCTGAAGGGGCTTTGTTCCTTTTCCACCCTGTTGGTGACAGAACTTAATAGACAGAGACCATATCTTCCAAGACCTTGGTCTCCTCCCAGCCTCCAGAATTCAAGGCCTCCGTTTCTGTCACCTATGTCCATTCCTTTGTTCTCAGTGCTGGGGTCAGATCCAGGGCCTGGAGCATGCTCGGCAAGCCCTCCACCACAGGTGAGATTCTGTGTGCCAGTCCTGGTGGAACAGCACAGCCATCGGGTGCGCTCCTAGCCTGCTTCCGTCACTGCACAGCTAGTGGACAAGAAAGGTTTAGCTTGGTTCATCGGCCGTCCTAAGAGACCTTTCTTTCTATAGTGAAATTATTTGAGTCATTTACTTGCCTTTCCTGTGGTTTCTATTTTGATTTTCTAGTAACCCTTTCTAGAAGCTGGAGCTTCTTCTGCTTTGGACATTTCAATCCATGACCAACGATCCCATTGTTTTGGTCCCATGGCAGGACAGCAAACACTTCAAGGTGGAAGTGAGCAGCAGGACAAGGCTTTTCTCTCACAACCCCGATGCCAAAGAGAAAAGAAAGGGAAGGGATTGGGATCCTACTGTCTCCTTTGAGCGGTGCCCCTCATGACTAAGACATTCCAGCAGACCCCGCTCCTCATGTAGCAACAGACCAGAAACTCAGCCTTTGCAGGGCCTATAAGAGATAAACTATAGCATGTACCTAGTCCAAAGTTTGGAAGGGCGAGTCAGAGCTGGAGTGTGGTTTGCCAAGTCTCTCCCATCCGGTGAAACCCATGATGAAGGTCAAATGGAGGGTTAGCAAGTGAAGCAGGAGGCTGTAGCTGGGTGATTTTAGCTACCTAATGTACAGAGGGGAGTGGAATTCTGTCTAGATAGTCCATGGTAACATTCACATCATTCTTCCCAAGTGAAATGAAGTCTGCCTTGTCAGTTATCCACTCCCGGGTAGCTTAAAATAACAATGATTTATTATTTCTCATACTTTGCAATTTGGGCAATGCTTGGCTGGGTGCTGCTTCTTCTCCCTGTATTATCACATAAGGTTATATTTGGCTGCTCTTGGACACTGGCTGGTTCAGATAGGGTCTTGCTCTCGTCACAGGCATACACGCTTATTTTTGTGCCCAGTCTAGGTCTAGCTTGAGCTTGTTCAGCAAGGCCGTCTCAAGGTAGCTGAGCATCCTACATAGAGGCTAGCATCTGCGGAAGGAAGCTGAAGTCGTCCATTCTCTTAAGACACACGTGGTTTCAAATCTCAGAAGAAGCATCACTTCTACTGCCTGGATTCATAGGGAAGGGAATAAAACCCTCCTCTTGGTGCATGGGGCAGCGTGTTCACCCAGTCATGCGAGGGCTCCATGACCGCCCTGTTAGGAGTCTGCCTGCCATAGGAACAGCTCATAGGAGCAGCCCGTGTCTGCTCACTAAGATGAACACATTTACTACCATGTACCATGTTGTAATAGGAGCAGCAGGCTGCTTCCCGCCACCTGGCTAGCTTTATACCCGAAATAATTACACGGAAACTGTATTCTTTTAAACACTGCCTGGTCCATTAGTTCCAGCCTCTTATTGGCTAGCTCTTACATATTGATCTAACTCATTTTTAATAATCTGTGTAGCCCACGAGGTGGCTTACCAGGGAAGATCTTAACCTGCATCTGTCTGGAGTGGAAGAATCATGGCGACTCCTGACTCAGCTTCTTTCTCCCAGCATTCTGTTCTGTTTACTCCACCTACCTAATTTTATGTCCTATTAAAGGGCCAAGGCAGTCTCTTTATTTAACCAAAGAAATTAACACAAAACAGAAGACTCTCCCCCATCATTTCCCCTTTTTCTGTTTAAACAAAAAAGAAAGGCTTTAACTTTAACATAGTAAAATTACATATAACGAAACAGTTATCAAGTAAGAATTACAGTTACAATATTTATATCTATTTTATCTTTTATCATAACTAAGGAAAACTATAACTATCTATTTATTTTTTAACTCCATCAAAGACTTCAGAAGGATATAATATTACCTAAGCAAACAAGAAGTCTAAAACTCTAGAAATGACAGAGACATGTCACTGTCTGGACAGTCACCCAAAGTTTCTCTGTACCGTTGGGGCATCCATCTTTGGCCACAGGCCCATAGTATCCAGCAGACTCTTCCATGAAGCAGGAAATTTCAAAGACAGTTCAGTCACTTTTTGCTGTGTCCTGTAGAATATCTAGTAGACTCTTTTATAGATCAGGAACCCTGAAAGACCATCTCACCTTTAGGCAAGTTTAGCAGTCCTCTCTCTGTGGGTTCTTTATGTCCAGTTATGCATCAGTCCAGGCAAGAGCAGTTTCTTGCCCAAATGGCTATCAAACTCCATAAGGAGCCTCTTTGATGCCCATCTTCCTCTAGAAGTAGATTGGTGCTGCCAGGAGCAGAGTGTCTCATTGTCATGAAAAACCCTGTTATTAAAATATTTTAAATGCCATATTCTGTAGTCTTTGAAAGATATGAAGAATGCCTATCCAACTGAAATATATCTCTATATATCTAGAAAATCTAACTAGTATGACTACAAACTTGACTATTATTGATGATTATCCATTAGCAACCTATATTTTCTATTATACATTACATTTTAAATGAACTACACAATCACAATACCTTAATTAAGATCAGAAATACATATACATATAATAAAATTGACCTTAAAATCCATACCAATGCAAATTATTTATATCTATATCATATCCCCCTTTAAGTGTAAAGAGATGGTTAAGTCCACCAAGTATGCAGGAGGCCTTCAAAACAGCAGGAACAGCAGGCTCACTTCAAGGCTAAAATAGTGTAAGAATGACCTTGGAGTGTGGCTCTGGCTGTTGCCAGTGTAAATCCCTACTTGGGCCCCTCTTAGGGACTGCTCTTGTCTTCAGGAATCATGGTCTTAAGATTAAAATTTTCTTATTGTATTTAACTCAAACTCAGTTCTAATTGGTATGTATGGATAGAAGGGGAAATGGAGAAATGTCACACACACACACACAAAATAGTCTGTCATATAAAAACAAACAAAAACATCAACTCTAAATGCACAATAAAGGTGCGTTTAAAAATGGATAGCTAAATAAAATCAATTAAAAAAATGCATTTGGGAGCTGGAACGATGCTGCCCATGGGTAAAGGGCTTTCCTTGCAAGCAGTCCTCAGAACCCACATTCCTTGCAAACAATCCTCAGAACCGATGTTTGAAAAAAAAGAGCTGGGTGGTGGCTGCACACACCTTTCAGGGAGATGCAGGTGTATCTATCTCTGTGAGTTCGAGGCCAGACAGGTCTACAGAGTGAGTTTCAGAACAGGTTTCAAAGCTACAGAGAAACCCTGTCTCGGAAAATCAATCAATCAATCAATAAATAAATAAATAAGGTTGAGTGTGGTGGCACACATTCATAATTTCAGAGCTGGGGAGGAGAGATGGGTAGATACCTGGGTCCATTGGGCAGCCAGAGGGGCCAACTTGATAAGTTTTATGACACTGAGAGTCCCTGTCTTAAACCTGTCTTAAAACCCCCAAAGCTGAACTCTCACACACATTCACCCCAAAGGGTGTGTCCGGAACCCTCGATCATATCTACATTTCTCCAGTTGCTGAGGCTGCTGCATTGTTCTTCCGCTCAGTTCCCACCCATCCATTCAGCCGCAACGTTACCAAAAAAAAGAAAGCTTTTTTTGGTAGCTCCCGTTGCCGCGAGATAACCAGGTAGAAGAGTTCAGATTGCAATTAACAGAGAATTCACAGCTGGAGCCTCTTGTTCTGTGTGGCTGTCTGCTCACCTGCAGAATCACACTGGCAGTGTATTTATAGCATAGCCGGTTCTTTTAGAAATAAAAAGCGCATAAATGTATTATTATTCTTTTCCCATGTATAGTTTCATTTAATTTTCATACCAGTTCCACAGATATCTTACTGGCCATCCTGTTGTCATCGTCCTGCTTGTCCTGATGTTTCTAATACCTCATGCTTGCTTGGTGGGCTTAGCCATCTGCTTTCTGTCTGGACGGTACGTGGTAGTAGATGTCTCTGTCTCGGTGAGCAGACACGGGCTGTTTCTGTGGTGGGCAGACCCCTAGCCAGTTCCATTCGGTCTGATTGGTCTCTTGCAGAAAGCTGAAATTCAGGGACGTGAAGAACTCAGTCTAGGAGTAGAAAGGCCAGCCTGGGTCCTCTCCTTCACTGTGCTCTCCTTTTCCTGCTTCCAGTTTGAGTTTCGTCTGTGTCAACGGTGAGGGCGAAACGCACAGCTGTGAGGAGGAAAAGGCCATTCTTGGGTGAGACCCATGCTTAGCTTAACAGTGGCCTACTTCATGGGGTTGAGATGCAAAGATGTGAACTTGAAGTCCAGTTAGTGGTGGAACACCTTGCTATTTGAGGCAGCTGAAGGAGTACAGTGAGTATGTCCTTATCCAACTCTGGTGAGGACGTCTTCCTTGGAGGAGGATGTAAGCCCTAGGAGGATGGACCTGCCTTCGATACTTTTCTCTTGCTGTGAGAAAACACCATAATGAAGGCAACTCCTAAAAGCGTTTAGTGGGGCTTATATTTTCAGAGGGTGAGTCCATGAGCATCATGGCAGGGGGCATGGCAGCAGGCATGGTGTCTAGGCATGGTGCTGAGACCTGACATCTGATTCATGAGCACAAACCAGAGAAAAAACTCACTGGGAAAGGTGTGGGCTTTTGAAAACTCAAAGCCCACCTCCGGTGGAACACCTCCAACAAGGCCACATCTCCCAAACAGTTCCACCAACTGGAGACCAAGTATTCAAACATGAGCCCCTGGGGGCCGTTCTCTTTCAAACCACCACAGTCTCGTAAGGAGAAGAATCAGGACAGCACTTGCTCAGTGGCAGAAGAAGCACTTTCATATCTGTCCGTTTGGATCAGAGCTGGGCAGGAATGGATGGTTTCAGGCTCCATCAGTGGGCCTGCATCAGAGCTGGGCAGGAATGGATGGTTTCAGGCTCCATCAGTGGGCCTGCATCAGAGCTGGGCAGGAATGGATGATTGCAGGCTCCATCAGTGGACCTGTGAGTCCAGGACAGAGCATCTCACACGAGTTAATGAGGACACGTTCTCAACAGCAACTAATGGGCCTTCCTGCTGGGATGAAATCAGAACTGAAAGGTAAACAGAGCTACCTCATCGGAGTGGAATAACAATGTTATACCATGCAGGAAAAGCTGAACTACGGATCAATGATTCTTTGGCCAACGGGGCTTATCAAAGCTCTACTGTGAACTGTGTGGAGTCAGGGACAATGTGTTCTGCTTGCCAGGGACGCATTCATGGCCCTTTGGACTTGAGTCATGGAGCTGTCAAGAGGATAGCACTTAGCGTGTTGTTGGCAGTCGGGATAGATGAGTGCCGAACAAGCCGTTACTAGTGCAGGGCGGTAGCCGCACAAACAGTGTGTGCTTTGTGCCTCTGCTTCTGGACTCTCGAGGTCGAAATCTTCCTTGACTAAGCTTCTCTTTTAAAATGTGATAACGGTTATTCGGATTCATACTCGTACAGTGGTTGGCCTGATCCTTTGCCTTCTCTTGAACATTAGGAAAAGGTGCTTTGGATATTCGTGGCGCAAACTGTTTATTTTTATGCATGACTTTATTTTTTTCTCAGAGAAAACCTATTCACTGGTGACATCCCAGGAACCAGAGACACTGGCAGACTTAGATGACACTAGACTATCACTGAGACTTGACCTGGGCCTCCGGCCTTTTGATGCTACAACTTCCCCTTAACTCTTTATGTAGACACTTTGAGCAGCAGCGTTCGGCAGTAACCATACTGATGAAAGAGGTTTCTTTTAGCACCTAGTAAAATTTGGGGCCCCGTAAAATTGCTGAGGATGCCATCTGTGACGGTGCAGAGCTGGGTTACTTTGGAGCACGCCCTGTTGTTAGTTTATTTGTCCTGCATAGCCAGGGGGCCAGCTGCACAGATCAAGCCTTGTGTTTGTTCAGTGTATTTCAGGGCTGCTAGGTGTGTTGCGTGCACTGTTGTCTGCCTGTGGCATTGGTTCTGTGTGTCCCAAGTTGATGTACAGTGAACGTGACCGCGACTATTTCACCATGTTTTGCCTCTTCCAGAGGAAGAAAGAGGCTCAGGAAGATGATGCTAACAGCCCTGGTCACATACTGGTAGCGGAGGCAGGTGGTTCCAGGGTAGTGCTTGGACCTCTGGTTCTCTGTGTGCTCCTTAGTCCTGAGCTCACAGGGCTTTTCTCCTCTGTAAGAGGATGGCAGGGCCAGGAGGGATCATAGCTAGCAAAAACACCTCTTAATGCTGGGAGGAGTCGCCTCTGTGAAGGGGAACAAGGGTGGGCTCAGACTGCTGCAAACACTACAAATACAGCCACCTTGTTCGTAGCATGCACAGTTTTAACGACCAAAAAGACTATGACGGCCTGAGAAGTTAATTAAGCAGCTTATTTTCAAGTAGAGCAGTGTGATAGAAGGTGGTTGGAGGAATGGAGAATGGAGAGTCTGGAAATAGCCCCTTACATATGAATACAGAGGAAAGACAGAAACGGCGTCTTCTGAAGTGTTTTGAAGGCTTGTAGCCTCAGCCTGATGTGAATATTAAATGAACTTGGAGGAGCTCTAGAGGTTCATGGGTGAGACGAGATAATGAAGCCCAGATCATGGTTCAAGGATATGCCAAATAACTTTTGGGAACTTGTGTTTTCTTCCTTCTTGGCAAGAAGTACTTGGGGGACATGACTGACTCTTCAGACCAATGGGAACTGATGAAGTGGAGAGCCAGAGGAGAAATACCAGGGTGGGGATGAGGGCTGCAATACCCACTCTCTTTGAGGCAGGAGGAGGACATTACCACTCACCCTGTTCTTTGATTTCCATAAGAGACTCTGAGACCCCGGCCCTCAGACAGCAGACACAGCTAACTCACGTTAGCCAACTGATCTGAAGTCCTCTGCTTGGCATCTTTCTCTTCCTGTCAAGCTGTGTGACTGAACACACACTCACCGATTTAGGTTTCTTCCTCCACTGAAACTGTTTGTTCCTGTGCAGTGGTGCGTGGGTGTAATAGAAAAAAAGGGAATATCAACAGGTGGAGGGAAGGCTACCTTTGCCTCTTACTCTGTTCCTAAGTTCCAAGGGTTTGACCTAGCATCATTGTACCTTAGAACTGAAGACAGGAGAGAGGCATAGAGGGGTGGAGTCCAGCTACCCAGCTACTGTCTGCCTGCCACTTTCTCAGTAGATGGTACTTCAGACATTTTAGGACAGTTGTAGAGCAAAGCTTACACGATTTCTATACCATTTCTGAACTTTTGACCTATCTATTTAGAACCCCACCATGTACCTGACACTGGTGTAAGCCCCTTGTAACTACAGCTACACATCCCATATACCATATGTCCCTATTTCACAAAGCAATGAATGGAGACCTGGGGAGGTTATGGGCCTTGCCCGAGGTCAAACAGCTAGAGGTGACACCCGGGATTAGAATTTAGGTGACCTCTTCCCACAGTTGTGCTCTTAACCTCTAGCTTTGTGGCCCTCTCTGATGAGATACGTTTTTCTCTCCCATTTTATATCATCACCATTAACCTATTACAATTTTCTGCTGCAGAGTTTCTCATGACATGCCGCTTCAAGTATTTCTGACAAGCCGTCATGTCTTCCCTCCGTCGTTACGCAGGCTGGTGATCCTGAATTCTCCCCGCTATCTCTCTTCTGTCATGGCTTCCATCCCTGCTGGCTCCGTGCCCGCTTCAAAACCCCGGGGAAGAACACTAAGATTTATGTTCGGCTCCTTCTGGAGAAAACAGTTTCCATGATTATTACTTGCATCCACTTGGACAGCTCTGTTCGGATTTTCTAAAGAGGGTGTCCTCCATGTGTGGTGTGAAACTGGGTCATTGTGAAGACAAGCAAGGGCCAGGCTGAGCACAAGCCCCGACCGAGGTTGGGGATTGCTGCCATTAGTATAGCAGAGAGAGCCTCGTCCATCCTCCCCGCACCCCCAATGGACCAGGATACCCATTGAACCTTTTACAGCCCTGGCAGACTAATTAGAGAAAATTGACTGGGAAAGTCTAATATTTCCCTGGAAACCCAAGACACTAATTTTTTTTTTTAAAGAAAATCACAGTACCCACGCAATCTCTATCAAGATTTACTAGGAATCTACAGAAATAAAGACAGTGTAATGCTCAAATAAAGACACAAATAGATCAATGGAGCCGAGCGGAGAGTCTAGAAATAGCCCCTTACAGATGCAATTGATTTTTGATAAGACATGAAGCCAGTTAGGAAAGGATTTTTATCAGAAGGTGGTAGGGGAAATAGATGTGTATCTGTAAGTCAAACAAACCCTACCTTACACCGAGTACCAAAGGCAACATCGCTGACATGATGTGAGAGCTAAAGCAAAACCTTCTCTAGGATACGACACTACCTTTAAGATCCTGAATCAGTAAGAAATTAGGGGCACAAAGCACCATCAAGCAAAAGAGTGGCAAGCAGAAATTGGTAGACATCTGATATTTCCACTCATGAGATATGCTATGAAGAAAATAAATAGGGGGCCTGGAGTGATGGCTTAGCAGCTAACAGCATTGGCTTCTAGAGGACCTGGGTTCTAATCCCAGCACTTACATGGCAGCTCACAGCCATCTTTATTTAGTTCACTAACGTGATGCACAGATATATAGACAGTCAAAACATCAATGCACATAAAATAAATAATAAATGCAAGTTTAAAACTTGGCATTTAAAAAAGAGGCACTGAATAGATTAGAAAGAAATATTTATAATGCATGCAGATAATACAATTTTAAAGTATTTATACAATTCTAACAAAGTGATAAGAAAAGATTGTCAGTCCAGAAGAATGTATGACTTGAGCAGACACTTGGTTTACTAATGGCCACTTAGGGGAATTAGTGTCTTCTCTCATGAGAGAAGTGTACATTTTGACCACAGTGAGGTATCACGCACAGCCACTAGAATATCTAAAGACTGGCCACACTAGGGTACAGAAGCTGAAAACATCCTGCGGTTGGGAGTGTAAAGAGATGCAGTCATCTGAGGGAAGTATTGGGAGTTCATATAGTTAAGCATGTCTAGCCTTGACTCAGCTACATATACAGGAGTGAAGACACATGCACATCATGACTGGCTGAAGAATGTTTCTGGCAGCTTAGTCCCAGATTAGAATCAACCCAAGGATGCACGAGTGACTGAACACACAGAGGTACGATGTGGAAAATGGGATAATAGTCAGCAGTGAAAAATACCCACAGATGCCGTAACATCTCAAAACCAGCATTCAAACATTCGGGAGAAAGAATACCTTCTGAATATACTACACTGTGAGGCTCAAGGCTAGAAAATATGGCTGTATGGTGATAGAGCTGCTTTGAGGGTCAGTGGGACAGATTGAGACACGAGGAAACATACTAGGGAATGGAAGTGTTTTCTTTACTTCCTGGGTTTATTTTTGGTTTTGAAGATCATGCTTCACTGTCTTACAGTTTCTGTTGCTGTGAAGAGACACCATGACCACGGCAACTCTTACAAAGAGAAACATTTAATAGAGATGGTGGCTTAGAGTTTCAGAGGTTCAGTCCATTATCATCATGGCTGGGAGCATGGCAGCATGCAGGAAGATATGGCTACATCTTGATCAGAAGGCAACGGGAAGTGTGATGTAGCTAAACCCTGTGTTCAAAGAGATAAACAGTTTAAGAAATGGGAGTGGTAACTTCAAGGCAAGATTCCACTCAGCTAAGTTTCCAACAGCTGAAAGGAGTTAAAGAAAAATTTAGAGACAGGTGTGGTGGTGCACACCTTAATCCCAGCACTTGGAAGGCAGAGGCTAGAGCATCTTTGAGTTTGAGGCCAGCCTGGTCTAGGCAGTGAGGATAACAATCAAAACCAGAAAGCTGGTGAAGATGTAATTGAATGAGGGGCCATGTTCTAGCCTCAGCAAGCATCAGAACTTGGCAGCTTGGGCCACATGGTTCTATCTTTCAAGCTAAGGATAGAAGAAATGGTCTATGGAATTTGCCTCCATGCCTAAGGAAAGCCACTGAGGACAGGCGTGTGTCAGGGGTGTCCCTGAATGGAGACCGTTGTATGAAGTCGAAGCCTGGATTGCCTTGGTGATCCAGGATGTTGGAGATGTGAGAGTCATGGGATCCTGCCCAGGAGAGCTGTTAACAGGGAGTGGAACCAACCCAAGAGAGAAGTGTGTTGTAGTCAACAAAGCTGGAAGGAGTTGGAGATCTGAAGAATGTTTTGACATCAGACATGGAGATGCAGAGCTGGAGTCTGCCCAGCTGGTTTCTGGTCTTGCTTTGGTCCAGCATTTCCTCACTGTGAACCCTTCCCTGCATTTTGTGATCAGCTTTTTGATATTGACTTTACAGGGGATTACAGTTAAGACAGTGCACGAATCTCAGAAAAGACTTTGGACTTTTAAACATTGTTGAGACTGTAATAGACTACGGGGACTTTTAAAGTCGGACTAAATGCCTTTTGCATTATGATATTGTTACTAGCTTATGGGGAGTGGAATGCGATAGTTTGAATGTAATTGGCTAACATAATCTCACAGTGAGTGGCGCTATTAGTATGTGTGGTTTTGTTGGAGTGGGTATGACCTTGTTGGGGCAAGCTTTGAGATCTCATACATGCTCAAGATAACACCCAGTAAAATATATCACCTCCTGTTCCCTATAAGATGAAGGGCTCTCAGCTCCTTCTCCAGCACCACATCTGCCTGCACCCTGCCGTGATGATAATGGACTGAATCTTTGAACTTTAAGTGAGCCACAACAATGAAATGTTTTCTTTGTAAGAGTTGCTGTGGTCATGGTGTCTCTTCACAGCAATAGAAACATTCATTATGTAGCCTGGGCTGACCCTGAACTTGTGGCAGTCCTTCTGCCTCTATCTTCTGAGTGAAATTATTGGTGTATTTCACTGCAGCCTTGTAAGCGTATTTTATTTCTTCATTGGGGTAATAGCCCTATGGGTGGGTGGAGTGTTCAAAAGCCTATTAAATCACTTAAGAACTGTGTAGATTGCACCTAAATGTTAAGAAGTACTAATGATGGTTACAGCCGAAATTGAAGATACTATGATTCTATACACCGGCACCAAGGGTTGCGAGTCTTACAATATGACCGTTTTGGTCTTAAAGTGGCCTGCGATTGTTTAGAACGTCATCATCACACACTTGCTCTTGATTGAAGTTGCAGCTGATGATAGCTGAGTGTCTCTCCTTAGCTGTGAATTGCTCCTTCGGGAAACACCTCCTGTTTATTCGGGAGGCCTTTGTGCAGCTCTGGAAGGAACAAATGGAACTTGAATAAACAAAAGTGGCGTTTCAGAAAGGAAAATAACAGCTCCGCATCAAATAGAACTAAGTGCCAGAACCCTTTTAGAGCTGCAAATACGTTCATCAGTTTACCTCTTACGACACCTCCCACCTCCGTGAGCTTGGGTGTGTCTGTCAGCCCCGCGAACTGACCTTGAGGTCCAGTGAGATAAAGGACTTGTTCAAGATTGTATTGCCTGTGTGTGTGTGTGTGTGTGTGTGTTTGTGTTTGTGTGTGTCTGTGTGTCTGTGTCTGTATCTGTGTGTGTAGGGGTAGGTGGGTTGCTGGATCCAAATCCTGGTGGATCCAAATCCTGGTAGGTCCAATGCTGGAATAGGTGTCTTACTGCTGTGCTACACTCTGCCTGGCTCCCGAATGATCTTCTGCCTGGTACTTTGGCTTTAACTGACCTGGGATCTATCCTGTCTTTGGTTTACCACACATAATAGTTCAACCGTAGCTCATCTTCCCAAGGAGCACCACAGCCAGGGCACTTTGTAGACTTCTTCCTGGGGCTCCAGTCTGTGAAGGTGTTAGGGAAGCTCTCAGGAGCTCTGTGGCCTCTTTCTGGGTCCAGCCCTCTCCATTTTCTCCATATACACAGACCACAGAACTGAAGCAGCAGCCGCAAACCCCAGGCATGAGATGCGCTTCTAAAAGCTACATCTGTGTGGGAAAGTTAGACCGAGGCCCGAAAGAAAAGAAGCTTGGCTGTTATTCCCACCCACAACTTTAATAAATGGCACAAGAATCATAAAGCCACCCAAACCACGAAACATCATGTGGTCTCAGAATACATTAGTAGGAGTAGAAAATTCAAACCATGCGGATGACATCCATTACATGTCAATTTCAAATGTTATCATTACTATACTTTTCATATTATGCAGACTTAGGTGTTTTAATGTAATGAGCAGTTATTTGCATTCACACATAAACCACCACTCCAAATGAGGACATAGAATATTTTCCAGAAATTTTCCTTGTACACGTTCTAGTGTTTTCACTCATTCCTACAAAAGGTGTATTTTGGTGTTAATAAAGGGAATCCTGGAGGTTTTCTTTACTAAACTTTTCTAGGCACACTGTACATTCCGTAAACCCACTGGAGGGTCCTCTGGAAGGGGGCAGCATGGGCTGGAGATAGCTTGTTCCAAAGGCAGCTCCTCAGATCACCCGACTGGAATCCAGGAAGCATTGCCTCCTCCCAGCGGCTCTCCGTGTGCTGTGCCTTCCTCAAAAACCAAGGTTCACCTGTTGCTGATGTTTGGGTTCATTTGTTTGTTTTTGTTATTGTTGTCTGTTTGTTTCTAGACTAAGATCCCGTTGAGTCTTTCTAGATCAGCTTTGGTTTCCCAAATCTGCCAAGGAACATAAGATCAACTAGAAGGGATAGGAGGGAGAAGTGTGATTGGAATATAAAATAAAATAAAAAAATAATTAAAAAAGATCAACTAGAAAGGTGATGTGCTTGCTGCGAGCCTAATTAGACCCTTTCTTTACAGCAGTGGTTCTCAACCTTCCTGAGCTGCGACCCTTTAACACAGTTCCTCATGTCTTGGTGACCCCCAACCATGAAATTATTTTCGTTGCTACTTCACAACTGATTTTTTGCTACTGTTATCAATCATAATGTAAATACCTGGTATTTCCAATGGTCTTAGGTGATCCCTGTGAAAGGGTCATCCAACACCCTGCCCCCGAGGGATCGAGCCCCACAGGTAGGGAACCACTGGTCTAAACTCCATACAGTCTGCTTTCTGGATGACTTCTTACCAGTGCTGCCTTGCTGACCACCTGTCAGTTACTTCACAGAAGACAGAAAGCCAGATCGTGGCCCCCTGCTCTCTTTAGTGTCCCCTGGCTGCTCCTCGCTGGTGACCTTGGTCAATCCGCCTCTGCTTTTACTCACATTAAGTAACTCATTCCCGAGTCTCCTGTCCACCAGGAGCCTTGCCTACCTCTCACTGAAATCCTTTTCCAAACTTTTAAGACGAGACCTAAAAATGAGTCATTGCTGTGTTTTTGGGAAGATCCAAAACTAAACTCAACGTTATGTGGCTTTCAGTTCATGCATAAATTTTGCGTTCACTTTCCCTTCGTGCCTTTCTCTTTCTTGGGCTGACATCAAGTCCCACTGTGTTCGGCTTTCTCCACATTTTTCACAGAGGCCATCCCCCGTTTTCAGGAGCCAGTCTAGTGTCCAGTGTCTCTCACTGGGTCTCAGGATCCATTGGGACTTCCACCAAGGTGGCTCCTTGTTGTGTCATATATCAAGTGGTCATGATATCTACGTGACGGTGTCATGGACCCTGTCCAGCTCCTCCCCATTGACTATTCTTACCCTTCTCTGTTCTTTGAAACCATGTCCCTAAGTCAAGCACACCCCAGACTTCCTGAAGCAGAGTATTATTTGGATGGATATGTTTTGAGCAGAATTAATAATTGGCCCACCCACAAGACAGTTCAGTCCCGCACTGTACTTATCGTCTGCTCTGTTCTTTGAGAGTATCACCGAATTAATCCTCATTAGAAATCGTACAGAATCTTGCTAATTCTCATTTCACTGAGCTGTAAAGAGAACGGTTTTCAAAAGAGCTCGCCCGTCTCTACTTGACCTCTAAGCTGAGATTTGTGGAACTAAACACAGCAGTATGTGCTTACCCAAGGAGTCCGCGTCTCTGATTGTATTTCTACTGATCTTATCAGCAGAACCCACCACAAGGGATCTCACACAAGCACATTTATCGCGTGCTTTCTGCTTGCCTGTGGAACGCTATCCTAAGTCTTTTAGAGAGATGTTTGCAAAAGTAGCCATGGATTTTAATCCGTTTATTGTATTAAAGCCTCTAAATGGAGCACTTTCCTCTAAGGGGTGCCAAGCCGATTATGATATATAATTAAGTGATATCTGCATTTTCAAAACAGGGTCTCCTTAGGAGTTGTTGTTTTCGAGATGATCCTGAATTCTGAAGAACTTTGTATTTGGTACACTTTGTGTATTAGCCTATTTCCCTCCGCTATGGTTTGCACCTTCGTGTCCCATTGAGGTTAGCTGCCTTTACAGCAGCCATGTCTGGTGGTCTGTGCAACGGAATGTCAATTTACTCAGGTGCCTTTCCCCCTCCCCAACCAGGCATCTTAGGGGGAGTTCCTACTACCCCAACATGAACTCAGAGTTGGATCCAGTTAGTTAAGAACTTCAGCTCATCATGACCTGAGGAAGGCACACCTCACCCCAAAGAAGCCATGAGAGGGGCTTGTTTGGAACCTGTGGGAAAGATTTACCTCATCCTAAGAAGAAGCTGTCAAGACAAAGTGACACCATCATGCCTGCTTGTGTGATTCTGTGTGTACCAAGCATGCTAATAAATATTAACCTTCTGGTTGTATTTCATCTACATCCTGCTTGAATCTATCTCCCACTTTCTCAGCTAAGCCAGCGCTGTGGCACATTACAGAACACCCTGCCAGGCTGATTTGGCTGGCAGCAGACAGGTCTGTCCCCATTCCTGGTTCTGTTCTTAAGAGGTCTGATGGGGCAGGGAGTTATTGACCTTTTCAGACCTCCACTTAAGCTGGCTCATTCCCCTGCATCGGAGTCCCTGAGCTGTCAGGCACAATGCCAAGGAATCCCCTCCTTTCCCCTCTCCCTGCTGCCACCCCAAAGAGGGGACTCTGTATTAAGAAGCTTCATGTCAGTTTCTTGCTTATACTCTGCCTTCCTCCTACGTCTCCTCTGTGTATAACACACACACACACACACACACACACACACACACACACACACACACACATTCTTGTGGCTCCTGCAGGAACTGTGCCTGTTCCCAAACCACCACACTGTCATTTCTCTACAGCCTGATTTTCCATGATAGCTCCATCTGGTCAACCTTGACTTCTCTATGCCTCACTGTGTACCTGTGACGTGATTATAATAGAATCTCGTTGTGGTCTGTTGTGGGAAAGCTAGTTTGCATATGCAGAGTTCAGACCACTGCCTGGCATCTTGTCATACTAGTAATTAGTACTAGTAAATATTCATTCCTTTTATCCTGTAACAGCCTTCTATTACCCAAGTCAGGTGTCACAAGGCTTTGTATTAATGTTCTCCTTTGCTCTGTGGGATCCTTCCACCTGGAGCTTGTTTTTCTTCTATGTGCATAGATTTCTAATGAGATTAATTTGCCTCCCGAGTTCTTGGCTTAGTTCATTAATTGTTTTTCTTCCTGCTGTGACAAAATGGCTGACAGGAGCAACCATAGAGAGGGAAGTTGTACCTTGGCTCACTGTTTCAGGGGGTTCCCCCATCATGGCTGGGAAGGAATCATACACAGCTTGGTGCATTGCAGCGGGAGCATGAGGCTCAGGCTGCTTACATTTTGGAAGGCCAAGAAACAACGGGGAAACACTACAGCTCCTGGCTTCTTCCCATTTATTCCATCCAACCTCCGCTCTTGGGAAGGCGCCTCCTACATTCAGTGTGGGTCTCCCCCTCCAGTTACTCCTCTGAAAACACCCTCACAGATAAACCCAGAAGTGTGCTTCGGTTCCCTAGGTGAGTCTTAATCCAGTCAAACTGGCAAAAGATGAATCATCACACTTAAAGAGAGCCAATGAGAAGGAATTTGAGGCAGACATGCCCAGTAATAGGAAGTAGACTGCCAAGAGTGAAGGGAAATAATAAAAGCTGTCAGATTCAGATAGAACTTAATAAATTATGGGATCATTCAGTTAGAGATAACGTGTCCCCATATCTTGATAACTCAAATAATGTCATTGTCCTAACACCCGGGGTAGTAGTTGATGTTTGTAATGGTGGCACTGAGCTGGGGAGGTGACAAAATGGCTTCTAGTGTGCTTTGTTTAATGAGGCCAGAAAGCGAGTGGTAGGCCTGCACGTTCCCAGCGGAGTGGTGAATGTTAATGTTTTGGTGCTGGAAGTAATTAATCATAGTCCTGTTAGCTGTTAAAGCAATGTATTGAACATACCCACAGTTCCCGGATCCAACTGGACAAATGAGGCATTGCTACACATGACTGAGACAGTTAATTGTAAAACACCCACAAATCTCTAAGTGCAAACCTTGCTCTATTAGATTAACAGCTCCCGAGTGTCCTCTTGCTAAGTTCCGGGGTCCCCCCACTCCCCTCCCCACATGAGTACACACGGAGCTTGTTGGATGATGAATCCGACCCAGGGACAGACACTGGTTGCTAAAGTAGCTCTTGCCTGAGCTCTATTTTTAACTTCCTTTCCTCTTGCCCCAGAGGCCCTTTCTGTGGTTGTTTTGCTAAGTATGGAGCAGACATATTTTTGTACAGGGGGAAAGGCCTATGGACTATTTTGCTTTGGGCTGGACCTGTCGCAGGTCTTTGTTGTGTTCAGTGGCCACTCAGGAATGACTACCTTGAGGAGAATGACCCGGGGCAGAATCTCCCACCCTGCCAGACCCTAGGGTGTGATTTTGTCTCCAACCTGTCTTGAGACTAATAGATACATTGGTTGAGAGATGAGAGATTTGAAGGCCTAAGGAGCTAGCGTTAAGCAAGAGGCGAGTGCTTCGGTTACTGGGCTTCTTTCCTTTTGGATGGGGAGAGGGCCAGGAGGTTGCTGATCTCACACTGACAAAGCCGCTGTAACTGCTGCCTCTTCCTGACCTCTCACTCTAGACTGTGTGCAGAGAGATACTTAGCTCAGATGCTATCAGTCCTACAAGGTGGGAGGAAATTGATGGTCAGAGATGGTGAATGACCAAATGGAGACGGAGCCGACATGGAAAACAAGTTTAGCCTTTGTAGGCAGAGACTGATCGTCTGTTTCTCCGCTGTCCAGACCCAAATAATTACATAGAAACCACAACACTGTTCAGCCAATAGCTTATGCATATGTTAGCTAACTCTTACATCTTAAATTAACCCATTTCTATTAATCTGTGAATCACCACCAGGCTGTGACTTACCGGTAAGGTCTGGCTGGTGTCTGGTGTCTTTTCCTTCTGCAGTTACATGGCATCTCTCTGACTCTGCCTTTTTTTCTCCTCTATCTCTGCTTGGAATTCCCACCTTGCTCTGTTCTGCACTGCCAAAGGCCCAAACAACTTCTTTACTCATCAACCAATACAAGCAACACATACAGATATGTGTTGATATTCGTAGGGAAAACCATCAGAGGGAGGGTTCCTAGGAATATGTAGCACTGCTCTAAAGAAAAAATACCATGGACCCAATCCCCTGCCTGGGGCCTTGGGGAAACACAGGTTTTACCACTTTCCTGGAGGCAGCCCTTTGCCATGGCAGCTAAACCAAAGCAGGCAGTAGGACTGGTATCTCCATTGTACCTGGGACACTGCTGCCCTGCTCACGTGGTCGCGACTTCTTCAGGGCTACTTCTTCGGAAGCAACTGCTCTTTGATCTCCTTGGGCGTCAGTTTAGACGTGAATTATTCTTATTTGGGATCAATCATTGGGACTGGAGTTGTTTCTCCCAGACCGTCCCAGCAGGAGGTGGAGACAAGGACAGAGACCTATCCTAGCAGGGCCTGAACTCCAGGATGCCTCTGTTCCAAGCTCCTCTTTCCTACAAATGCATTTGTCCCAGCTCTTCTAGGTCTTCTTGTACTTAGACAAGGGAAAGATAATAAACAGGGGCCACGAGCTGCAAGGGGAAATGGTCGTCAGACTCTCTTGAAGGACTCTGGCAAGAAGCCAGCTTGGCTATGAAAGGACAGAAACAGACACAGATGTGAATACACAGTAGGCATAGCCATGCCCCAGATACTTGATTGACAGCTAGGCTATCCAGTCTTGCTGGCCACTGATTCCCCATGTGAAGGGAGGTGACACATTTGGACAGAATTTCCGAGAGTCCAATCTGCCACCTCTGCTGTGATCCTGGAGGCTTATGTAGAATCAAAGTCAATTCAAGTTGTGAATTGACTAAGCGACTGTCTGAACCACGACTCTGCCAATGCCTGTTGTGTGGAGGAGAAATCGGCCTGGTGTGTTCGGCTATGGCAGTGCTGGGGTTGTCGTCTCTCCCTGATGAATGTGGGATCATCTTTAGGATCCTCTTTCTAGATAGTTGTCATCATGGTGCCGTCATCTCCTGTGTCTCTCATGCTCGCCTAGAGAGCTCTGCTGACATGGTTCCAGTACTTCCTTCCGGCAAGTGGAGGATGAAGTGACTCGGATATAAATGGTCTATGGAACCCTGTCCATTGAAGACTGAGCCCTTGAGACAGCAGTGTCCAAAGGTGGAGCTCTGATGGGTGATTGGATCGTGAGTAAGTTGGTCCACGGATGAACTCATCAGTTAATCCAGTAGCTGAGCGGACTGTTAGGGCCTGGGCCCTAGCCAGCAGAAGTAGGTAACTGGCAGATGGAAAGGGAGGTCTTTCCCTGCCCCTTCTACATCCTTTGCTTCCTGGCTTCCACAAGGTGGGCAGCTCCTCTGCCACATGTACCAGCTACCATGATGTTTTGCCTCATTTCAGGCTCAAAGCAATGGAGTTGATTAACTTTAGACTGAAACATGAGCGAAAATAAGCATGGTCCATCGTTCTTCTCAAGCACTGCTACACAAAGCAGTGTACACAAGCTGACACACTGTATAGCAGCATATCCAATTTCCCAGAAAAACAAAATGACATTTTTCCAGAGGCAAATGATCTTCTAAATGGTCAAGGTGATGAACCGAGGCTTGTGTATTCTAACTCTGTCTCCTAACTCTTGCCTTCTGTGTATCCCGCCTTGAGTCTGGGCCTTTGGGTTGGCCTTCCCTTGCTGTGTGGTTTTTCAAGATGGGGCCTTGTGTGGTCCAGGCTGGCCTGGAACTAGTGTAGCTGGGGATGACCTTAAACTCCCGATACTCCCACTTCTACCTTCCCTGTCCTGGGATACCAGGCAGGCACAGCACACCCTGCTTGGCTTTTTCATCCTTTGCTCTATTTTGCCGTGTTGCTGTCGTTGGCTGCAGGTGCTATTCTGGTACGGTCCAGTGTGTTGTTGCAGGGTGAGAAGGAAGGATCTTGACGGTGGAAGATCGCTGGTCTGATGAGAGGGGCAGCAGGTGGAAAGGCCCGAAGGATGGATTGAGCTGGCCGTTCCAACATGCGCCGTTAGAGAGGACATCATGTTGGAACTGCTGGGCCTTTGAAAATGCTCTGATGTGAATCTCACCAGTCATCTCCAAGACTTATCTTCCCATTCTCAACCATGTTCTTGTCTTTCTTTGAAAGGGGGAAAATTCTTTCTGGAACCATCTTGAGGAAATTGTGTGATTTCCTTCTTGGCTGGTCGAGTCAGTGGCTAAGCTGTGGCTGTCCTCTTCGAGGGGGATGCTGGTGATTTAGCAATTTCAGGCTGCAACAGCCTAACCCTGTTGGGATTATTGTTATTAATAATAATGTGTGCAATGAGAAGCTTCGCAATGAGTTCTTGTAATTCGAGATACTGCCCAGCATGCTATTCGGTATTCCTTACTTAAAGTCCCCTTTAATTAATTTCTGATGCAGTATCATGGATTTTTTTCAATAAAATAATACTTTTCCTTAATCAAAAAGGAGAATTACATAAGTGATTTTATTTCCCTCTTTGACAGGCTTTCTGGGAAACAAGATTTATTTGGTATTTGAAAATAATAACTGTTGCCACTCAGGATCATAGCAGAGTACCTGAGCTCACTCCCCGCCTCCCTCCACCTCATGGGTTCACGTCTTTGTTAATTTCACAACACTGTATTGCAGATTATTGGAAAGTCGTTCCTGGAAGCTGACTGTAAGTACAGCTTGACCCGGCCCCAGGGCGTCGAGCCCACGTGTGGCACTGAGTGAACGTTTGTGTGCTTTATCATGCTTAGTCCTATACCATGCAAGATGTCTTATGGATGGGGGGTGGGCTCAGGCTCAGGTAGGTGAGGTTCATGTGGGTGAATTCCCACAGTGAACTGCCCTCTCGGCTATGCTGCATTGCTTCTTCTCCTCCTTCTTCTTCTTCTTCTTCTTCTTCTTCTTCTTCTTCTTCTTCTTCTTCTTCTTCTTCTTCTTCTTCTTCTTCTTCTTCTTCTTCTTTAGATTTATTTATTTACTATCTATCCAACATTCTGCCTCCATGTATGCCTGCATGCCAGAAGAGGGCACCAGATCTCATTACAGTTGGTTGTGAACCACCATGCAGTTGCTGGGAATTGAACTCTGGTCCTCTGGAAGAGCAGCCAGTGCTCTTAACCTCTGAGCCATCTCTCCAGCCCCTCCAGCCCACTGCATTGCTTCTTGCTGTTAATAATGATGCTAAGGACATGGATGCTGGCTAGGTACAGTTAGATGCACCTGGTGCGTGTTCATGCTGTTGCTAAGGACATGGATGCTGGCTAGGTACAGTTACATGATGTTCATGCTGTTGCTAAGGACACGGATGCTAGCTAGGTACAGTTAGATGCACCTGGTGCGTGTTCATGCTGTTGCTAAGGACATGGATGCTGGCTAGGTACAGTTACATGATGTTCATGCTGTTGCTAAGGACACGGATGCTAGCTAGGTACCGTTAGATGCACCTGGTGCGTGTTCATGCCCTTCAGCGCCCTGTGGCTGTGTAAAGGTATTGACCATAGCTCCCATGGTCTACAAGTTGGAAGGGACCCCAATTACAAAAGGCAAATTATCAAGAGAAAAACAAGTAATTATGAACATGTGTACTTCCTGTATATGTGAGTGGGTCTCAGAGAAAAACACGGAGTCCTGCTTAGGTGGCACAGTCAGCAAAAACCAGGGGACTTTCAGGAAAGTGACTTTGAGACTTTGGGTAAAGGCAGGCAATTACTGACAGGTGAAGTTGAGCTAGGAACACTTGTTCACATGGATTCCCAAGGCGTCACCTTCAAAACAAGACGGGTTCAAAGTTATTTTTGGTGGCTAACCTTTGATCTCCCTGGTACAGAGGGGCGTGTGTGTATGTGTGTGTCCACTTTGTAAATCTATGTCTTGCTTCTAGGTGAGTACATGAGGGCAGAGACCTCTCCAGCATCTGGTTCTTTGCATCTGCTGCTTCATTATCCTTCTGGTTTGGGGGTAACCTATCTTCATGCACCACATAGGTTCTGTTCCCAACTTTATTTTACAAATGGGGAAACTAAGGCAGAGAGTTATTTAGCTTGTCTTAGATAACATAGCTGGTAAATGGTGAAGTCAAGGTTTGGATCTAGACCGTTATCTTTAAACACTACTACGTCACTACATTCTTGTATGTCATGTTGGACTGTAAATGTATTGAGTGTAGTGGACGGAAAGTGAGATTTGGGACCATGGAGGCTGGACCCTGGTTGAGATCAGCATCAGCGGTCAGAGAGCTAAGGCAGAGCGCTCCTCTTCTGTACCAGTCAGGATTGTGGCTAGAAGAACATCATCATCACACCAGTTAATTTCATGGAGAGTTTAAAGGAGGGCAGGAAAGACATGAACGTCACGAGAGGACCTGGCAGTGACACAGAGAGGCAGATCCAGGAAGCAGCCACCACCCTCAAAGCTGAAGGAACAAAGGGAGAAAGCGTGGAAAGGGGACTTCATCAGGGGTACCGTCCCTGGTTAAAGGAGAAGGGCCACTCTGAGCCTCCGACATTAGGGTCAGCTCTTCGCAGAGGCTGATATTGGGATAAGGAATGCAATGGTAGCTGGTGCTGGGGGTGAAGGGTGGGAAAATGAGGAGCTGGGACTGAGTCCAGTGTCAAGGCGAGGAGCATTGCAGGAGGTGTCTGAAGAGCCCAGCTCTTACTGTGCGGTAGCTCATGCTGTCCCCCTATTGGCAGAAACCAATAGGGAGCCAGCTGTCAGAGGAGCCATGGTTTGCAGAGTGGCAGGTTTCTAGTGTAGCATCCACAAACAGAATAGAAGGGATGGCTCAGAGCAGAGCATCAAGCGGATGCCTCCTCCTGCTGCCGTTTCTTTGTTTGTGGAGTGGTGAGCTTCGACAGATGGTGTGCAAGGGCTGTGTGCTCGGGCAGCCGTCACAAACACTGCCAACTCCGGCCACCCTTTCTCCTCCTCCTGTCTGGTGGCGAGCATTTCGAGGAATAACAGTCTCTTCCCCACACTCGTTCGGTGCTGAGGATAGCTATGGGTGTATTGTGCTTGTTATGGGTTTGAATTCTATGATGATCCAATTTTGATAACATACATGTCACTAGGTATTCAGTGACCACAGATGATGCAGCCAGCCCTGCCTCAGGGACCATAAGGAAGCAACATATGATGAGGGACCGCCTGGCTATGAACCAGCTAACCTTCGTTTACAGAGAGATGAACCCAACAGGCAGAGAACTGTTGTATCCATGAGGAACTGTGTCAAATTGGAGAGGTCCAGATGGAGTTTTAGTTCAGGCAAGGAGGGGTGTTCACATTGCTGCAGGGGTCTCCAGTGAGTTGGCCTGGAGACACAGCTTCTCCCTTGGGAGCAAGCCCAGGTGCACCTTTACCTCTAGTGAATAAGGGAGCAGCAGAGATCTCTTATTAGCAAGAAGCCTCTTGGTTCCTTATCCAAGCCTAGGCCAGAGTGACCTTGCAGAAATCACCTCAGAGATCTGTCATCCCCTCTCTGGCTGCTGCAACATTGTCCCCTGGCTTCAAAGAAACCCCTGGGAGCCATTTAATGACACAGCATTGATCTTGAAATTCTACAGAGGAAATTAAAGTGGCCCAGAGGAAATGGTACTATCGCTCTAGAGGCACCTGCCCACGTCATCCAGATGTGGGGACCTCAAGTCAAACGGCTGAAGAAGATTCTGATGCTGGATCCCTTCAAGATGGTCACACCTGGGTTTAGGGACATCATTTAGGGGTTGGGAGGTTGGGGGAGGAATTTTATAAGCTCAGGGATCATTTTGAAAAAAAAAAAAGAGGGAATGATGGGATTATAGATTTATAATTGTGAGTTACTGCTTTTAGACAAATATATTGGTATCAATTCTTGTATATTGAAACAAAGTTAAATTATATTGACTATTGTATGCATGCATGTTTCTATGTCTGTTTAAAACATTTTTATGTATTGACATATATTGTATTGATATATATATTGTATATGTATAAATGTTTCTGATGTAATTTTTACTTGATAACTTTTGTTATATGTAATTTTGCTATGTTAAGGTTAAAGCCTTCCTTTTTTTGTTTAAACAGAAAAAGGGGAAGTGATGTGGGAGTGTCATATATCAATCTGTTCATTTCATTGGCTAAGCAATAAAGAAACTGCTAGGCCCATTGGATAGGCCCACCCTTAGGTGGGTGGAGTAAACAGAACAGAATGCCGGGAGGAAGAGGAAGTGAGGTCAGACTCCGCAGCTCTCCTCTCCGGAGCAGACGCCTCAGAAGAGACGCCATGCTACCTGCTCCAGGGAAGACGCACGCTATGAAGCTCCGACCCAGGATGGACTTAGGCTAGAATCTTCCCGGTAAGCGCACCTAGGGGCACTACACAGATGATTAGAAATGGGCCAGAGCAGTGTTTAAAAGAATACAGTGTCCGTGTAATTATTTGGGGCATAAGCTAGCCGGGCAGGGCAGGCGGCTGGGGTGTTTGGGGACGCAGTGTAGTAATATGGGGCGGCGGGGCTGCGTCCCCAAACACCCCAGCCGCCTGCCCTGCCCGGCTAGCTTATGCCCCGAAATAATTACACAGACACTGTATTCATTTAAACACTGCTCTGGCCCATTCCTATCTAGCCTCTTCTAGGCTAACTCTCGCACCTGGACTAGCACATTTCTTATCATCTGTGTAGCACCGGTCTTACCAGGAAGATTCTAGCCTAAGTCCATCCTGGGTCGGAGCTTCATCACGTGCGTCTGCCTGGGAGCTGGGCATGGCGTCTCTCTCTGAGGTGTCTGCTCCTGAGAGGAGAGCTGTGGAGTCTGACCTCACTTCCTCTTCCTCCCAGCGTTCTGTTCTGTTTACTCCACCCACCTAAGGGTGGGCCTATCCAATGGGCCTAGAAGTTTTCTTTATTGCTTAGCCAATGAAATCAACAGATTGATATATGACACTCCCCCATCAGTTGACCTCTCTTGTCTTGGTGAGAATACTGGTTTCTCTTGCCTGCAAGGGCTGGAGCCTTCAGGCACTCTCCTCAGCCTAAATTGAAGAGTCAGTTACGTGAATAAAAGTCCACAAACCTTATATGTACAGCTTGGTGACTTTTTGTCTGTTTGTTTTTCAAGACAGGGTTTCTCTGTGTAGCTCTGGCTGTCATGGACCTAGCTCTTGTAGACCAGGCTGGCTTCGAACTCCCAGAGATCCACCTGCCTTTCGAGTTCTGCGATTAAAGGCGTGCATGACTTTTACAACTGTAAATACTGTGTACCATGTAGGACTGCAAGTTCTGTCCTGGTGTGGAAGACTTCATTCCTCCTCCTAAGTTCTCTCTGTCTTCCCTTTCTGACTATGGATTTTGTCTGATTTTGAGCCTAATATAAATGGAATTTTAGAAAAAAAGTACTTGAAGTTGGCTGAGAAGAAAGTTCTTACGTTTTAATATGTTTTTAAGTTAAGGAGGAAAATGATTCCATGCTCCTGTTGCATACAGCAGGAGAAGAAGGTGCAGACTTGAAGTCCTTTGGATAGTTAGAGAAGGACACAGGAAAACTTGCAGTTTTGCCTTTTGTTGCCAGTGACTTTCTACTGATTAACCCTGACTTTAGGCCCTTCCTGGCTTATTCCAGTTTGTTAAACCCTTGATAGGCTCCGGCTTATAGCCCTAGTCACCCTCTCCAGAAAGTGGCCCTGCTGTCCTTCACAGAGTCACAGGGCTGCAGTGCCGACCCCCGTGAGCCTGGAGTTAGGAGGAGTTTCCAAGCATAGGAGGCTTCTCTCACGCGCCAGTCCCATGCCATGAGAAGCCAGAGGAGAGGGGTGACAGGTCTTCTGGCCTCCCATCGTCGGACGACCTGACATCCTCCCTAGAACATTCTTGTTACATCTTGGCTCTGGCTCGTAACAACTTCATCTCTCTTATATCCCATTCCTGTGGCTGTTTAACAGAATCTCACAATCTTCTCCATGTCTTCCTGGAGAGGTCATCCCTGTTTCTTCTCGAACACATCCCGTGATGGGAAGCTCTGCGAGATCAGTCTGCTCCTTTGGAGGGAAGCTCCAACTTTTTTGAAAAACTTTCTTTTGCACCAAAACTTTTTCTTTCGATGTGTGTGTTAACTTGACATAAGCTAGAGTCATCAGAGGAAGGAGCCTCAGTTGAGCAAATGCCTCCATGAGATCTAGCTGTAGGGCATATTCTCAACTGGTGATCAATACGGGGAAACCCCAGCCCATGGTGGCTAGTGCCATCCCCGGGCTGATGGTCCTGGGATCTATAAGAAACCAGGCTGAGCAAGCCATGGGGAAAAAGCCAGTAAGAAACTCCCCTCCATGGCCTCTACATCAGCTTCTGGATCCAGGATCCTGCCCTGTTTGAGCTCCTGTCCTGACTTCCTTCAGTGATGGACAGCCATGTAGAAATGTAAGCCAAACAAACCCTTTCCTCCTCACCTTGCCCTTTGATCATGGTGTTTCATCACAGCAACAGAAACCCTCACTAAGACAACAGGAAAATCGTATGTGTATGCGTCTACTGAACGCCTCCTATCTATCTTCTACAGCAAGCCTCCATTGACTGGATCCTTCTTCCATGGACTACCAAGAAAGTGGTGGCAACTCACCCCTTGTCTCCAAGGTTACCATCCAGGGCTTTCTCTTCATTTCTGGTATCCCTTGGAGACCTTTGCCTGCCTGTGATCTGTGACGCTTTCTCAGGGAGCTGGTGCATAACTGCTTATGGTCACATTATCCTAATATATTGTAGCTCTAACCTTTTTCAGTGACCGTTCCTGTAGCATAGAGCAAGCTGGTCACACACATGCATTTTCAATTTGTTTCTATTAAAATTTTCTTAGCATTGAAGGTATTTGTGTTTTTAAATTGTGGCGACACTGTGTTGAGGTAATGTCTGGACCCACTTCTATCTTTGGAAAAATGGATTGAATAAGCAAGGAGTGGCTCCCCCGGTAAGAACAGATGCTCTGGATGGACTGGTATGGGTGTGGGAAGGGACACATTGAGGCCTCTAAGACCATCCTTACACCCAGAGTTAGCAAAGACTGGCCTGAAGAGTATTGTCTGCCTGCCAGAATGGTACACACTCAGCCCCCACGGAATTCAGACCCCTGGTCTGGGTGCCTGTCTTTCTGGACCATGTTTCTCTAGGAGCCAAACTTATTAGGTTGTCACATAGCACTTATGCAAAGAAGTGAGTGGAAGCCGAGAAATGGCAAATGTATCGTTTTAATTAGTCCATGTCCCTTGCAAAAAAGAAAAAAAGAAAAATTTGAATGATCTCTTGAGAAGACTCAAATTTCTATAAACTTGAACAAACATGACCCAGCCAATTACTCCTATCTATCTATCTATCTATCTATCTATCTATCTATCTATCTATCTATCTATCTGTAATATGTTAGCTTGAAAGACCCTCAGAGAGGACCTTTCCTCTCTGATGAAGACCCCAGAACCAGGACACTCCGAGACCAGGCCACAGGATGCAATTAGCAAGAGGTTTATTGAGTAAACACAGGTACCTGCGGGCAGCAAGTCTTTCGGAGGACTTGCGCACCTGCCAACTGGAGGGCGGGCTTTTTATAGGGAAGAGCAAAAAGCAAGTTTACAGAAGCAAAAGCGTGGTTATTGATCGACCGGAATGAGGCGGGGGCATGAATGGTTTCCCCTCTCAGCATGGGTGTCAGCAAGAAGCAAGTTTTCAGAAGCAAAAGCGTGGTTATCGGAATGCGGCGGGGGGCATGAAAGGTTTCCTCTCTCAGCATGGATGCCTGGCAACAGTCATCCTGTTCCTATCTTATAGCTAACCTGCTTTGTTGACATCCTATCTTATTGACATCTTGCCTTGCAGTCTTCCTATCTCTATCTCCTGCTCTCTCAGGCACCTGGGATGTTCTTATGGGAGCAGGCTGGCTGCTGATCCGGAGATTTGTTTAAAACAAACAGGACGTTCCCCCGGGAGCATGCTAGCTGCGGGTTTTGAGGAGGGGGTCTGTAGGGTCTTTCAAGCTAGTCTGCAATTATGAGACCCTTTCTGAGAAAAAAATAAAGTGATCAGCCATGATTTGTTTTGCTGTGAGTCACTATGATGTTTACCCAGCACTCAGAATTCAGTTTAAATCCTTGAATCCTTGACTCATCCAATGAGAAGAGCAGCTCCCAGCGATCATTGCTGCCAAATGCCCTTTTCTTCCTGTCTCTCAGTAACCCTTCCTGTCCCAACATGGCAAGTGTACACACATGCCCTCTGTGGAAACCACCTCATGCTAGGTCTCTGTCGTGGGTTCCTTTTAACCTTGTCATCTTTTAAGTGAAGCTAAGCCTAATTGCTTTGCAATTCGCCTCCCCCCCCCCCCCCCGTGCAGTCCGTTCCCTCTGTAGCCCAGTGGAGGAGTGGGCACAACCTTAGGCTGGCAGGTTGGCATGAGCCGGGATGCTGGGCTATGTCATGGACCAGACATGGAGCAGAAATTGGATGCTAGCCTCCCATGGAAATGCAGGCTGCGCAACTTCATTATTTGTGTTGGCAACAGTAGGCATGCATTTCACTATGCCTGGGCCCAATCACTTGCTGAATATTTATTTGTTCCAAAGATTATTTAGCTCTCCTCAGGAATCCAGGAGCTCCAGCCAGCTTTTCTTCTTTGGCATGGCTGCTCCATGGGAGACATGCCTGACCCCTTCACCCTTAACGACCAAGTTGGAGCTTCAGCAGTAAAGTGGCTAAGACTGCGGCAGAGCCGAGGCCAGGACTTGGACCTTCTAGATCTTGCAGATTTGGGGGGCATTTCATTACCAGAGAAACTTCTTTCCTAAGATGTAGATCCTTGGGTTTCCAAATTAGAAATTCAGGTCCACATCCACATGGTGGCAATCGGGGGTCAAGGTCCAGCATTAGCATCACTGATGTTGACTGCTTCTCACTAGGGGCGGGAAGTGGTGCAGTGTAACTCACTATGAAGAATGTCATGTGCTTGTATTCATATCAAAAATGATACCACATGAGCCGCACATAGTGCCAAATACCTGTAACCCCAGCACATGGGGGTAGAAGCAGGGAAATCAGAGGTTCTAGAACAGCCTGGGCTACATAGAGAGCTCAAGGCCAGTCTGGGGGCACAGACGACCCTGTCTCAGAAAAACAAAATTATACAAAAACCCGTTACATAGACATTAAAATAACCCTAAAGGGAAAAAAGCATACCAATAAAAACAGCCAAGCTATTTTTCAAGTTTCCCTTCCATCTTTGGGAGAGTCCATGTACATAGGTAGATCTCATAGAATAATTATTTAGTCTTATTTCTGGTCCTTTTGAGCTGAGAAGTCTTCTAGCTGCTTGACTTGCCAGGGGACAGCGTCCTAGGAAACAGTTACAGAAGAAAAGCCGTGCTTTCTTTTGTCCAGCGTCTGTTGTCACCAGGCCCTGTGCTTGGCACTGTTCAGACTTCCACCCAGCTGTCAGCCAGCTTTGCCACCTCCCTTTCCCAGATGAGGAGACTGAGATTTGGGAAGGCTACGGAGCTCTACCAAATTATAAAGGTACATTTCCAAGCTGGTTCCTGGCTGCTGGGGAGAGAGCGATGATCTAAGGTGAGATAAATGGCATTATATCAGACACTGTCCCCCAAAGATGTACGGTTTTCAAGAGCAGAGCCCTGGGAGTATTGGACACATGGATAGTTATTAACTAGAGAACGGTTAGGTGCATAGCAAGCCAGCCCTTCAGGAGCAACCAAGACTTTGGGTATGGTTTGTCAGTCTGAGAGCTGCTAGGGTTTGGAAAGGGGTGTGTTCACTGTTGCTATGACGATCAGCACTGTCTTAGTGTTTCTGTTGCTGTGAAGAGACACCATGACCATGGCAACTCTAAGAAGGGAAAACATTTATCTGGGGCTGTGCCAAAGACCAAGCATTCAAATCTCGGAGCCTATGGGGGCCTTTCTTATTTAAACTACCACACTGACCAAAACCGACTTGGGGAGGAAAGGGTTTATTTGACTTACAAGTGACAGTCCGTGGTTGAGGGAAACCAGATAGGAACCTGGGGGCAAGAACTGACCCCGAGATCATGCAGGAACACTGCTGACTGGCTTGCTCACTCTGGTTGATCAGCCAGCTTTCTTACACACCCCCAGATCACCTGCCCAGGGGTAGCACCGCCCTGACAGTGGGTTGGGCCTTCCTACATCAACCAGCAATGTCCGCAGTGCTTCACAGGTGTGCCGGAGGGCAATCTGATGGAGAAAGTGCCGTGTTTGAGGTTCCCCTTTCCCAAGCAACTCTGGCATGGGTCGTGTTGAAATAAAAGCTAACCAGGATGGGTGTTTATTGCATTTATTGTCAGGGGTGAGGGAAGTCCCCAGAAGACTCAGGTTCAGGTGGGGGTTATAATTCAGAGCCTGAACATGTGCCAACCAGGGCTCAGGGTTTGAAGTGTAAGGGGCTGCACAGTCTTACACTGTTCACTAGTACAAAACTTTCTACAAACTAAGACTCCTCCCAACCGGGCTTGTCCCTAAATGTCCTAAATGATAGCAGTTCTACCAGCAAATCCCATCAGGTCAGCTTCTCGCCACACGCTGTCCTGTTCCTGACATTTAAACCTGAACTATCATTATCTCCACCCTGGGTACCTTAGTGGCCTCTTGACTGCTCTCCGTGTTTACCCTTGCTTCAAAGACATTTATCTTCTTGCTGGGATTATTCAGAGGGGGTTTGTAAACCCACAGGTCATATTGCTTTTTCACTTGGACCAATTCATGGCTTCCTAGGGCGCCTGGGGATGAGCTGGGATTCCTTCCGGTGACACACTGTCTATGTGTGTGCTTCATCTGCCGAGTGCTGGCTTCATCTCCACAAGTTTATAACCCGAATATTTCAAGCGCTGTCCTGCCTTAGGGCTTTTGATCTTACTGTTTTCCTTAGCTTTCTTTCCCTCAGGCGAATGGTGGTTTATTCTTACCTCTCAGGTTTTAGTCAAGTTGTATCTTTTCAAGGAAGCCTAAAATAATCTCTTGACCAAGAGAAGGTAAGGCTTAGCCTGCCCCGCCTGTTACCTCCGACCCTTAATGCCTCCTGTCTTATCTCTAGTAACTTAGCACTGACTGCGTTCTTGTTAGCGTGTAAGTTCCACCAACGCAAAGACCTATTTGCTGGCTTACCGCTCTGGCACTCAATGAGGGAGGCCGCCTTTGGTCATTATTCTGAAGTTGTGGAGACAGGAAGTTGATGAGAACAAGCGGCACGACACATAGGCCCTGGTGTCTCCACCTGCCAACATCACCCCGTGCCGCCCAGTGCACAGCTGCATGTAATTGGCATCTGGTGAATGTGTGGATACCCGCGCACAGGCTTTGGGGGCTGCCTGTCTAAAGGGAAGCTCAGTACAAAAGCACCTGTCAAATTAAGACTTCCTAGAGATTTATACAGCAAATTATACCTTGCCAATAGTTTAAGGTTCTAGGAGAGCATACTATTTAAAGGAAATCAACACCTGAGAAAGTTGGGGAGCCCACAATGCTGACACTAGGCTTCTCATTTGATCGAGCAGGCTCCATGGTCACAGATATTTTTTTCTTTAATTTTGCAGTACAGCTTGTACTGAAGGATCCTGTTTTCTTTTTTTAAAGCCTATTATTTGTAGGAAATATTGGAAGGACTTTAAGATTATTCTCTTTTTAAAAATATTTTTATGTTTTTGTGGTGTATGGGAGGGGGCTGAAGAGGATACCAGGTATCTTCCTTTATTGCTGACCTTGTCCTTCATTTAAGACGCTGTCTTGTCCTGAACCAGAAGCATGCTGTCTCATTGAGGCTGGCTGGCCGTTGAGCTCTCAGTATCTATCTCTCTTCCCCCTCATGCTCTACCCCCCAGTCCTGGGGTTACAAGCATGCATAGCTGTGTCCATCTTTCTCCATGGGTAATGGGGATTCAAACTCAAGTCCTCACGCTTGTCCTGCAAGTGTTCCTGCACACTGAACCATCTTCTAAGCCATCTTCCCAGCCTGGCTTCATTTTTCTTATTTTTTTTTAAATATTTATTTTATTTTATTTATTATGTATACAATATTCTGTCTGTGTGTATGCCTGCAGACCTCTTTACAGATGGTTGTGAGCCACCATGTGGTTGCCGGGAATTGAACTCAGGACCTTTGGAAGAGCAGGCAATGCTCTTAACCACTGAGCCATCTCTCCAGCCCCTCATTTTTCTTATTTTAATCTGAAAACTTACTTAGTCTTTTTACTTAATTTCTGGAAAAAAATGTTTTAAAATGTTTAGATTTTTGGAAAAAATGTATTTATGGGTGTTTTGTTTACATGCATGTTTGTGTGCCTTGCGCATGCCTCATGCTTTCAGAGAGCAGAAGAGCGTGTTGGGTCCCCTGGAACTGGAATTATAACTATGGTGTTGGGAATTGAAACCATGTTCTCTGGAAGAGCAGTCAGTGCTCTTAACCACTGAGTCCCTCTTTTCTCTCCAGTCCATATCCTGAAATTTTAATGATAAATTTGTAAACTCAAAAATTTCACAGAACTATCCAGAATAATCAAACTAATTGACGTATAAAATTGTTTTTATACTGCATAAAGCCACTGAAAGCTATGGACCAAATGGTTAGAGAAAGTGCTGTGGGTAGAGTTTTCCTGTGCCAGCAGTGGCTCCCAAATAACCACCCAGAAACATAATATGAGTTGTAAACGCTTGGCCAATAGCTCAGACTTATTACTAGCTAGCTCTTACATTTAAATTAACTCATATTTCTTATCTACACTTTGCCTTGTGACTTGGTACCTTTACTCAGTACAGCAAGCTCATCTTGCTTCTTTCTGCTTCTGCTCAAGACTCATCTGACTCCGCCCTTCTTTCTCCCAGCATTCTCAGTTTGGATCTCCCATCTAACTTTATCCTGTTCATCTATTGGCCAGTCAGTGTCTTTATTTTTTTAATTACTTAATTAATTATGTATACAGTGTTCTGCCTGCCTGCAGGCCAAAAGACGGCACCAGATCTCATTACAGATGGTTGTGAGTCACCACGTGGATACTAGGAATTGAACTCAGGGCGTCTTGAAAAGCAGCCATTGCCCTTAACCTCTGAACCATCACTCGGGTCCCAGCTTCTTTATTAAACTAATCAGAGACATATTCACACAGTGTAAATGAATATTCCGCCTTTTTCACAAAGCTTTTGTTCAAGAAGAGAGGTGGACTGGATGGATGGAGTGGACTTCCGGGCCTTTTGTGTCCTTGTGAGATGGAGTGGGGAGTGTCATCAAGACTGTAGGGGCCCACTTTTCCCTCTTTGTGCCCTTCCCCCTCCCTTTCCTCCATGCCATCTTTAAGCTTCTGCCTCGGGAGGTGGAAACTGGGCAAGGTTCATAGGTGCTGGCAGAGGGGTTCCAGCTTTCTCTTTAAGTTCTCAGAATAAATCACTGCCTCCCTTGTGCCTCCAGATCCCCACGTGATTTGGAAGGACTGGACCCGTGGGCTCCTCACTAACATGGCACAAGGGCATTCATCATGTAGGTGTGAATTACCAGGAGCCTGCTCCACAGGGAAACCAAACCTCCTGGCTACCCACAGGCTCCCATCAATCTACAAGACAAATGGCTGTTTTCATTTGACTTGTAACTAAAAGAGGGAGTTACTCTTGCAGCTCTTGGTTCTCCCTCTCTCCCTCCCGCCCCCTCCACCTGGCCTCTATTCCAGCTCCTGCTGTTTCCTTAGCTGGATTCTGTTGAAACCTCTTTCTGTAGCTGACAAACATAATCCACAGTTGCCTCATGAGCCCACAGACCATTCCCCTACTGCTCACCACCAATTTCAGACTTGACCTGGGCTTGAAGATAGATCTCAGCCATCTCCCTCACTTCCTGCCAACACCCAGCCTCAAGACCCTTCTCATTTGAAAGCAGAGTCCAAGGGGGTTATCTCCAGACCAAGTGACCTGGTTACAATTGTCCTCTGCCTGTGATCAACCCTTTACAGTATTTAGGACTCTACAGTGTTCAGTACTCAGCAATGTGCCCTGCAATGGCGTATCACCATCTCGTGACAGGTGGGTAGAAAGAGGCCTGGGACTCAGTGTTCATTCTTAATCAGCACCAGAACTTGAAGCAGATCCTGTGTGGGAAACGACACAATTGCAGGGTCTCACAAGGTCTTCTCTTTGAATGGTATTTACAGGTCATAGTGGAGATCCAGCCCTATAGGGTCCTTTCCTAATTTATACAGGCTGGATGGGAGAAAGTTTATGGAGTGGATAAGTCTGCCAACCATAGCCTTTTCCCTGACACGCTGAGTCTGACCTGAGCTCACAGACCTGGAGGGTATGGGTGTTGATGTTAGACAGACTAAGAGGAATTGGGGACCTTGTCTTAAAGCAGAGGGAGCAAAGGGAGCCAGGTCCCACCAGCTCCCCTCCCCGCTCCCCTCGGTTACGATTCCCAAACACTGGGGGCTAGGGCAGAAGGAGGCTTAGTTTTCATGGTTACTTTTTCCCATGCCCAGTTGCAGCTAGCTCAGCTAATTGGCCAGAGAGGAAAAGAAAAAAAAATAGTGCAAATCTGCAAATTAATAAAACAGCCTTCAAGCAATCGCCAAAATATGTAGGAGTCATGAAGTAATTAGAAGCGTGAGGATTTCTGCCATGCTCCCTGCTTCCAGGCGCAGCTCAGCATCTGATCGCTTTAGGAGGCCAAGGGCTGGCAGGCCGTGGGGAGTGGAAATTCTTTCCATTGCGTTTTGATCTCACCTCCCTGGGAGCCTGGGTTCTCTTGACATCTTTTCAGGGTCCTGGCAGTTCCCAAAGGACCAGCTAAACTCAAACAGGCCCGGACTGTCTGCAGCCTTGGGAGTCTGCACAGCACGTTGTCCTATAGCCTTGGTGTAAGGCTGTAAGATTTCAGGAAGTGCTTTGGGGACCCATGGTAATACTGAATCTTTTTTTTTCCTAAAGCAATCTCATTTTACATACCAATGCCAATTCCCTGTCCTCCCCCACCTTCTCCCCATCCACTCCTCAGAGAGGGTGAGACCTTCCATGGGGAGTCAACAAAGTCTGTCACAGCATTTGAGACAGGATCAAGGCCCCCCCACCCCCACCCGTATCTAGACTGAGCACTGTATCCCTCCATGGGGAATGGGCTCCAAAGAGCCAGTTCATGCACTAGGAATAAATACTGGTTCCACTGCTAGTGGTCCCACAAACTGCCCAAGCCACGCAACTGTCACCCACATTCAGAGGGCCTAGTTCTGTCTTATGCAGGTTCCCCAGCTGTCAGTCCAGAGTCAGTGAGTTCCCACTTGCTTGGGTCAGCTGTCTATGGGTTTCCCCATTATGGTCTTGGCCCCTTTGCTCATAAACTCGAGTTCAACCTGGTGCTTAGCAGTGAATTTCTACACCTGCTTTTGATCTTACTGAATCTTACTCTCAGCAAATATTTTTTTGGAAAATGTTTGAGAAAGAAACTGAGGCTCAGAGGACAGGAGGATATACCCCAGCTCCAGGTTGTGATTAGTAACAGCAGCGGGGCTGGAACCAACCTGCCAACCCCTCCCCCTCCCCCTTGCCCCTTCCTGTGGCCTTTTCTGTATCTCTCAACAGCACTAGACATTTTCATACCCCAGTTTTCCTGACTAACTGCCAATTTCAGATCTGTTTGGCCATGATGTCAAGCTCAGATAAGTAGTTCAAACACAATGTTTGTTTAATAAATTGAGGCTCTGGCACCTGTAGTTATTCGTTGATTTTTATTTTCCATCTCATTTTCTATCCAGATTGATCTTGGGAGCAGAAATGTGGGAAACAGCCTAGAAAAGGATTTCAAGAGACTTAAGCCTTATCATATACCTGGGGGGCAGGGGGGTAGGGACACTGTGAGCTTAGAGTTTCTTGTTTGCGCTTTCTCAAGGGTAAGTGCTTAAGTTCACAGATACACTAGAGGGCTTTGCTTAGAACTGAGATGCAGCGTACCAAGGGCCGGAGATTCAAAGAGCAGAACCCAGAGAGAATCAGGTAACGAGCTTGACGTGTGTGGCTAATTCCCAGCCGGCAGCAGAAAGCTCCTGGGAGGATGGAGTTTACACAGTTTGCAGCCAGACTGAGCAAACAAGAGCGTGATTAAGTTACATGCCTTGGCTGGCTCCATCACCAGAATAGAAACGTACATGTTCATTTAGGATGGAAAGTTCTCAACAAAGTAGTTGCTACTTCTTCTAAGGACTTGTCCCCGGTCCTCAAGTCCAGCCAACACCAAAGCAACTCATGGTAGAGGAGATTGGGGAATCAGAGGCACTCAGTGCCTGTTTACTGGGGTACAATTGCTCAGGAATCAGTGGGAATTTCAGGACAATGATAGGAGTGTATCATGTGACGTGTGGTCCTGAGTTTGTGTGTGCAGGGATGAGAGGGCATGGGTGATGACCTTGGAGCAGCAGAGTAGGATTTGAGGGCCGAGTGGCCCACACTGATCCACATGCTGCCCAGCTGGATGCTGGGGAAGGCAGAGACTTTTAACTCACGCTTGCAGGGATGCTGTGTTTGTTACAGGGAGATCTGGAGTTTCCTCCGGTCCTTACTCCTGCATTGTCTCGATTCTTGTGTTCCCCAAAGAGGAGAGAGAATTCATATGGGAGACAGAGGTAGAGTAACTAGCCAGGAGTTTAATTAGAGCAAGCAAGAAAGCAAGGACACACTTTTTAGTAAAAGATCAGGCTGGGCTAAGCAACGATGGCTCTGATCCTGGCAGATGTGCGGCTCACATTTTCCTTCTGTTTCCCTTTCCTCTGTTGTCTCCTTCATCTTGGGCATGTTGTGGAATATTAGTTGAAGATGTGTTCCATTTGTTTGTGCTGTGGAACATTGGTTTAATGATGCAAAGATGTGCTGCATTCCTTCATGTTCTCTTTGTTTAACTCTGTGAAGCTGTGCTACTTTGCCTGTCTAAAACACCTGGTTGGTCTAATAAAGAGCTGACAGCCAATAGCAAGGCAGGAGCAAGGATAGGCGGGACTGGCAGGCAAAGAGAATAAATAGGAGAAAGCTGGGAAGAAAGGATTGAGGAGAAAAAGGAGAGAGCAGATACCAGGGACCAGCAACCCAGCTACCCAGCGAGCCGTGGACTAAGAAGTAAAGAAAGATACATAGACTAGAGAAAGATAAAAGCCCAGAGGCAAAAGGTAAATGGGATAATTTAAGGAAAAACTGGTTAGAAACAAGCCAAGCTAAGGCTGGGCACTCATGAGAAAGAATAAGCCTCCGTGATTATGTGGGAGCTGGGTGGTGGGCCCCCAAAGAACAAAGAGTAAAAAAACAAAAACCAACTACCTGGGCATTTCCAGGAAAGGAGAGTTGCTTTGTTGCTTTTCTCAGAAGCCCGTTTTACCCAGAATGCAGTCTGCTAAGTAGGTGTGTAAGGAATAAGGACATTTATAGGGGTTTGAGTGCCTCTAAATTTAAAAGGAGACAAGATGGCAGTGCACTGTGGTGCTCCTTTGGCTGACCCATCTCCAGACAGCACGGCCGTCTTCATGCTCTATTTCAGGGGTCCCAGACTGGTCTGTCTCTAATGATTGCCCCACCTAGTGTTCTTTCTGTCTTGTCTTGAGGGGCCTATTGACCACTCCTTCCTACACCTAACCGCCTACCTAAGAAGTTGGATATACAGAATCTGCTCCCGAGCGGTTAGAATGGAGGCAACAGCAGCCAGCCTCAAGTCAGGCTCGAGAGTTCCGCCTCCATCTGGTTCTTACCCACCGACCACCGTATAACGACCACACCCTCCACTGTTGGACACCTTAGGCCTGTGAGTGTCAGGGACAGGCCACCAGATTACCAAGGGTGAACCTTTCAGACTTCTCTGGTTTTGATGGAAGATGGAGTCAGGCGAGCCCACCCCTTAGGTACCTTGATCCCAGATTGCTGTTTTAGGAGGATACTGAGGGTAGGGGCAGTGAAGTTGTTTCTCTGTCTAGACCAACCTCTCCCTGTCATCCTGGGGATTCAGGGGCAGCAGAATGTGGGCGAGACCTCGAGCTTCCCTGCCCACAGCTGCTCTTGTTATTCCTTTCAGCAGGCACCCTTACACAGCCCCACCTGCTTCTGGCTCCTCTGTGGGCTCTACCTTGGTTTTTCCCATCTGTCCGTCTTCCCTGACTTTGTAGCCTCCGTGCGATTCTACTGCGGCTCCTTTATCCCTTCTGGACCAAGATGTGCAAAGGCTGCAGAATCCGCAGCACCACGCCTGCCACTTTTCTTGCCTGCCAAGTTTGACTTGTGTCCCCAGAGCAGCACGCCCAGCCCGTCCACAGTTACTTATGGGTAGATCCAGACCGGTGAGTGCAATTGTTGGCCTGACATGCGCATTGCTCAACCCAACAGACAGGCTACGCTCTCCCTTCCTTCTTTGACTCTTACTTGGACCAAGTGTCCTTGTGATTTATTTAATGCTACATTTGGGGGCTATTTTTTTTTTGTTGATTTTACAGTCAGAAACAGCCTTAAACACAGTGCTGAAGCGCTATCAACTCTTGCTGAATGCAGGAAGGCTGCCATGGGCTCGCCGGAAATTATGTGAGGTCAATACTGTCAGGTTCAAAGGCAACTCTGCTTCCCCAAACTCAAAAGGCAGTCCATACATGTATCCAGAAATGAGCTCACTGGACTAGAGGATTCCTGACAATGAGGTAAAAGCCAGTGTTCCTCGGGAACTTATGAGACCAGTCTCCATCTATTGAAAGGAGTCATTTCCTTTTTTTTTTTTTTTTAGCACACGTCAATCAGAATTTATTATCAGTTTGTTTTCAAGACAGGGTTCCTCTGTGTAGCCCTGGCTGTCTTGGAAGTCACTCCTGGTTGAAAGTAAACCAGGCTGGCCTTGGAGTGCTGAGATTAAAAGCACGTACCACCACACCCGACAGTCACTCGGTTCCAGAACAGCCAGGCTCTACAGGGAGACTCGGTCTCAAAAAACCAAAACCCAAACCCACAAATGCTGCTGATGTCCCAAGTGGAAAGTGCAGAAAAAGAAAAATGCACAAAAATTTCAGAAAACTGCATGGCTGGAACGTCCTTCAATCTGAGGTAAAGGCCCAGAGGGAACGGAGACAACCGAAAAGTGGGGTGAGGCCTACACTGGGGTTAGTCCTGTCCTGGGAGGGGCTGTGGGCCCCCGAGGGTGTCTGGACCGAAGTACCACTGGCTACAGGTTAGGGTGCCCTGGGCCTCTTCCCAGACTTCCTGGTTTATCAAGGCTGCCTCTTTGCTGGCCTGGGAGGAAAGTTCCAGCACCTGACCGAAGATCCTGTAGAGCTCTAGGTCCTTCTTGATAATCAAGTCCCTGAGTTCCTCCAGCAGGCGTGACACCTGTGCGCTGGCGTCCGGGGAGGAGATGCCCAGCTCGCCCAGGAGCTGCAGGGTGGTCTTTAGGGCCGGCTCCAGATCATCTAGGAGTTCCTGCCCACTTCCCTGCATGTGGATGGCCTGCATGGGCAGCTCATGTCGAGTGGTGTCCAAGGCTGTGGCCAGTGTCTTGTATTGCTCCTTGAAGGGCTTTGCTACAGCCTGGAGAGGGCCCAGCACCTCCATCTGGGCATCCAGGATGGTAGCCAGCTCCTGATGTTTCTGCTGGAGCAGCAGCTGGAGCCGCAGCTCCAGCACCCGCCGCTGTAGACGCTCCTTCTCACGGCATAAGGCCACCAAGGCCTTCTCAGCCTTCTCCTCCAGCAGAGTCAGGTTGTTTTCCATCTTCACAGACAGCAGGGTCAGCAGCAGTGTCTGCGACTCCATCATGTCCATGGTCTCCTGCAGATCCTGTCTCTTCTTGGGAAGGCGTGTCTTTTTCTGAGTGGTAAAGGACGTGGACTCAGCTTTCTTTGACATTGTCCTGTCTAGCTGGAGAGCCGTCCTGAACATGCTTGTGTCTTTGATGGATGACAGGTCTAGGTAGGGCGGGGCTGTGCTGTGCCCTTCCAGCAAGGTGGACTGCAGGCCCCCTGTTCCCATCACCAGGCTGTCTTCTGCCCAGAGAAGAATGCCATGGTCAGTGCCATCGGGCACACACCCCTTGGTTCAATACAGCTTGGGGCCACCAGGACTCTTTCTTCCAGGGTGTGTGGGTGCTAGACTCTTGGGCCTGTGAGCTCCATAGCTGAGGCGAGGGGCAGCTTCTCAGGTCTTATTCTTGGGCATAGACTACAGAACCATGAGCTCGATGGCCTCTTTAATTGCCTTGTTTTTAATAATTTACTGTGTTGAGTGTGACTGTTTGGGCTGAGGTCCTTCCATGCTGGTCCTAGGAATTGAACTCAGGTCACCAGGCATCTAGCCAACATCTTTACTGGCCGAGTCATCTCCAGGAGTCATTTCCTTTAACCTCTGGCAGGAGAAACAAACACTGTGGCCACAGATAGATCAAAGTCCATGCTGGCCTCCAGGCTCCCCCAGGATCACAAGTACCTATTGTACATCTCAAAACCTCCACCATCACCTGCTGGCTTCCCACCTCCCGAGAGTCCCTCCTCCCAGGTACCCATTAGGTCTCTCTTGAGAGCAAGGTTTTCCCCTCTGCCCCAGATATCCATTTTCACTATTTCCCTGCTTTATTTCTCTATTCTGTATCTCTTGCTATCTCGATATCACCACTATTCTCTCCCACTCTGATTTCCTGGCCCTGGCCATGTCTAGCCTGCTAGCCGTGTTCAATTTACTTCTTTCTCTCTCTGCTCTGGAATCTTCCAAATGCCTCTGGCTCTTCTCTCATATCTACAATAAAAGCCTTAACCATATCGTGGGAGCGGTCATATTGGCAGTTTCTTTACTGCACCTCCCTGGCCTACACACACCTTCGACCTCACAATATTGAACCATCAGTGTTAATGAGAAACAGTGTGGTGCATTCAGAAAAAGGAGGAGACTTATCAAAGTGGTCTCGGGCTTTGGTGTTAGTGTGAGCAAGCAGCGTGTCTCCTGTACCAGCGTTCCCTAATTCATTGTTCACCGCCACAGCTAACAGGGATCAGCTATATAAATGATTTAAAAACAATGAAGCTGAGTTTCCATCCAAGTGCCGCACACATTCAAACCCGTCTAGTGTCCCAGGCTTCCTACGAGAAGAGGTCTCTGGGCTTCCTCTGCGATACTGTTTTGTGTCAGTGTTTGCATGTTTTATTTGCTACATACACACCCGGACTCTGTCTTCTGACACCCCTTGAATTATTACTTTCTAAATCTCCAGCTGGGCCACAAGTCCTAGTAAAGCAGAGAGCTGTTGACTTACAGCGTCCTTCCCAGGGAGAGGAACGAGGAAGGCGTGCAGAGCCCAAGGGTGGAGAAAGTGTTTAAATCAAATGCACTTGCTGATGGAGTCCTAGCCCAGGAAGACGAATACCACAGAGCTCGCATCAGCAAGAAGAGCTTTGTGTGTGTGCGCGTGTGCGCGCATGTGCATGTGTATGTGTGTGTTAGATAGTATCTGATTCCGAGGAAGGTTTTCATGCTAAGGAGGAGAGAGCAGATTCCAGCCATCCTGCAGCAGAGCCCAGCATGTGTGCTTTCCAGTCACTTCACATGCATGGCTCAAGCGCTTCTAGAGGGGCTCAGCGCCCACGCACTAGACATTCCTGGGCAGCAGTGGGCTGCATAGGGTATCTGTGGGGAACGGACGCTTGCGCTTCTTCCTCTTCAATTGGTAGACACCAACATGCTTCTTGCTGTTGTTGCTTAATTTCCAAATTATTAGATTCAGGATTTTTCTGGTTGTTAATAGACTGCATTCTAAGGTGCAATTAAGATGTCACCCTTGCCTGTCAAGACATGTTTTCTGATCTTTTCCCCTGGGTCATTTCTGCAACTCTTCTGCCTCTGGGACTTCCTCAACCTTTTCCCTCTTTCGTTTCTGTCCTATTCTGTCTCTCTTTAATCATCCACTAAGGGCAGACTTTGAGTCTAGTTTGGTGATTGTCCATGGACCACAGTGCCTAGTACAGTTCCTAGTGTCTTGTAGGTCTTTATGATTATTACTATGGTGATGACCTTGGTTATCTGTTGGTTGGATGGAGTAATTTAATGAAAGTCCTAACAGAGGTATAGATCTACATCTGGGTCCCTGAGTAAAGAAGACCTGGGGGTGTCCATGTCACCCTGTGCTCCCAAATATCTCTGCTCCAATGAGCAAAGATTTTGGTTTATGATATGAAAGAGGATGGAAGGAAACAGCCCCTTCTAGAATCTAGAGTTTCCTTAGAGATATGCTGAAACCCTTTGCTTGGTAATCGTTAGTGGGGGAAAATGCTAATGATCTGTCATGACCTGTTGTTTAGTAACAGTGGCTTTCTGAGAATGGACGCTTATGCCTCCCCAGGCATCCCAGCCTTAGCTAAAAGAGCCTGATCTTTGGACTGTCCCGCAGAAGGGTCCAATGAGGTCTTTTGTCCTGCTTCAGGAAACATAGATCTCATAGCAGATGTTGACCCAGAGAATGCTCTGATATCAGCAACACTGAGGGCTGGCTTCTTGTCAGGTTCCTTCTGCTCAGTAGCTCCCCAGCCCGAGCCCCTTGGACAGGCAGCTGCCTTTTAGCCTCACTGGAGCGCCTTGGTTTTACAGCTCAGGCACCTTCAGCAGCTTCGCACTAGGGATAAAGTTAAGTTCTTTAACTCTTACTCAGGTTAGAAACCCTGTCTGATCTTCGTCTATGGCCTCCTCAGAAAGATTAAGGTCAGGGCTGTGGGGACTGGATCTTACCTCTGATAACCGCAGGGGAAATGTGAATCAAGAATTTTGTTTCAGACAGCTAAGGTATAAAGAAAACAGCCAGCCACATCTAGGGACCCACTGTTGGGGGCTTGTTTATAGGTGGGCGGAGCATTAGGAAAAATCCGAGGGAGCGGAGAGGGAAGCAAGGTAACAGGATTGGGTGGAGGATGAGGTTCAGTGTTCGTTTTTTCCAGGTCATTGCTGTTCTTAGATAGATGTGCCGTCTTCTGTGTTTTAGATACTGTTTCTGTCTTTCTAATTATGTTGATGAATGCTAGCACCTACTGTGATTGTGAGGCAGAGAAGATCAGAGTGTGCGGAACAGTGCTTGGCTCTGTTCCCGAGGAGGGTGGGGTGCTAACACCTGGCACAGGGTGCGGAGCCCTTGCCTGGGACGTGTGTTGTTTTCCCGCTGTGTTCTGTTTGGCTTCTGCTCTTGAGGAAAACTGAGAGATGTGTGCTGTCAGAATGGGTCAAGGACAGGTGAGGTCCATTCTAGGAGCCAGAAACCTGACTTTGTCCCTTGTGGTGACTTGGACAAGGTAACTGGACACTGGGCGGGTGATCAGACAGACAGGGGTAGGCTTAGATTTCTTTGAAATTCCTTAGCGTTTAAGTCATGTCTTGATGAATGGCATGGGTCACACCCAGCCTTCATTTGACTAATACCTCTTCTTGAGGTATCAATTCTTCTAGAGGAGGGGTTACCTATTATCCATAGTTAACTCTGCCAGATGCAGAAGAGGAATTTCTATGTATCTGGAAGGAATTCTCTTAGTGAGCCAGGCTCCACTCATAATTAGCAAGCCAGGGAACACTCAGGGACCAGGAATTTCTAGGGATGAAGATATATTGGTTTAATATCCAAATAACACTATTCCCATTGTACCCATGTACTTGAATATTTCTGCTGTAAATTCTTAAGGCCCAAGATATGATTCATCTGTGACTTCCCTTCTGTATGATTAGATACAGTCCAGGATAGGTCCTTTACACCCGGGAACCCTGCTTCTCAGCCCTGACTCTCCAGGGGAGCTTTCACTATCCTGATGCCCTGTCAGCTCTCCGGGCCAATTAGCTGTGTCTCTCTGGATGGGAGACTTTATTTGCCAAATTCCTCAGGTGACTCCAAAGAGCGGCCCCTATTAAGCATGAGCTATTTGAGGGCGAGCAACCTGCTTTATCCACCGCTGTTTCTCCAGAGCTCCACGTAGTGCTTGGCACAAGGGCCTTCTGTGTAGCCGCCAGCGCCTCCTATCTCATAATGTGAACACCACCATACAGCACTACTGTAAACCCAGCCCAGAGCTTGGCGCTTTCGAGTTTCCTCACCTGGGTGTTTGCAGTCCATCCGTCTAGGAGTATGACTTGGAAACAGGATTCCCACCTGGTCTCTACCTACTCCACCCAACTGCAGCAGCCTGGTCCTTCGCTCTCCCTGGGGATTTTCCCACACTGAATGTCTCTTGTGTACACTGGTGCATTTATTTCCAGTCCCCATCAGTGCCCCCCGAGTCGAGATGCCATCTTCAGTCGCCCACACTGCTTTAACAGCTCCTGCATGGGGAGAGGCTACCAGGGTGTATCCCATAGCAATCAAGCCGTTCTCTGCTCTGTGGTCAAGGCCATCCCTTCAAAATTCAAATGTGGTCCAATCATTAAAATGTTGTTCTTTCCTGATCCACACGACTCCGTGGGCTGCTGTGTTCTGGTGTACTAGGTGACAGGGGCTAGTCCGCAGAGTTCCCTGGTACACTGTACAATAACAATAACCTTGAGGTTAGGCCTCCAGGCCCCTGTGACCTACAAGGCCCAGTGGTCTGGTCCACATTGCCCCATGGTTTCCTACTCTACTTTCTCTGACTTAATGCACTATACCCTTTGTCTTTGCGTTACCTCTATTAGCTTTCTTACACCTCCGAATTCTGTCTCCATCTATCCTTGGAGCCTTTGTACACCTATTTCCCCTATCTAGAATATTTTCTCCATATTTTTATTTCTCCTTGCCTGGTTAATTGCTGGTAATCTTCATTTTATGGAACCCTGAGTTGGTGGAGCTCTCGTCTCTACGAGTGTTCTCTTCGGTCGGTAGTTCCCCTTCCATTTGGGTTGTTGGACTAATCCCCCACTGCCCACCTCAAGGAAGTGCACACGCAGAGGTGGTGGCTGACTTCACTCATGGTTGTCCTAGTGCTAAACAGAGAGAACAGGGCCACCAAGTAGGTGCTCAGTAGATAGTGGCCAGCTGGACAACTCATTGTTCTTTCCTAACTGCTCCAAATTGTCCTAGCCTAGCCGCTGTATGATCAGGTAGTTCCTCCTATCTCTCTTCCTTGAATGGTTGTGGGAACATGAGGGGGGAGGGGGCTGCCTCTCCTTCCTGAGTCCCATGTGCTTTCTAGAGGCACCGTTATTTGAAACAGCCTGCATGATATGTCTGCTTGGCTCTATTTTTAGCTTCCTCCTAAAGATCTATTAATACCTACATCCATCAGCTGCTTTTCTCTGGTAATCTTTTGATGTTTCTTCATCTCCTAGAACTTCCCCAAAGCCGAGTTAGGGTTTTTGAGGTATATGTTCCCTCTTGTCACTTTGGCCCTCAAGGGTGTTTTAATTTTTCTCACAAGAATTTTTTTTCCTTTGGTTTAATTTTTATTTATCATCATTACCATCTATGTGCATGGCGTGTGGTACGGGCACGGATGCTGCCATGCGCATGTGAAGTCAGAGGACAATCCTCCGAGTCTGCTCTCTCTTTCCACTTTTATGTAGGTTCCAGGAATCGAACTCATGTCTCCGGGCTTGCAGGACAAATGCCTTTAGCCTTGGAGCCATTTCTGCAGTTGTTCCTTCTCAGATTTTAGCTTTCCATCTCAGACCTGGGTCACACTCGGTGCCTCTACTCACATATTCCTGTCTGCGGTCTCTCCGTCATCCTGGCCTGGTGTAAGTCATGATGTGGATGAGTCTCCTGGCTTCTGCAGTAGCCTCCTGGTCAGCTCGACTCCACCTCTGCCTAGTCTTAAATCCGCTGGAAATCAAACCCTGCCTCTCGACATTGTTTCTCTGAATCTTCCTAAAACCATAGAAATTAATTGGACTAGACCTCAATTTCTTGCTTTCATGACCTTCTATAGCCTTCTTCTGTCTCCGAGCCTTGCTTTCCTGATCATATGTAGAATAAAATGCTTGGGCTAGGTTGTTGAGAATTCCTCAGTAATATTAATGATAATAGGGATAATAATGGCAATGATCAGATTGGCTGACATTTCTCAAACATCACTTAGCCAAGCACCAAGTATTTCATGTATATTTTATCAGTTCACTTTAAAATTATTCATTCCCCCATTAAGCAAACAAAGCAGAGATTTCTGGCCTTTTTAAACTAGATGTTGAAACTCAAGCATAGTGAAGTTAAACCTCAGAGCTGGAGAAGCAACTGTGCCAGGATTTAAACCCAGGTACACTGTCTCTAAGCCCTCACTCTTCTTTAATATTTTTTACACTATATGATATATATTTTGATCATGTTTTATCCCTTTTCCAATTCCTCCAAGATCCTCCCACTTTCCTACCCACCCAATTTTATGTTTTTCCTATATCTCAAAAAGCAAACACCAAAACAAAGCAAAAACCCAATAAACACACCTGCGCACACACAAAACTCACAATAAACATGTAAAAGACCAAGACAAAAAAAAATGTTCAAACAAAGCAAAATGATACAAAAAGTCTACAAAATTCCCACTGAGTTTGCTTTGTGTTGGTCAACCACTCCTGGGTATGGTGCCTGCCCAGAAGTGTGTCTCATATGCCCGGTAGGACTCCAGTGGACAGAACAGATTTTCCTTGACAGTAGGTACCACTTGCACACAGCTTCTTGTTTAGGGTGGGAGCTGTATCCACGTTGTCCTCTCAGTGCCGGGACCCCATCAGGCTAGAACCTGTGCAGTCTCTGTGAGTGTGTCTGTGTGTCCGTCCTGCTGTGCCTTGAAGACACTGTGTCCATGGAGTCAATCCCTCTTCTTTGTTCTTACAACTTTCCACCTCCTCTTCCACATAGATCCCTCATGCGTGGGGAGAAGGGGTCTGATGGAGACATCCCATTTAGGACAGAGTGCTCTAAAGTCTCACTCTGCACACTGTCCAGTTGTAGGTCTCTGTGTTAATTCCCGACTACCACAAGCAGCTTTTCAGATGATGGCTGAGCTGTGGGTATAGCAAGCAGTACGTCATGAGGAGTTATTTTTTTGCTATGCTCACTTAGCAGAATAATAGTTTTCTACTAGAATCCACGACCAACCTAGTCTATTCTTAGTTACTTTAACAGTGTCAGGTATAGGTTCCATCTTACGGAGTGAACCTTAAGTCCAATCAGAAAGTGGTGGGTTGCCCCCATAACATCTGTGCCACTATTGTATAAGTTTATCTTGCACTGTTTTAGGTTGTAGGGTTGATAGCTGGGTGACGTTTATCCTTTGGTAAAGTGCAAACTACCTTCCAGTACCATGAATGTTAGTGAGTAGGGGTGAAGCCTCTAGTTGGGCAACCAGCTTGATGACTCCTAGTTTTGCAACATTTCCAAGTGTTGTTTTCAATAGGGTCTTACCATCAGTTTGTGGAGAGCAACCAGTATCCTTGGCAACAACCTTTGATGCTTCCGAGTTTCCAGAGGGCCCTTGTTGTAATTAGGAGCGGAGGGGCTGTGTCCCGCCACCCAGCTGCCCGCACAGCTAGCTTTATACCTGAAATAATTACACGGAAACTGTATTCTTTTAAACACTGCCTGGCCCATTAGTTCCAGCCTCTTATTGGCTAGCTCTTACATATCAATCTAACCCATTTTTATTATCCCTGTAACACCACGAGGTGTCTTACCAGGGAAGATCTTAACCTGCATCTGTGTCCGGTAGGAGAATCATGGTGACTCCTTGATTCAGCTTCTTTCTCCCAGCATTCTGTTCTGTTTACTCTGCCTACCTAATTTTATGTCCTATTAAAGGGCCAAGGCAGTCTCTTTATTTAACCAATGAAATTAACACAAAACAGAAGACTCTCCCCCATCAGGCCCTTTTGGCCAATCACTCTCACTCAATAAAATGTAACCCATTCCTGGCCCTGGAGGGTTTTTTCTTTTTTAATTTATTATTGTTGTTGTTATTATTATTATTTTTTAAAGAAAACAAGGCACTGGAGGTTTTATTTGGTGGCATAAGATGTCTGGTTGGGGCATTGTCTCCCCTGTTACTTTGATGGCTCCATTTAGATTCCTTTCGTAGATGTATAGATTTTAGAAAGCTTCTACAGAAGTAAGTTTTCATATGGTTTTTCAAATGGTCTTTAGTGTTAGCTGTCCCCCACTCCCTCCTTTACCAGTCTCTTCGGTATCCCTTGCTTTTTAATCCATCTAAATAGTTCCCTGTTGTGTCTCCATAACAATATGTTCTATTTCCCCTTCCTTGGGAGTTTCTCCTCTCCCCAGGCCCTTACTAGATTCCCTAACCTTTGTGGTTCCTTGGGTTATAGCACACATATTGACAAATTAAAAGCTAACATTCACATATAAGAGAAAACATTCAGTATTTGTGGGGATTTTTTGTTGTTGTTTTGCTCTGAGATTATGCCACTCAGCATAAATTTTTTTTTCTAGCTGGAACTTGAGATAGATAATTCCCAGGTTGTTTCCTGAGAAACGACCCCACTGGTTTCCATAGTGACTGTACAAGTTTGTATGACTACCAGTAATGACTAAGTGTTGCTCTTTCTCTGTGTCCTCACCAGCATGCGCTATCATTTATGTTACTGATGGTGGGCATTCTGACTGGCCTAAGATGAAATCTCAGAGTAATTTTAACCTGCATTTCCTTGATATCTAGGGATGTGGAACATTTCTTTAAATGTTTCTCAGCTATTTGTTGATTTATCTTTTGAGATCTCTTTGCTTCATTCTGTATTGCACTTTTTAATTCAGTTATTTGTTTTCTTGATGTTCAGGTTTTTTAGTCCTTTATATAATCTAGAAACATCTGCTGGAAGGTTAGGGTTAGGGTTTCTTCCAGCAGATTGTTAATTGGTAAAGATATCTTTCCATTCTGTAGACTGCTGCTTTATCAGAATAATGGTGTCCTCTGAGATATAGAAGCTTTTCAGTTTCATGAAGTCCCATTTATTAGCTGTTTTTAGTGCCTGTGCTATTGATGGCCTGTTTAGAAAGCCTTTGTCTATGCCAGTGAGTTCAAGGCTATTCCCCCTTTCTTTCTATGAAGTTCAGGATACCTGGTCTTAAGCTGATAATATTTGATCCATTTGGAGTTGAGTTTTGGGCAGGGTGATAAATGTGATCTAAATTCATTCTCAGTTTTCTATTTGCAGACATCCAGTTGGACTACTTGTTGAAGGTACTATCTTTCCTCCAATGTGTATTTTTTACGTTGTTGTCAAAAATCAGGTGTTCATAGGCATGAGTACTTATGCATGGGTCCTCCGTTTGATTCCATTTATCAGTATATATGTTTGTTTATGCCAGTACCACAATGTGTTTATTTTTATAGCTCTGTAATACATCTAGAAATTGGGGATGGTGATACCTCCAGCAGTTCTTTTATTAGTCAGTATTTTTTAATCTATCTTGAATTTTTGCATGTTTCCATATGAAGTTGAAATTGGGTTTTTAATTTCTATAAATAATTGTTTTGGGATTTTGATCAGGATTGCATTGAATCTGTAGATTACTTTTGCTAGGATGATCACTTTCAGTGTTTTAATCCTATTAATCTGTGAGCATAAGAGATCTTTCCATCTTCTGATATCTTCTTCACTTTCTTTCTTTAAAATCTTAGTTTTTCTTATCTAAGTCTTTCACTTGCTTGCTTAGAGTTAACCCAAGGGGTGTGTGTGTGTGTGTGTGTGTGTGTGTGTGTGTGTGTGTGTGTTGAGACTATTGTGAAAGGTATTTTTCTCTTGCTTTCTTTCTCAGTCTGTCTGCCATTTTCTTTGTGTGTTAGTTTTGTATCCTGCCACTTTGTTGAAACTGTTTATCAGCTGAAGAAATATGTGTTGCTTTTTGTGCCTGTTCGTAAATTTGGTCTTTTCATGGTGTTCCAGTTTTCCTGGATATTTTGTGCCCAGATCTTTTTAGATTTAACATTTTCCTTGACTGGGCCACCTTGTCTTCAACACCTGAGAGTCTCTCTTTCATGCCCTGTAATCTGTTGGTGAGGCTTACCTCTGAGCTTTTTATTTGGCACCCTAAATATTATATTTCCACTTTTATTTCAGTTTGGGTTTTCTTTAGTGATTTTACTTCTTTGTTAAACTGCACTTTCGTATCTTTACTGATTTTCATTATTTCATGAAACTGTGTTTTCACAGGCTTCATTAACTTCATTCATAGTCTCTTTAGGGCCCTTAAACATATTCATAATTGCTATTTCAATATCTTGTGTTGTTCTTCTGCTATGTTGCATTGCTCAGGGCCTACAGTGGTAAGGTTTTGTAGAAGCATTTTGTCTTGGCTGTCATGTCTGTGCTTTTGTATTGGGATCTAGGTGTCTGGAGTTATGACGTTCGAGGTGTTTCTTGGTGTTGATATCTAGTCTTGCCTTTGTTGGGTGGGTATTCCATTCTTTGGTTGCTGTTGCCCTCTATGGATCAGATGGCTCTGGGGTCATTGATAGAGAGGGCTTCTGTGGGTCCATGGGTAGCAGAAAGAAATGGAGATGAGATAGAAGGGGAGGGTGATTTGAGCCCTCCAGAAAGAAATAGGGTGCCTGGGATCCACACCAATATGTGGAATCCCCAGACACTGGAGGTGGAGAAAACAGAGGGGCTCCTGCAAGCAGGCTGTAAAGATCACATAGAAGACAGGGAAGAGAGCAAGAAATTACCTACCTGAGTCTCCATGGCCAATAGACCCCCAGGTAGAGAGTCGGTGATTGACAGAAAGGAATGGAGATGTGTCGGCATTGGCTGATTGTTCGTTTCCCGGCTGCCCTGACCCAAAATACTCAAACAGAAACTGTATTGATTAAAATGCTGCCCAGCCTATTAGCTCGGGATTCTTACTAACTAACTCTTACATCTTAAATTAATTCATTCCTATTATTTTGTATTTTTCCACGAGGCTTGTGGTTTACTGGTAAGGTTCCAGTGCATCTATCTCCTTGGGCAGCTACATGCTGTCTCCTTGGCTCTGCCTTCTTCCTCCCATCTCTCTCTCTCTCTCTCTCTCTCTCTCTCTCTCTCTCTCTCTCTCTCTCTCTCTCTGCCTCTCTGCTTGGAATTCCTGCCTTGCTCTATTCTGTGCTGCTATAGGCCCAAAGCAGCTTCTTTATTAAACAATGGTAATAAAATATATTCATATCAGAGATGGGCTAGAAGAAGCAAACCCTCACCGAGGTAACTCATGACTCAGAGACTAGGATTCCAAGTCAAAGGTTAGAAGTCTAACTCTGCTAGTTATCTTTGTGGCTACTTTTAAGTACCTGTTCTCTACAGGCAGAATGAGAAAGCCCTGCGTTGAGGCGTAGAGTCAGCTAGGACCACAATAGCAGAATGTCACAGCCTGGGCAACTGAGCAATATATTTATTTCCTCACAGCTCCAAGCCATGAATGGTAGTTTCTTCCACAGCCCTAACCTTGACTTATAGGTTTTTGTCTTTCTGGGTCCCCTGTGGCCACCCCTTTACTCTGCCCATTGTTGGTAGCATTGTCTATTCTTGTAAGGACAGTTATCCTGCTGGGTCAGGATCTCACTGATGACCCCACTTTACCTTAATTATTTCTTTAAAGGTCTTATTTTCAAATATAGTCACAATCTAGGTACTTAGACAATCTACGGGTTTAGACTGAGACTTGAAAGACTCAGTTCAGTCCCTGACGAGTGGATGTTACACGGTTTTAAGAGCATCTTGGGTCCTGTCCTGCTGCCAGTTCTAACTTCATCCCCATTCTTCTGTTCTTGGGCAATGGTGAAGTTTGAGGCTCTGCGGGCAATGTGTGGCTGATATAGGATGGAATCTGTCTGTTTGGCAGCTATTTCTAGAGTGGAAAAAAAAAAGGCCCTTATTTTAGATTGCTCATGGCATGGTTTACAGTCCTCAAGTTAACACTGGATGCCTTGAAGTCTTAGAAAAATATTATGATACATTGCAGCCCTTCAAACTTGCATGACATATTTACCTAAGGATGTTAGCTTGATTTTCAAAAATGGATTTTCCCTTCTTAGCTGGCTAAGGGAGACATCAACACTTTAAAAAAAAAAAGCAACAAGCAGGTGTCTTGGGGACACCAAATGCTGCTGTGCCCCTACCCCATAGGTTTCTGTGTTCCCTGCTAGGCTTCACTTTCCCTCCTGGGACACCTTCCCAAAGTCTCAGCAGTTAGATGGAAACCATGCAGGAGTCCAGAGACCAGGAGAAGGGATCATTGCTGACCTGGTTTGCTTTAGCACAATAACCATAGAGCCGCAGCAGTGGAGACACACTGGGGGGCCTTTTCAGAGAAGGCCAGTCCTGGAAGGAAGAACCAAGAAACGAGTGGCATATTGGCTCCGTGGAGTATAAGCTGCTACCATTGCCAGGGTGCCTGTACATGCCCGCACCACACACAGCCCTTACTACATGACCTTCACTTTCTACACTACCCTGGAAGTTGGCTTCATGGTTCCCTTTCTCCCAAATGGAAGCTGAGGCTTAGAGGTGCCAAACAGTCTACCCAGATGCTATGGCTGAAGGCGGAACCAGGACTCAAGACCCTCTGCTCATCCATGGACCACACAAGGGAGGTTGTTGCTCGGGGCACAATCTGGGGATGCTGTGAAGTCTCCGGGTAGGCAGGGAGGGCAGAGCTACCTCCTCCATCTGGGCACCCAGACCTGAAATGACCCGGTTGTTCCAGAAACCTGAGGAATGGAGAAGGCAGCTCAGGCCAGCCTGTGGGTAAAAGTGAGCAGCCTTGACGGAAAGGAAGCAGTAATTCCCTGAGGGCTTCTGCCAAGCTCCATGACTGCCAATGGGAATGAACCAGAGAAACAGAAACCTTTAAACCTGAGCCAGCCTACTTGTGTTCCAAGGCAGGAATCTGTCGTCTCCCCTTTTCATACACAGTCTGTGCTCTAAGAAGACTCCTTTCTGTGGCTGTCCCTGCGGTGGCTTTGGGGGCATGGTGTTTTGTCAAGTGGGGAGTGGGGGAAAGTGAGAAGGGCTGAACACCTCGTGTTCAAATGCTCCGTCTATTACTTTTTTGAGGAAGGCTCTCACCATGTAACCCAGGCTAGCTTCGGGTCCATGATGCTCCTCCCTTAAAAGCACTGGGGCATTCGCCACCATACACAGCATTTACTAAATTTCTTATCTGACTCTGTGTGTGTGTCTCTCTGTCTGTCGTGTCTGTGTGTGGCCTGGAGAGGTTTTTAATGAGAAGTCCTGTTTATGACTCAAAATCACACATCACCCCCATTCCTGACCCACGAAGACCCAATGGCATCTCTTTCCAAACAGAATGCCCCCTCTATTCTCTCTCTTTTTTACCTTTTTCTCTTCTCCCTTCCTTTCTCATGCCCTCTCCCCCTCTTGTTTTCTCCCTGTAGCTCTGAATCCTTGAGCAGTCAGTGCAGGCTGGCTTCTCACCGGGAGACACGGGCTTTCTTCACGCTGTCACCCACCCCCACTGGGATCTGGACTGGCCTCTCTGCCTGCCCTGAACCCACTTCTCATCTGTGAAGAGGTTCATAAAGATCTGTGCTCTGCAGCTCGTATGTAAAGGTGCCATGCTGTTACACAGAGTAGAGTTGACCTTTGCAAACTATATGGTATGCCTTTAAACACAGCACTCAAGCTTCTCAGTTTCAATCATGCGCTTGTTTGATTTTTTTAACTGTCCTCAGTTGTTTGTGCTGCTGTTTCTTTTAGCTTAAAAATAACTAGAGATTTTTGATGTGAACTGCTTTTTTCTTGAAAAATGAAAATTGGTATGACACCTGTCATAACCTAATCTGCTATTAGAAACCTAAGGAGTTTCTCAGTAGTGTGTAGAAATAATCTAGGTAATTATTGCCTAAGAATAAGGTTCAGTGTTCTCATTGGCTGATTGTGTAATTGAATGGCTAAAGGTGAGTACACTAAGTGGCATCGTCCATTGTATCGGTTGTAGTGTGTGTGTGTGTGTGTGTGTGTGTGTGTGTGTTGGCTTGCTATAAGATTCTGTTACTTTAAACTGTTCAACTGTAGCATCTGAGGCCCCTTCAGATGTAACACTATACAGACATTCTTTTTCTTCGTGCAAAACAAAATATATTTGGCTCTGCAAACATAACAGTACGTCCTGAAGACCATTAGTGGTTTTAGTAAAAGACAGGAGATTTGTAATTATAATAAACAAATGGTAACCATTGTGGAAGAAGTGCAAGTAGAATCCTAATTAATGAATTTGCTAATTGTTTCCTTCACTGTATGGCGACTTCTGCTTGTCAGCAGCAACATATTATTGTATTCGAGAAGAGGAAATTTACTTGAAGCCTCTGAGAGCCAGCCTACGCACTTAGCACCAAGCCGAAGAATTCCACCCCGGGGAATTTTAAGAAATAGGGTTTGGGTGACTGCTCAATTGATCATTCTAAATTAAACTACAAAGTACTGGCTTAGAAAAACTTGGCTGGTGTATGGGCTCTGCTGGCTTCCTGTGTCTTATTTTATATAATGACCACACAGATATACTAAGTAAAATAAAATGCTGAGAAACTGTTGAAATCTACCTAGGCAACCAAGTTTCTTCAGGGAGTAGCTTCTCCCCCAGATATAAACGCAGGGCAGCACCCTAAACAGCATATGCCTATCATGTAATTATCTTTATTTAGCAGGAGTTCATCAACACTGAGCCATAGATCTGGCCTGTGGGATCTGGCTGAGCTGGGAATATGGTAGTTGAGCTCAGGCTCTATAGTGGTCCAAGCCTGGATGGTCTCTGTGGTTAATACCATCCAGGAGACCATGGGGGTCATTGGTAACCAGCCTCAAGCTTGAACCTTCATGGAGAGCTAAAGGTTCACAGTACCTAGTCACCTCACTAACTGCCTTTTCATTTTTGAGACAAGGAAGAATTGTGTTTGCATGTGCATCTCTCTCTCTCTCTCTCTCTCTCTCTCTCTCTCTCTCTCTCTCTCTCTCTGTGTGTGTGTGTGTGTGTGTGTGTGTGTGTGTGTGTGTGTGTGTGTATCTGTATATCTGGTATGGAGCCCAGGGCTTCATTCATACTGAGCAGAAGCCGTACCACCAAATCCTGCTTTAATGTTACTTATGTCTTGGGAAAAGGGGAGTGAGTCTGAACCCACTCATATCCCCTCACACTTCCTGCTTTAAGCCCCCTCAATGAGCAGTTTTTAAAAGTCTGTCCCTGGATCAGCAGAACTTAGGGATGCAGATTCTCAGGTCCACTGAACCAGGAGCCCCAGCAGGCCCAGCCAGGAAATGACTTTTGGGTGCAGGGTGCACAACCAAGGACCCTACCTGGGTCCTGGCTTAAGTCACAGCTGCTGACCTGGGGGAAGCTTGGGTTCAGACACGTTTAGTTTTGGTTCCTAACAGTCTCTCCTGGCTTACGAGACATGGCATGGATGGTCCTGCAGAATGACTGCTGTCCTGTCTTCTGCTGGCTGGCCTTACCACAGACACACAGTCAGGATCCTCCTCCCACAGGCAGGGATCTCTGCCTCTGCACACTAGAGTTCCGTGTATGTGCTACTACGCCCTGCTTCTTACAAGGAAACCCAAGCCTAGCTCCTCTGGCTTGCCCAGCAAGCACCTTGCTGACTGAACCATCTCCCTAGCTGCTGAATTTTTTTCCTCAATCTCCTCCCATCCCATATTGCTCATGGCAACTCTGAGGGACGTCTCCTGCCTTCCACTTGGGCTTCATAGAAGATGAGTGTGAGGAGGAAGGCAATGCTGCTTTTCTCCAGAGAGGCCGGTACTGGGGACGGAAATAGCATCTTAGCATCTCTGTCTTGTTGGCCCTAGTCTGAGCCTCTTTGTCGGAGGGAAGCAATGATAGGGGCTGACAACCTCATTCTAGCTGATATCATTCCCTGCTTCAACTGACCACACTGCACTCTGGACTCTTCCCTTTCTGAAGCCTGGAAATCTCTTGCTGTGTGATCATTTTCCCCCCAGTGGCTTCCACGGCTGAGAGTTAATATTGGTCAGACCCCTGTGTGGAGGGGGACCAATGCCCGGCCAGCCACAGCCCTGCACATCCGTGCCACATCTCCACCTTTGGAGCTTCTGCCCAGAAGGACTGATGCCAAGATTTGGAATTTCTGCTTATTGAACGGGAGACCTTACTTTAGATAACTTTCCATGTGTTGTGAAGAGGGAAGAAGCAGGCGGCAGAATCAGATAGTGTTGAGTAATGGCCATGGTGGGCTGGTTAACATGGTTGCCTTGGTAACAGCAACACCTGGGGATGTTGCCAGAGACAGGGGAACTACTGTCAGTTGATCTTGTAGGAGGGGCATGAAGGTGGGAGGAGGGAAGGTGGTTGCCAAATTGGAAACACTGATGGCACAGCTATCTGGGAACAAAGTCATACTTGTCTAGGGATCAGAAGAGTTCCAAACTCTTGTGACATGCAGGGAAGCAAACCTCAGGAGATAAGAGTGAAAATCTGGTGCAGACTGGCGTCCTCAACCTGGATCAGACTTTGGGGATTCTAAGGACAGGCAGTTCGTTGTCAACATGTTTAAGGCAATTTGGGAAAGGGTTTCCAGGCAACCATCAGTCCAGTTCCAGGTGTATAGTAAAGGTGTGACTACGTAGAAACTCCTTTGCAAAGTACACGTGACCATGAGGGTAGGGTCTATAGCTAAAAGGCCTAGAATCTAGTGTCTGTCTATCTAATCTATGTCTGACCAAAAGCATAGAGGTGAGCAGGTCATGTGACATCCTCCCTTTAGGATGGGTAACTGTCTAGGGAGAGAGAGTCTGGGATGATCATTCTGGGGTGAGGTCTGCCTCCGCAGGTAGCCAAAAGGTCTCCAGGTCATTAACAAAATCCACTCCCAGTCTTCTGGGCAGACCAGCAGGTCTTTTATCTCCTCCATGGAGAAGAGGCCCCTGTGTGTTTAACATTCCTGGTTTCCCTAGTGACCTGTGGGAGCAAAGGACCTTTGTGCTCCTACAAAGCTGGGGCCGTCAACTCACTTAGTAGCTAAGTTAGGTTCCTGTAGTTAAGTACCAGCAGCTGCTCTGCCCCTATGCAGGGTAAAGACTTGAGCAACTCGCTCAACCAGCCTGCCTCAGTTCTCTGTAAGATGGAGACAAAACCACAGAGAGCAGGCTTGTGCAAGGAGGATCCCCAGGTCCTCCAGCGGCCTCTTTCCCCGGACTTCCCGATGCTCTCAGCTCTCCTCCTGCTCAAATGGCAGAAGGGGTTGATGCCTCTTCTTCAGGTTCTCTTAAAGCAGAATCAAATAGTATTGATTCAATCAGATCCACCAGCTTCTTGACCCAGGCTGGCCTTCCCCCGGCCTTATTTATCCACCTATGGCTCTCAGAATCCGTCCCACCAGCCTTCTCTCTCCCTCCGATGTCAGTCTTCACTTCTCGAGGTCATGATACTGACACCCTGCCCCCAATGCCTCCACTGCTCAGCCCTGATTCACTTTGCAAGTCTTGACTTAAATGTCACTTCTCCAGGCAGTCTGCCACTATTTGCCAAAGTAATTGGTCTTCTTGCCACCTCCGCTCTCAGCATTGTGTGGCTTCCAATCAGAAGTGTGTCACGGTTGCGCTCTCGCCGATCTTTGTATCACATCGGCCTCTCCACCTCTGAACTGGAGGTTTCTTAGGGGCTAAGGATCGCGCCTGCTTTATTTGCACCTGCATCCCCGCTGCCTGAAGCATGGGGATGTTGCATGAATATTGCATGGAAATATTAAATATTAAGTAGAACTATGGGCAAGCGCTTTGGACAGTGGAAAGTTGCTTTGCAAATGTGTTTTCATTTTACTTTTATTGCTGTCTGTGGGGTTACCAAACAATAAAAGAGCTGTCTACAGCAGCTGAGACTTCCAGAAGAATTGAGCAGAACAGTCCGTAAGGAGGGCTGCCTCAGAATGGTTCGTGAACTGTGTGGTGTCTCGCGCTGGGGCTGCGCCTGAAGAAGGAAGGGAGAAAAAGTGAGTCTGAGGGGAGAGTTTGTCTTCAGTCTTAGAACCAACCTGGCTTCAGCATCCCGACTTGGTCGCTATGTGACCCGATAGCCAGAGAAGAAAAGATAAAGAGGGAGCTTCACAGGGTGGCTCCGCTCTCTAGGTCACAGTTTCCAGGATTCTACCGCTAACGATCTCTTCTGATCATGACACTCGTGTTCTGTGCTCTGGACCCACAGTCCTGTATACCCCGCGACCCCTCCCCCAGGCTCCCCAGGACCCCACCATTGGCCACTCTTCCACCTCAGCTCCTAGGCCTTGTCCTCTTGTGATCTCTAAGTCCGCCCCTGCATCTCTGCTCAGCCACTAGCTGCTCCCTCACCCTGCTCCACTCAGGCTTCCTGCTCTTGTCCTATGCTTGTCCATGGCTCCCCTGGCAAATCACAGCTTCTGAGAGCTGCTCCTCCAGAAGTCACTGCTCTGAGCCCTTCTTCCAAGCACCTTCCATTCTCGGGACCTAACCCCAGTCCTGCCTGCGTTTTCATGGAGTTCATCTTTTAGTGTGCCAGGTGACGTACTCAGCTGGGGACCTTAGGGGCAAGTAGCCACTACAGTTTTCTTGAGCTTCTCAGTCTATTGGAGGAAAACCCTGCTGAGGAGTAGAAACCTGTGGACTAGCTGTCACAGGCGTGTGCACTGTGAACAAGAAGGAAGCCCTAATCCCAAAGCACACCAACCCCAAGCACGGAGTCACACACGGGTGGTGGCTCATGTTCTAGGAATGTGGTAACTAAGGACAATTGCTCTAACTTGTGAGGCCATGCCGTGCAGTTCAGAGAGGTTAGGGTTGAGGGGAGCACAGATACACGTCTGAGATGGGGTGTGGGTGCTGTGACCCCTGGGGAGCTCAGGCTTGAACCTCTGTCACAGAGAGATATGCAAAAAAAGTCACAGCTGGAGAGTGAGAAGAACTCTCCCCTTCCTTCGGAAATGAAGCAGAAAGGAAGAGGGTACAGGGGCAGCAGGAGATGACAGAGAGCTGCTCATTGAAGGCCCCCGTTGGTCCTAGTGTTCTGTTACAAGGAAGCAGAGCCGAGTGGTTCTCTACCTCACGGCAGCCATGGTGACGAGAGGTGGCATAAGCAGACCCGACATTGAAAGATACCCCAGCCCTGTGGCTCCCTGGGTCACAGCCCTATGAAGGGCCACACAGCCAGGCCTTGGGCAGAGGTGGAAAGAGGTAGAATTTTAAGCTGAAGAGACCGTAGGCTAGTGTTTCTGGGCCGCGACCCAATTTGACAAACCTCCATCTCCAAAGGTATTTACATTAAGATTCAAAACAGTAGCAAAATTGCAGTTATGAAATAGTAACAAAAGTAATTTTCTGGTTGAGGGTCCCCGCCACAGGCGGAACTGTATTAAAGGGCCGCAGCATTAGCACCGTTGAAAACCACTGGTCTAGGCGCAGGCACCTTCACTGCCCACTCAAAGGAGCAGGGGAGGTTTTCCCCTGGAGCCAAGGGAATGGGAGCCTCTATGTCTGCGCACATTGAAATCCTAGTTTACCGTTTCAGCTTCGGAACCAGAAACAATTCGTGTCGCTAGGAAAAAGAAAATTATTTTCTTAGGGGTCAAATAAACCCTGGCTCTGAAAGCAACTCTCTCAGCTGGAAGCTCACTCGAGTCTCTGTCTCCTCTGCATGCCCCAGTGAGCAGACTGTACTCAGCTTGCCGGAGGTGGAACATGCCCAGTTCTGGGGAGGAGACTTCTCACTATTCTATGACTGCATACCACCATGTTACCCTGCTGCCTTCATGTTCTGGGGGCAGCTCTGGCCACAGTGCAGAAGCCCACTCCTCTATGCCTTCTCCTTCAGGCTCCAGGTTGCCCGATCCCATCGTACTGGTGACTTGGAAGTAGAGGCTATACAGTCTGGGGTGGCTACGACCTTTCCCAGGCTACCCCTCGCCCTACCTGACTCACCTAACCTTCCTGGCTTGGGGGCTCCAGGTTATACCAAAACAGCAGAACCTGGCTTGGGCTGGTTTTCCAGGCTCATCAACTCCCCAAGTTCTTCACCTGGAACAGGTAGATAGGAAGAGCTGAAGAGAATGTTCCATGTGTTGTCTTCTTGCCCACTGTTGGCCAAACTTTGCCCTGTACTAGCTGGAACAGCAGGCTCTCCCTGGGTGCCAGTCCTATCCTATTTTCCCAGCTAACTAACTCCATCGTGTGGGGGGAGACCAGGTCCTGATCCAGGGAGGGCTGTGCGATCTAAGTGCTATAGCACATGGATTCTGCCGCTGCTAACTATGTCAAGGTTCCTGCATCTTCTGTAATGAGGGCTGTATCGGGGTGCGGCAGAGGGGGGATTGTGGTATACACCAAGTGCTAGTGACAGTTGGGTGATTCAGGAAGGGAGACAGCTACCCTGGGTATGGAGGTATATAGTTCCATAGTCTTTCCCCCCAATCCCAGCCCTCCCTTCCTGTCTCTGTTCTCTCTGCCTGGTTGTTCCCCTTTAACACTAGGCGCACACGCTGGCTCGTATCACCCGGACTCGTAAGTGGGTGGAATCCTGCGGATGTGTGTAGCATAAGTCCGTCCGTCCGTACCTCTGAGTCATTTGCTGTGTTGGTTACACCCAATGGGAGGAGAGAGTCTTTATCTACCTGGCTCTCCTCAGATTGAAATGATAGGACGATAACTGACTCTCAGATCCTGGCCAGGTGCCAGGTGCAGTGCTGGGCACCAGCTCCACACATCCTCTGTGGGGTCGGGGCCAGTATCCTGGCAGTTATGGGCATCCAAAGGCTAAGGGGTGACTGAAGGGGACTGCTGTCCAGACAGGCAGCTGTGCGGAGCTGGGTCCTGCCACACTAGTGACCTTGTGTCCTCGGGCTATTTCCTCCGAATTGAAGCATTCCCTCTTAAGACTTGGAAGCCCTGAATGTCTTGAGGGCCTTCTCCAGGGTTACATAAATAGCAAGCACCCGATGAGGGGTGGCACCCGATGAGGGGTGGGGAAGTGGAGGGCCGCCTGGCAGGGTGCTCTAGGGATACAGCTTTTGTGTGCCCTCACCAGGCTAGGGTGGTCTTTTTAGTGATGAACCTGTCTTGAATCAGCAATTGTCCTCTGGCTCACCAGTTAGATTTTGATCTGCCATCCATGTCCTATCTGAAGTGAAGAGATGTCCAAGTGTCTGTGTCTCTTCAGAGAAACTCACACAGTATCTAGGGAGAGTCCTTTCTCTTCTCTGAGCCTCAGTTTCCCCACCCAGCCCCCATGGTTAATCAAACTTCCTTCCTTTCCCACAGGAGATGCAAACACACATGAGACTCTTTTGGGCCTTGCCTGATTGACACCCTGGACTAAGTTTCAGAGATGCTGACTCCCCGCCATCGACACTAGCTACCCAGCTAATGCATGCACATGGCTGCCCCTGCTCTTCCTGGGCGGCCTAATCGCTCACCGGGGTCCACTCAGAGGCCAGACAGCCATTTCTAGAGCAGAGGGAAGGGTTCCTCTTCCCAGCAATTGCATCTACCCGTGACAGTTTGGGTAAGAAGGCAACAATCCCTAGGCCACTCTGGGATGTCACCATTGAGTCAATTTGGGGGCTGGAAACCAGGATTCCTGGATCCTAGTCTACCTGTGAGTTCTCCCCAGCAAAGGTCTTATCTCGGGGGAAGGGAAACAACCATTCACCTCACCTATTCAGAAGAAGAATAAAGGCCGTTGGTTCATTTCCCCAAGAAAAATGTACCAATCAGTAGCACAGCTCAGTGTACCAAACCTCAAGCCTTCCGTGGTACCCGTGGAGATCTAGGGTCAGTGTTACCCTTTCTCAGGACTAGAACACATCCCAGCACCCTCTGATCGCAGGACCCTTTACATGGCAAAAGTGAATGGCAGCCCATGCGCCCACTACTGAGCCTGCGTTGGGCCTCTTTTGGGAGGGGGCTGGAGAGAGGCACCTGAAGCTATCTCAGGTTATGTTCCCTGCACCTCTATCCCAGCACATGCTGAGGGACCCCGCTGGGGTGGCATCTTAGGAAGGAGTCTTACCAGTAAGCCTGTCCACATTGTCAGACTCTTTTATTAAGCCCTCTCTTGCTTAATTCTTAACTCAGAGAGGAGGACAATGGGCATCATCTCCTTTTTTGGGATTCCCATGAGCATCTTCTTAGGAAACTTGATAAGGGACCGCAACCCGTGGCGAATGGTGTGGTGGCCAAGCCCCAAGGACACTAAGGGTCTGCAGTTAGAGTGGATTCATAGACTTGACCATCTCTCTTGACAAGAAAGTGGGAGTTGGGTACCCATAGATGAGGCTCAGCTACTCATGGCTGTCACCAAGCTCCGCTGCTCACCTGCCGCTTCTGTGTGCTGGGCTTGGTCCTCCAGCCTTACTGTCTCAGAGGGCTGCCCTGTCAGTTACATCAGCATCGATTCCTCTACAACTGCACCCCCCTAAAGGAGGTGGGGTCACTTGTTCCTTGCAGGGGAAGGTTTTTCCCAGGTCCCTCCCTGGAAAGTTTTCCTTTAAAGCTTTTTTGTTGAGGAGTTGATCCTGTGGTCACCCAGTGTCAATTTCTGCCCACACAGAGAATCAGGCCACAACAGTTCTGGATTCAGGGTTTTCACTGGGTTTGGGTTTGAGATTTTTTTGGGTCTAGGATTTTAGGGGCTGTATGAGGTTGTCTCTAGGGAGTGCCATTTGCACGTGGTGGGTCAGACCCGGGTTAAACCTTAGGGGCAGGGCTGGTGAGATGGCTCCGTGGGTAAAGGCACTTGCTCTATAAATCTGACATCCTGAGTTCAATCTCCAGGCCTCACACGAAGGTGGAAGGAAATAACTGACTCCACAAAGTCATCAGACCTTCACACGTGTGCCGTGGTACAATTGTGCCAGCAGTCACGTGATAGCATGCACACATACACAATAATAATAATTGCCCCACAAAACGAAGAGGGAGTTCTGACCTTGAGAACCCATGTAGACCATATTGGTGAGCCTGGTAGCGACTTTAACGCAGCAAGTCTTCACGAGACTCCAGTCAGAAAGTATGACTGGTGCCCTATGAGAGACACTGAGTCGGGTACCGGATGACCCCTTAATGCCAACCTGCTTCTGCTGAAACTTCCCAGCAGACCAGCAGCTCAATGGAGCTGACTCGATGCCATGGCCAGTATTTGGAGGCCCTGCAGAGTATCACTGGCATGTAGTGGGTAGAGGCCAGTGCCAGGAGGACCCTGCCGACAATGACCTGGACCCAAATGTCCACAGTATTGAGACTTACAAACTTGGAGTAGAGACAGCTTCTCCATGGCTGAACCAGATGTGGCTTCTATTCCTATGGAGGAAGCACTAGGGACCTGGTAGGTGGCCGGTGCTAGCTAGAGGTGATGCCAGGCAGGACCCCTGTGAGTAGTCAGTAGTCTGGCCACAAAGATATGTTGGTCCTTTGTAGAAATGGCTTACTGATCTCCACTCAAGAACCATGAGGTCAGTCAGGTCTAAGTGTCGCATAAATGGTTTTACCTGTCTGAAACTTCAGTCCCATCTGAGAATTGGCTACAGGTTTTGGGGGTGTTGGGGAGAAGGAACGAATCAGTAGCTGGGAAATGTCAGCACCTCCCAGGTGTCTGCTTCCTGCTGAAGCCAACAGCAGAAGGTTTGGGAGGCGCTGAGCGGGCAGAGGGGTGAGTCTAAATTTAGATCTTCCGAAGCCAGTCTGTAAACCAGAGCCCCAGGAATCCCAGAGAGGGACAGGTGGCACATAGCACCTCATCTCTGGTTTGCCTCCATCTGTTAGAAGGCTGCACAGGGAGAGAATAATAATTCACTGGATTTCTGGGAATCTGCCCTCAAGAAACCAGGCAAGAGCTGGGGTTCTACTGTGAGGAGGCCTAGGCTTAGAGGTTTTTATTTGTGTTTATTGCTCTGTGTTTGCTGTGGAGCTGTGGGAGCCTGTGCTGCCCTTGGGGAAGCTACATGCTTTCGTCTTGCTGCCTGTCATCTGAGCACAGGTGAATAGGTTGACCTTTCTGTCTCGTACAGTGAATGCCAAGTCCTTTGGTCTGAAATCATATCTGGGGTTCTGAGTAGCTCTGAGCTGCCACTCACAGAGATGACCAGTCTTTGCTGCTGAACCTACTCCCCTCTCCAGGGACACATTTAAGTACCGCCTGCCCCTCTCTGGGGGTGACTAGCCCTGCTTCTTGGCATATCATGCCAGAAGAGGACAGAGGATGTTTCCTAGCAAACTGCCTTGGAGACAGACCGTGGGTTTGCAGTAGATATTACAGAGGAACTGGAGAATGAAGCAGTTTCAGAAGAGGTGAGGGACAGGAAACTCGGGTGGGAATGCTTGGATGAAGGCCTCCTGCATAGGCTGCTGACATTCTGAGAGGCAATATTGGGGTGGCAGATGATACGGAGAAGGTATTTGTAGAGTCAAGTGCAGGCATGGACTTGTCTGCACAGTTCGGGCTCATGGTAAGGAGACTCGTGGTAAGCATGCTGTGTACTCTCGTAGCACATAGGGAGACGCAGCCTACCCTCCAGGAAGTGTGCTGGACAAAAATCTGAAAGGCACAATCAGAGAAGCCAGGCGAGGATGAAAAGGGTCTGTTGAGACATCCAGGAGGAAAACGATGTTCCCACAGTGACATGTCTCCTATGTGCTGTGGCTGACAGCATGTTGGGAAGAGCACAGGAAAAGAAACAGGACACACAGGAAGACAGTCCTCCCCCCCCCACACACACACAGCGGGGCAGGAAGAGGAACGGATTTAAAGAGAAACAAAGCCCTTCTTAATTATTCATGAATTATCTGCATTGCATCCCCAGTTGCCAGCAAGTCCTCCTTTGAGTTGTTTGTGAAGTCGGAGGGGCCATTCCAATCTCTGTTCACCACCCAGCAGGAGACGGAAAGAGGAGGAGGTGTGGGCATCTATCCTGGGGGGGGGCGTAATTAGCTCTTTCTGCAGTACCCTTGGGGACCGAATGAGGCCCAAATGTGGATCTGCAAGAAGTTCCAGCTCAGGTGGCGTCATCTGGCTGCTGGAATTGGAATAGAACCATCTCTCTCTCTCTCTCTCTCTCTCTCTCTCTCTCTCTCTCTCTCTCTCTCTCTCTCTCTGGGATGGAGGGGGGTTCCCTGAGTTAGGTCTCCAGGAAGACTTACTACACACAGACCAGACCGTGGCATTGTGTGTGGCTAGGTGGCTCAGGCATTTGAATACCAATGGAGGGTATTCCTTTAGCCAGGTGTCAGTCTCTGCTGGCACCACTAAGCCAGCTCTCACAAGGCCCAGTCCGTCACCTGAGAAGTGAGAATTTGGGTCAGAAGCAGCCTCAGAGGCCTTACTGTTGGCATTTAGGGAAACAGCGGGGCAGGTGTCAGTCACTAATGGAGTTGCTCAGTAGAATACTTAGAAGCCTGGCCCTTCCCAATAAAGGTGACTCCTAGTCACATGAGCCAAGGAGGACTGTATTGTCTGCAGCTCAGGACGATGAGACTTTGTCCACTCGGACTGTTCCCAAGTCAGAAGTTTTGTTAAGTCTATAACTGTTTTGCCTCTGGGCCCAATAAAACCTTCAGAGGGGAACCGCTGTAAATTTGACAGGCTGTCAGAAGACTTCCATCTCGTCCAAGTGTGAAGAACTAACGGAAGGCAGCCATAGCTGCTGCCATCTGTGGAACTAAGCACCTTACTATGTTCCAGAGCCTTGGCAAATGTCCTTGTTCAGAAATCCTCAGACGCACAGGGCAGGGGGTAATGGCACGACTCGGGAGATGGCATGAGCAGGAGAGCCTACTGTCAGCTCCCCAGCACCCATGTAAAAGCCTGTATGCAACCCCAGAGCTGGGGGACCAGAGAGAGGAGGGTGACTGTGACTTGCTGGCTGGACACTCTAGCCAAAGACCGTGCCTGGGAGAAGAAGGTGGGGTAGTTACTGAAGAAGGCGCCTGGGCTCAACTTCTGGCATCCACAAACACAGACGTGTGCCCGCATGCACGCTCCTCAGTGGGGATCTGATTATCCACTAGACTGCTCGTCTGTATGCCACACCTCCAAACACACACCTGCACACACATGCATGCGTGAGTGTGCACACGCTAGAATTTCAGAGCATTATGCTCGTAGCTGTTTTACTTCAATTGTTATGTGTAGAGTCGTACAGAGCTCGGACGGGAACGTGTCCTCACGTGGGACTCTGCCCTGTGTGAGACTTCCATAGAGGAGGCGGGAATTAAGAATTGAGACTGGCTAGATTTCCTCTGTGCCACATACAAAGTCCTATCTTTGTGTACCCATGAGCTTTGTACAGTTGGGAAACTTCAAGTCACACTCTTGAAGCCACTATGTTCCTTACTTCAGAGTTCTGAGTTGACCTGGCTAGGATTGGTAGTTTTCACCTACCACCTCATCTCCTATACCTGCAATTTGAGTTAAAAGCCATGAGAGGGGAATCGTCAGGTCAGAGGGGACCAACTGCTTTAAGCACTCAGATGCTTCGGTCCCTAGTGTTTCTGTCATAAAAAGATCAGGGCTGGCATGGCAAGCCAGCCCTGAGATAGCATTGGCTTTTGGGCAAACAGCCCCTTTTCTGTGAGGGACAGAAGGGTTTTAGTTTTTTAGTTCTGTCTGTGTTTCTACCACCTACATGGGAAGGAAGGCATACAAAGGCTATTAAATCTCAGTCCGAGACAAATTTTTCTCTTAAAGTATTCAAAGGCATTTGCAAAATAAGGAAGGGACCCTCGTGGGAAAACAAGATTGAGCCCTCATTTTCATCTGTAACTCGTTCCTGTTGACTCTCAACCTTCCCAGCTAGGGCTGATGTGTCTGGAAAGCATAACAGACGAATCTTGCAAAGGTCAAAAGGGATGATTCCCACCCCCAGTCTGCACATGTTAGCCCGAGGGAAGCAGGCGCTGACATAAAAGCCCTCCACCTGATGGGCTTATCAAATCAACCCCGTCTTTCTCCTCTGCCAGGGCGCTGCTGCAAGCAGCATGGGGGTGCCCGGGCAGTGCAAAGCTGGAATCCCCTGAGCAAGCAGCGTTTCAGCTGGCTGGACAGATCAAATAACACTTGGGCTAGTTAACAAAAGACGCAAGCGGGAAGGTGTTGGAAGCCAGAGTGTGGAAATTTACCCAACATTGTTTCTTTGACAGGGAAGGGGACACTCTCTGAGAGATGCTGCTGCATTCCTGCGGTCCTACTGCATCCGGTGGAGCAGTCTCAGTCAAGGTGGCATGGATGAGTGGGTGAAAGAAGATGCGCCCCCATCTGAAGCCTCTTAGAGGGTCCTGGCCTGGCAGCTGAGTTCTTTTTGGACTTGGGGCAGCAGGTGTAGCTGCAGAGCTCGTGAGAAAGCGGCTTTCCCCAGCTCTTACTCACCAAACTGGTTGGGGTTTGGGGACGCTAAAGGGAACTCAGGGAAAGATAACCTGGCAGCGATGGAAAGGAACCCCCAGAACCTTCTAGAACCTATTAACTGGATCCCCTCTTACTGCTCAGAACACAGAGGGAGGCTGTGATCCGATTAAGCTTTGGACCCACTTAAGGAAAGCAACACAGCTCAGCAAGCAGCTCCTGCATTTGAGCCAGACAGGAGGACTCAAAGGGAGAGAGTTGCTGCATATTTTACTCTGAGATCCAAGGAGATAGAAGATAAGGACACTGGCTTTCCCTTCTAATAATGCCAGATCCGGAAGAAGCATGAACCATTTTAAGCATCTGAGAGGGTTCTTGAAGCATAGGAGTTGGTGGCAAACCCTCCCAGTGCAGGTAAGAACAGTTGCAGCATCCAGCTGAGCACGTCAGTGAGCAAGGACTTGCGGCTGTTCCTGTCCCCTGGCAGCAGTGACCTCACCAGGAGCAAAAGCGTCCCTCAGTTGTGAGGTTTGACAGAATGAGGTGTGCTGGGGAAACAACTCGCTGGAACTTGGCCTGTCCTGCCTGTCCCCGCATCCCCCAAGAGGCCCCAGAGCACTGAGTCAACGATGGCCGAGAAAGGTGACTGCATTGCCAGTGTCTACGGGTATGACCTTGGAGGGCGCTTCGTTGACTTCCAACCCCTAGGCTTTGGGGTCAACGGACTGGTGCTGTCGGCTGTGGACAGCAGGTCTTGCCGGAAGGTAGCCGTGAAGAAGATTGCTCTGAGCGATGCCCGAAGCATGAAGCATGCGCTCCGAGAGATCAAGATTATCCGGCGCCTGGACCATGACAACATTGTCAAGGTGTATGAGGTACTAGGACCCAAGGGCAGCGATCTGCAGGGCGAGCTTTTCAAGTACAGCGTGGCCTACATTGTCCAAGAGTACATGGAGACTGACCTGGCCCGGCTGCTGGAGCAGGGCACGCTGACCGAGGAGCATGCCAAGCTGTTCATGTACCAGCTGCTGCGTGGGCTCAAGTACATCCACTCTGCTAATGTGCTGCACAGGGACCTGAAGCCCGCCAACATTTTCATCAGCACAGAGGACCTTGTGCTCAAGATTGGGGATTTCGGGCTGGCAAGGATTGTGGATCAGCATTACTCGCACAAGGTAAGACTGCCTGGAAAGGCTGCCCCCAGCGACCTGTGGGATCCTCAGGGATGCACGCAGTGTTCTAGAGGATTTGTCCTTTCTACCTTAGAATCAGGAGACTGATGTTAGCCTGGAGGGAGACGGAAGGTGCAAGAAAAGATCCATGGCTTGAAAAGTTGATGGGTATGAGGGATCTAGCTCCTTGGTTTCACCACGTGACTCTGGACTGTGTGTGTGAAAGGTCAGACTCAACAGTGTCTAAACTTTCTTTTAGCCCGGAGCTCTGTGGCTTTAATACTGTGTGGTTGGTGACTGTTTTCTATCTATCGCATCCACTGATCCGAAACGTTTGCATGATTGTGTCGTTTCCATTACTGGCTGCTCAGGACACCCCAGGAGACTCTCCATGCTAAAAACATTATGCTCTGGTCTGTCTTACCTACTCCTCTCAGCAGGGCTGGCCCATTCTCGGTCTCCTCAGTCAGTGAAGAGTGAGCAATGGGTGGCAGGGGTGGAGGGGGGGACACTAATCTGATAAACTAGCGCTCACTACAGATGAGCTGATGTCTGCCCTCTTGGGTCCTTCCCTCTGTGGAGTCAAGTCATGCTTGAGGATGATTCTGTTAGAGTCCCCCATGGTGCACCCCAGAACCATCCCAGCCGCACCGATAGTGACACACGTCACCACCATTTGTTTCCAAAAGCCCAGGCCTCCTTCCTGACCCGCTGCATCTTCGGGAATGGCCTGTTCTCCTCTGCCAGACATGTTGCCCCTGTAAGATGCCTGGGAGTTTCTCCTGAACATGTCACCAGTCACCCTGAAACAGATCCAGTCTTCCAGCAAAATCTTTATACTTATTTTTTTTTTATTAGAATAGAACATCTCACAGGAAGTAAAGTACCCCGTGAAATGTTAATAGCCAAGGGTGAGAGTAGCCATGGAAGATGAGGGTGACTCTGACCTTGGATATGGTTTTGCTCTATCTCTAGGATCTTCCTTGTTCCTCTTCTCTGTGCAATAGGAAAGAGTAGCAGGCAAAGGAGCCACGACTCCCTGTTTACCGGCACCTGCTGGAACTTGACTCCTGCCCCAATTTCAGACCCCACAGAAATCTCACTGCCCTCTGGCTTATCAATGCCACACGTTCCTTTGCTACCTTAACCATGTGCGTGCCCTCTGCGTTCATCCCCGCAGCCCTGTCATCTGTTGAGATTGACAGCCAAGTCTGTAGGCGAGAAGCCCATGGCAAAGAAACAAAAGGTAACTTCCTTCTCTGTCTTCCCAATACGACAGGCCGTTTGTTCCCTTCCCTTCTTGTCAGGGGCTATGATGTCATGCCATTGAACCAATGGTTTAACCCTGAATAGTTGTTTTCTCACAGAAATGGATCCAGAGAATCTACATTTCTATCTTGGATACATGTGTATGGGTGTTTGCCTACATATATGTCTGTGTACCATGTGTGTGCCTGGTGCCTGAGGAGGTCAGTAGAGGAGGTCGGATTGTCAGGAAGATGGCTCCTTGGGTCAGGGTTTGCCATAGTGGCAGCTTTGTTTTATTGGAAACAGGGTCCAGCTCTGTAGCCCAGGCTAGCCTGAATTACAAATCAGTCTTGGCCTCCTTGGTGTTGGGATTGCAGGCATTTCCCATCAATCTCAATTGTTGAAACAAGTCTTGGCATGCGGCATGGTATGAACCACCCCACGGTGCGAGGAGTTCAGGAGATGGGCTCCCTATTGATGGCACTGTTTTGGACAAGAATCTCTCACCCCTGGAACCTCAGTTTCCCTCACTTTTGACAGAGCAGTGTCCTCTCTGCGTCTCTGACTTGTAGATAAGGATCAGAAATACCCATCAATGTAGAATTGCTTGAAAATTGGTAAAAACTACACTGAGATGAAGCACAGTGCAGGGGCCTGGGGCTGCAGAAGGACGGGGGTCACATGACTCTGCTTGCCATGTTCCTGCCACTTCCTGGTGGGACTTTTCATTCTCCCCATGCAGAGGAATTCACGTGTTCTCATTTCATCTCCTTAAATGAGAGGGGGTGGCCTATATGAGGCTAGAGACAGTAACTGGAGCCAGTCACTAACCTGGTGTGTGTTCACATTGACCTGGCTGGTATCCCAGGGTCAGTCGGGCGCCACCTACTGTAGCCATTTGCCCTTATTCATTTTCTGTTCTTAGCTTGCTGCCCTCCTCTCCCTCCAAAGATGAGGAAGGCTTTGTACTTGCTGCTTTTATTTATCCACTGTGCACTGAAATCAGTTCTCACTTAATCCTCATAATACTGTGAGGCACTTAGGGCGAATGGGCCATTTGACAACCCAGACAAGTGACTTTATAACACAGCATGAGGCTCCCAGGGCCTGGGAGGGGAGGAGCCCAAGGAACTGGGGCCTTCTCACACACAGTGAGGGTTCTTCTTCCTGAAGCACACTGGATTCTAGGTGGGAACTTCCTTTGAGGTCCTTCTTCTCTTCTAGCACTGACCACTTTCCACTCTACCTGGTGGGCATTTTTGTCTGGGTCTGTTCCCTCCCTGGCAGAGTCCCATGCTATTGGGGGGATGTTTCTTGTTCAGAATGGAGTCTTACTGGTTCCTGAGATCTGGGCCTCAGTTGATTTTGCCTGTTTTACTGGTCAGAGGGAAGGACCTTATGGATAGGAAGCTAATGTGTTTATAGACTCCATGGTTGGAAAGTCTAACCCAGAAAAGGAACTCCACACTCTTGAGATGTGTGTGTTCCTGTCATGTGCACCTGTGCTTGCCAGTGTCCTTGGAGAAGGGTGTCACCAGGCCATCTGCTCTGTGAACACTGTGTCTCTTGAAGAGGATCATTACTTACCTGGACTTACCTTTTCCATATACTGATCCAGTCCAGGACCAGAGTGGTCCAGCTAGAGACTTCGTGGCTATGCATGATCCACCTAGCAGTGTGTAGCAGTCTGGTCTTCACCCTTCCATCTTTATCCTGGGTAGACAGTGTCTCTTCCACGCCTGCATCCTTCATCTGCTATAGGACCTTCCTAGGGCAGGTACCCACTCTGCTGGTCTATAGGAGATTCCAAAAGAAACACAATGTAGACAGTCCCACAGGCCAATCCAATGTAGACAACCCTGCGGGTCAACCCCACTGGTCAGCTCAATGTAGACAACCCCGCATTGAGATTCTCTTCTTAGATGATCCTTGTTTGGGTCAAAAATGACAATTCAAACTAACCATCAGAACTAGTGACTTGCTGCCAGCCATGCCCCACCTTCCCCACCTCCTAAAAGATGACACAGACCCACCCAAAGCCCCCAGAACATGACCTTCTAAGGGGACATTTCAGGTTCAAACCGTGACAGTCATTATTCAGCTTACTGCATGGTTGAGAGTTCCTTTTCCTTCCCTAGACGATGCCTGGAATAAGAGATCCATCTGCAGGCTTCATGGCTATCCTGCCCGTCCCTATCATTTTACAGGTAGACCGATGAAAGGGGAAGAGCCTTGTGACTCCAAGCCTCTGTGCATAGCTTGTGACTGTGCGTTATTCTGTTTTGTTTTATAAGCCCGCTTCTCATATATTTCCATTCCGCTGCAGCTTCCATTTTCGCTGTGGGCTACTCTGTAAGCAGCTGGGTTTGGCCTGAAACTCCTGATGTATCCTGCCCTGGCCTCAAACTCCATATCCTCCTGGCTTAGCCTCCTACGTGCTATGTTACAGGTGTGCACCCCATACCCTGCTTCCATCTGCTTCTCTCCTAGGATTCTTATTTGTCAGCTGAAGACGGGGGGGGGGGGTCAACATTCTTTCAGACGCTCTAGGGACTAAGCCACTCACGGAGCTACTTGCCCAGGTAGATGTCATGATGAAGCCAGACCTAGTTTACTTCTGCTGAAGCATGGACTCATTCTTGTCAGTGTGGCTCTGAGAGAGTTGTGACACTTCCTGAGAGCATATCCATCCCTGATTTTTGAGTCCCTTTCTGCTCACTTCCCCTACAGACCTTATTATTAGTTCTGTGTTATTTGTGTTAAGAAGTAGCTGAGTGATCTTAGTGTATTTTCCTTTGAATTTATCAGATAAGGAGATGAATGATCTCAAAGGGGTAAAAAAAATGCTTAAGACTTCATTGAACCCTAGGTAAACTCTAGGAAATGTTATCAACTCCCTGGAAAGCAGGCATGATCTATCCACTCACTGAGAGCCTCATTGTCAGAGTGAACGGGGTCACCTGGAGCCTTCCAAACCTGCACAGGGACCTCTGAAGATCGCCTGCAGACCCAGCTTCCATAGGGTACAGAGGGAAATGCCCAGGTGAGAAAGGAGGAGGAAACAGGCTCATGAGAATTTGGGTAGCAAAAGGTCTTCCATTTTGGCAGGTTCTGAAGCAACTGTGCCCTTCCTGCTAGGCTGGTGCTTTGAGCATGCGGGGTTGTCTACATCGAGCTGACCAGTGGGGTTGACCCACAGGGGTGTCTACATTGGATTGGCCTGTGGGACTGTCTACATTGTGTTTCTTTTGGAATCTCCTATAGACCAGCAGAGTGGGTACCGGCCCTAGGAAGGTCCTGTAGCAGATGAAGGATGCAGGCACACACAGCACAGCTCTGGAGATCCTCAATTGCATTTCTTCGGAAACCACTTGTTCCCCCATGGTACCATTTGACCAAAAGTTACACAAACTGGAATCCTAAACAAAAGGATCCCTGCATGTTTCTGCTTGATTTTAACAGTTGGGAGATATGAACGGTGATTTTTGGAAAACACGCACTTCTCCTTCTGGTGTAAACTACTTCAAAGATGTTATTTGAAAAACAAAACGCTGGTTTCACAGTTGGATAGGAACGAGTGTTTGAAGGCTTGGCAGATTGCTGTAGTTTGTTTAAGGCCGTGGTTCATTTGTGGCCCCGGAGGAGCCCATGAGACTAAGCACAGTCTGCAGCCTGGGAACCCTGCCAGGGAGAACTGGAAGCCAAGGCTGCCTTCATGGTGCTGGTTTAGTGTCACTTTGCCTCCTCCCCTATCTGTTCTACCTGCCTTTGATGACCTCTGCCATCTTCCCAAAAAGATACCCAGAAAGTGTCTTCCTTCCTACATCATAAACTCTGGAAACTGACCCAGAGGAAGAATGGTCTCATCTGTGGCTTTAAGAGCATCGTTGCAATTAGGAGAGCACCCTTTGGGGTCTCAGTGCTTGCTTATATCCCAGATGGTCTCTGCTGGGAAAACAGTGCAGAGGATGGGGAAGACCCGCCCAGGACCCCACAAAGGACTAGGGCCCATCATACTGGTACCATGGGGGACCGAGACACCCACAGAGGCCATGGGAAAATGGACATGTAAAAAGACATCTTGCTAAGGGACCAGCCAGTGGAGAAGGTTACTTTCTTCTTAAGCTATTAAACATGTTATTCCAAATCAGTGGAGCTGAAAAGATGTATTTAAAAGACTATGGGATTTCCTTTTTAAAGAGGAAAAATATGACTGAAGAGATTAGAACCGAGGCTGTCCTGAAGAGTAAGTGTCTGGACGCTCAGGTAAACTTGGAAAACTAATTTTCTGGGCTCTCAGGGCCACCTTGCTCCCCTTCACTGTAGAAGTCCTGGGAACAGGTACCTCAGCCTCGTGGTGTCCTTCTCTGCCCACTACCCCCAGGCTCTTCCAAAAGCAACCCCACCGATCTCCAGGGGGTATTTCACAATTACTCCACCACAAGCAGTGATCAGTCAGGACTAAGCTCTTCAGAGTCCTGAGGTAAGGTCCTGAGGTTGCCTTGCTTGCCAGGATTCACCTTTGGCTGAGCCAGAGAGAAAGAGGCTTTCGGTACCGGCTACTTACCAACCAGTCTGCTGTTTGGTCATGCTCAAATGGTACACAGCGTCTATACATTGCTACTGCCTCCTCAAACCCAAGTTCAGCTTCTCAAGTATGCCTGGGGGTGGATTGTCCCTTGGGAGCAAACAGCTGACTAAATGGTTCAGGGGAATCTATGGCTCCTCTCCTCTGACCTCCCTTCTGTGAACACCCACCTGGCACTCACCTGTCAATCTGGGCTCCCCGCTGCTATGACAAGCTCAAAAGGTTCAGAGTCCGGGAACACTCAGCCTGCCAATGATGCTGAGAAGCATCCCATAGAGTACAAGGCTGGCGGGTGGCAAGTTCTTTATTACTGGAACAAAGTGTCTTTATTTTCCTCTCATTTTAAAAGTTTATGTTCTCTGGATTCAAGATTCACATGTTTTTGTCCGTCGTTAAGAACGCCCTCTCTCTCTGCTTTCTGTCACTGTTTTTACAAAAAGATGAGATGTTTTTCCTTCCTGCTGCTAGTCCCCTGTATGTCATGTGCTTTTTTTCCCTCTGGCCACTTTCAAGATTTTCCTCCGCTGTCTAACTGTCAGCAGCTGAAACATGCTCTTTTTTATTCAGCCTTTGCTGTGTTGGACTTTTGGGGACAGCGGTCTAAAACAGAAGGTTCTGAGGGTGGGAACTGTGCCTTCTCTGACTTTAATGGCTCCCATCTAAATCAGGATCGTACAGCTGAGTTGGAGACCAGCGCTTTTCTCGAGCACAATTTGCAGTCCCCCACCTCACCCAGAGTGACAACACCAACTTGTCATTGTGCCCCCCTGGAAATGCCATAAGCAATGACAGCTCCGGTCCCACACACTGTTCCCTCACGCCCACATAAACTACCATTCACCCCTACAGAGTCTCAGATGTCCCCAGTCATCGAGTTCTCCAGGAGAGTCAGTCAATCGCCCTCCTTGCCCCCTCCTCTTATCCACACTCTTGAGTGGCCTGTTTGCCTCTTCCAGATCCCCCAGGGGACCCTTGGATTAAGGACACATCTCATTCACGCCCATTTTTCTGGCATTTAGCATAGTATCTGACCCATAAAACGTGCTCAGGAAATGCTGGTCGACTCATGTACCAGCATCTCCGGATGACGCTTAACTATTCCTCAGGACAGCTTTTTAACTATTTAACCTCCCCTGCCCTGTCGCTTCCACAGCCCTGCAGTCTGGGGCCCCTCTGTCTCTTGTTACTGGATGCTTGCTGGTGTTAAATGACTCATCCTCAGATTGTCTGTAATAGGCACTATCGGCAGATGGGGACACTGAGGCACAACAGTCACCCAGGCAGTCTGACTACCAAGCCCAGCAGAGGACACACGTTCAGTCCCTGGCCCACTGTCTGTCATTTTCAGCTGACTGTTCTGCCCAGGGCCCACACCATCTTACCTGTCCTCTCGTTGACCCCCATCTTCCTGTCAGAACCTTTCTGAAGTTCCATGAAGAATAGACCCTAAGTGATTTCATCCACCCAGAGTGAGGGTGAAGTCTCTGCTCTGTAAATGACACCCCACCCCTGTTCCTGTGGGTTCTTTGCCAGTGTGTCATCCTAAGGGCTCACAGTGGGCTGTTGGCCAATTAATTTGTTAGTTCCATATTCTCTATTTTAAATTTATGTGGTTGGGTTTTTGTTTGCTTTTAAGCTCAAGCACAGGTTGTGTTTGCTCCTGATAGAGCTCTATCTTCTTGGCTCATAAAGATCTTTGTGAATCTTTATTCTATCATCCAACTCTGTCCTTCACAGCTTCATAATATATTTAAGGACTTCACCTGCCTCCTAGGACTTCCCCTACACCGCTAATTAAAATGTGCATAAAGAGATTAGGCCAAAGGCCCAGCCTCATGGCCACCAGGCCCCTCTGGCCTGTGAACCACACAACCAGGTACCCATTTACATAATTATTTAGCCATTTAACCCACATTTTTAAAACTTGTCCACAAAGATGTAGAGGATGTAGCTAGAGGAGGAACAGTCTCTTTATTGAGGCTCAGGGGCACTGTTCTCAGATCTCTTGTGTTCTACCTCAGTTCAATTTAAGCTCCCTCTGAAGCAGAATAAAGCTGCATGGCCGTCTGCAACACTTTAGCCCCTAGACACGCACAGTACGGGTGTTGGCCGACATTACTGTTTTAAGAAAAATGGATACGTGAAAACTCTAAACTTCAAGAAATCATGTTTATCCCCACAATGGTGTGTCATGCAACTGTTTTCAATGGTGTTAAAGGTGTTTAGAATCACAGAGAAAAGCCTTACATAGTGATGAGCTTAAAAGGTAAGACAGTGACTAGCCAGGTGGCCCAGAGCGGGAAACTTCTTGCCCGGTTGGAGCAGGGCTGGCTCCCTGAAGCCCAGGTGAAGGGAGATGAGAACACATCTCCCACAGGAGCCCCATGGTGTGGGCACCACGTGCACACACATAATTTAAAAAGCAGTGCACAGGCCAGGCAGTGGAGGCACATGCCTTAAATCTCAGCACTTGGGAGACAGAGGCAGGTGGATCTCAGTGAGTTTGCAGCCAGCCTGGTCTACAGAGTGAGTTCCAGCACAGCCAGGGCTACACAGGGAGACCCTGTCTTGGAAAAAACCAAAAACAAAATACAAATACACAGAACTGTATAGGGGATATGATCATAGCACCTGAGAAAAAATAAGAAATATACATTAAAAACAGGCTACAGGAGCTGAAGAGAGGGGTTGGTAGTTAAAGAGCACTGGCTGACTTTCCAGGGGACCCCAGCCCCTGTATGCACATGACGTACACTCGGACACATACCCAAAAATTTAAAATAATTTTTAAAAACCCAAAAATTTAAAATAATTTTTAAAATAGACTACAAATAGAGACTCCAAGATGTTAGTGGCAATTGATGTTTGTATTTTTGTTATAGTTTCAAAATTCCCCAAATCGTAGGGGTGAGACTATGCATGGCTTCGTGAGAATGAGTTTTCCCAGTGAGCGTTCAGGAAATTTGACACAAAAGTAAGTTCACTGAAACTGTATTCATTATGGGGGGGGGGGGGGGGAAACCTGTTTAATCCAAATCCTTCAGTTACCCAGAGAGAATAGAGGAGCCTGGGAAAACTGACCCTCAGCCATGTTCACTGGTATAAGCCTTACCTCCCCGCCCACCCAGAGTGGCCGTTCTGCTTCAGCATCTGTTTCCCGGTTCCCCACCCCCACAACCCCTGCCAGGAAGCAGGAAGCAGGGCAGCTCTCTCAGGTAGAGTAAGCAGGTGTTAGTGGGTACCTCCATGAGCCTGCCTGTGGCTGGCTCCATCCCCAGACTCCGTCCGCTTACTGGACTGAGGGAGACACCAGATGATGTGTGAAATCTTCAGTCTTGTCAGGCATCAGGAAAGTACCCGACAGATAGTGGCTGCTGCTTAGCTGTGACTCTTGAGTCTTGGACACCGGACTTTCTACCACTCGTGGTGAATTGGGAGTGGGGTGAGGTGTCGCCCTTGTTTCTCTTCTAGGGTACAAAGGCATGCGGAAGGGTGGGAATGAGCGAGAACACCTTGGGGTGAACTTGTTGCAGCGGGTTGATGAAGTACTAGGTTTATGAATAGGGAGGCCCTCAAAAGGAGGCCACAACAGGAGGCCCTAAATGTTAACACTTTTGCAGTTTGGCTAAAGGCTGGTTCTAGTTTGAAGGTTACATGTGGGATTGTAGCCAAAGTCTTTAATAATGAGTAGGCTTTGGGCCAAATCATGAGAATAGACACCGGCAATAACCAGTGAGAGCAGGCAGTGGACACTGGCAGTGACCAGTCAGAGCGGGCAGTGGACACCGGCTGTGACCGGTCAGAGCGGGCAGTGGCTTCAGGTTCTGTCACACTGCTTTCTCTGCTTCATTGTCCCCACTGGAAACCTACTGAGACCCAGACCCTGGAAACATAGATTTCCCACAGAGGAACCAGCACTCCCTGCTCCAGCACATAGCAGGTTGGTAGAAAGCCACCTGTTCTGGTCTTCCTTGCAGTCGGACTGTGCTTCAGATTTGTCTGTAAACTTTTTAAAACATGGTATACTATTCCCCATATGATTGAATGACTTTTAGAATTACTCATGTATCTATTGCTAGAATTTATTTTAGAACATTTCATTGCCCCCCAAAATAACTGTGTTCCCCGGTTGCCACCTCCTTCCCCAAGTTCCCATCACCTACTCTAAGTAGCCACACATGTTTCTGTATGCATAGAGTCGACCTTGCTGGATATTTCACTTAGCCATATAATATATGACCCTTTCACCTTTTGGGTCAAACTTCTTGCATTCAGCAGAATGCCATCAGATTTATTCAGTGGTAAAGCAGATATGAGAGCTTCATTTGTCTTTATTATCTAATAATAATCTATATCAGAGCTGTCTCGTAACTCTATTGATAGACATCTGGGTTCTTTCTTTTGGGGCTATTATAAGTAATACCGGCGTGGACGCTCATGTGCACGTTCTCCTATGGACATGTTTTATAGAGAGACATCATTGAATCATGTGTTTCTGCTAAGGAACTGTCCTATCAGACTCCATTGCAACATTGTAGCCCATAGACAAGGTGTGAGGGGGTTTGTTCTCTCCATGACCTCAAACTTCATTTTTTCCCTAGTCCTCCAGCAAGTGTGAGTAGGATTTCACTGTGGTTTGAATCCATCCATGGTTGACGGTGCTGAGCCTCCTTGGTGTGCATAAAAGCCTTTTACATGTCTCTGTGTATCTAGAGATCTTTGCCTATTTTAATTGGGTTATATTATTAATATTAATTTAGAACTTGGAGAGGCTTCATTTATTCTAAGTCCAAGTTCTGGGGCTTGTTGCTTCGCTTTCTTTATACCGTCCTCAAAAGTGTAAATGTTTTTAGGCTGGGTGTCTAGCTTGGTGGGAAAGCTCTCTGGCCTGGCAGGCTCAGGTCCTGGATTTTACCTTCAGTATCGCAACAGAAAAAGAAAACAGGTTTCCATTTCAGCAATATCCATCTTGGTTTTTTTAAAAATATTTATTTATTTATTTATTCATTTATTTATTTATTTTTAATGCAATATTCTATGCAGGTCAGAAGAGGGCACCAGACCTCATTACAGATGGTTGTGAGCCACCATGTGGTTGCTGGGATTTGAACTCAGGACCTTTGGAAGAGCAGGCAACGCTCTTAACCGCTGAGCCATCTCTCCAGCCCAGGTTTTTTTTTTTTTTGTTGTTGTTGTTGTTGTTACTTTAGTTTATGGTGTCTTAACTGAAGGGGCGTGGCCGATCGGAAGTTGTAATTAACCAAACCAACTTAAAATAATATTTAGCTTTAATAAACAGAAGAAAGGAAACTTACAAAACCAGGGTTCCAGCCATTCAGAAGAGCAGGAACACAAAGAGGAAGAAACAAGCGCACATGGGTATTTTATCTGTTTTTCTGTGGCCCCAGAGGGACACACACTAAACAGATGGTGATTGGCTAAAGTCTCCCATCACTTAACCAGGAAGCCACTGCCAGTCCTGTGTGCTTCCCGCTCCCAGACTATGTTTAGGGAGGATGCCTGGTTTAAAAGTGTGGCTAAAGCACGTCTTAAGCACGGCTCCAGACAGTGACCCTCGGCTCCAAGCTCTGTAGAGAACATTGTCTCTGTGACAGGTGTCTGATGCCTCCAGTGAGTCCTGCCAGAGACCCAGCAGGTCAGAACCCTAACAAGAGCATCCACAAATAATGCTAGTGACTCTTGATCAACTCTTGTTTCATAGATACATGGCTGTCACAGCCAGGTAAAAACTCTGAACTCAGCTATGTACCCAGAGAGACTTCTAGAAAAGGAAATGAGGGGAGGGGACGAGAAAGAGGAGAAAAGGAGATGGAGAGATGCCAACATGGTGGCCATCTTGCATAGCTCCTAACACTCCAAAATGTAACTTGCCTGAGGTAATGGCAGAGTCAGCTTTGTGGAGGGCGGCAAGGAACAGCAAAACAAAAACAAGTCTCTTTAGGAATTGTTGGATTTTCTCTTTTAACTTCAAATTGGTTTCTAGTCTGAACCTTCATAGTCCAAGCTGCCAAATGTAATTTAAGGTTCCCTGTTCCTACCTGTGGGCTTGCGCCATGATAAACTAAAATTCAGAAAGTCCGGCAAGTGAAGGAAGCCGTTCAGTCATAGCAAATTAAATTCTGTTCCTGGGGTGTTATGTACCAAGGCCGGAAATTGAATGAGGACATTTGAAAGATATTTCGAGTGACGGGGTTTGAGACAAAGGCTTTTTTTCTTAACCCTCGTGTGGCCAGAACTTTGCCCCACTCCCTGAACGGCTACCAAAGCTTTGCCTACCATCTGTTCTTTGCGAAATTATGCTTTTGAACAATAGCTGTTCTCAGATGTGGCTCTGGCTTAAACAGATTAGATCTACATGGTTTATACTTAATCACATTGCCAAATGTGGGGCACCTGTTCTTGTTACAGACCCACAGCTGGTTTTGCAAACAGACCACCAGTGCCCTCTATACCCCTGTACTGCAAGGTGTCCCTCCATCCAGCTTGGGCCCTCTTGATTCACCTGCTCTGGGAAGTGAGACTTCCCTGAAGTCCCAGTGTGCATGTATAGGTCCTTAGGAACCTTGGATGTCTGGAAGAGTCGGGAGCAAGGTTCAGTGGAGATTGTAGATTCTGGGCTGTGGGACCATAGAACAAGGCCCAATGAGGTCAGGTCTACATGTGCCCAGATAGCATGCAGATGGAGACAAACTTCCCTGAAACATGCATTCTCCAGATGGGACATATCTTCCAACACTCCACCTTAGTGCCTGCAAACATACCTTGCTCTCCCCTCTCTCATTTCCACCACCCCCACACACACCTACTCCCAAAACCTACTCTAGACTTCAAGAAAGGGGAGGGGCTAGTGCCAGCCATTGACATTTTGGACTTACAATGTAACTTTTACTTTTGCTATGAAAGGGAAAGATCCCTTGGGTATTTACCAGTAGGCGGGGCTGTATTTTTCAAGAAACCTTTTTGTCCTTGCTGTAGGAACCACAGCCCTTGTCTTTTATAATCTAGATCGTGAGTATTTCACCTGAACATCCCCGCAGGGCCGCACTCATCCCTTGTGACCCCCTCTGCCCTTGGCCTGGTGATGTATATAAGACCTTCAGGTCAGCCCACTGTACACAAGAGAGGATTTCCTTGGGTTTTGCTGGGGAGGATCCTGGAAGTTTAATGCCGAAGCAGCTGAGAGGATATATGCCCCAGTTCCATTCCTTAGGAACTCCATGCAGTTGGATGGACTGTGAACCTTCTCTGGCTTGCCTCTCCTAACCTATCAAAGGCAAACAGCATCAACCATATAGGATTACAGCGCTAAACAGAGTGCTCTGTACCATGCCTGGAGGGGGTAGGCAGTAAGCCAGAGCTCCTCCAAGATCTTACTTTGGATGGGAAAGACCAAGGGACACATGAAAGAAGACTGAAGGAGGAAAATAAGCTAGAAGCTGGGCCTCGGGAACTTGGGACAAAAATACCTGCTTCTGCCCATCCCAGCTTGACCAAGTATCCTCCTATGGGGTTCCTCGGGAGAGGAACTCTTTGAAGGGGTGGCTGGAGTCCAAGTTTTATATTCCTGAGTAGAGACAGGAGCTCCAGGCAGGAAAAGGTTAAAATACTCTACACAGGGTGACAACATAGAGGTGGTTTGTTGTCAGACTTAACAAACCGAGTTTGTTAGGGTCCCACATAGTAGGAAGAATTGACTTTTCAAAGCTGTCCTCTGGCCTTCCTACACCTGTAAACCATTACATAGAATGCAAGAAAAAAAAAGATCATGTTTCCTTTCTCTCTCTCTCTCTCTCTCTCGCACGTTTCTTCAGTCTACATCCAGTGTTCCCTGCTTACACATACATTTATTATCCACTTGTCACATCTAGCAATGGGGACCAGCAGAGACACTCTGAGCAGAGAAAAATGGCAGCAGATTGTCTGACAGGTAAGGAGACAGAGAGCAGAGGAGCAGATGAGTTGCCAGGCCCAGGAGAGAGAGACTATGGGCCCTTCTCCCGTGCTCCTCCACAGTGTTTCCCAGAGCTGCACTAAGATCTAGATTTTAGCCAATGTTCCAAATCTTGCCCCTTCAGAAGGTAATGAGTTATGTTCAGTGCATTTAAAAAAGCCAGTTGAGAATTTGTGCTGTGATGTGATGGTCATGGCCCCCCGTACATGCAAATGTCCCTTACCCTTTTTTTCCATCTGGTTCCCAATAGTACAGGAAGGGCCCATGTTATTAGGCCCATTTTACAGAGGAGAAAAATGAGGCCTCAAATGGCTGAGACTTTCCCAGTCTTAGAGACCTCGAGAATGGTGATCTGAAATTGACTCCGGAGCTTCTGTCCTGAAGTACAATCCTCTTCCCTCCAGACATTTTCAAGCATAGTACTTGGCATGCTGGGTCTGTGTGAGGCCACCTGGTTGTGGCAGGGACACGGCTTCCCACCTCTGAGCAGTGTGTGTTTGGTGTTCAGGACTCACATTTTCCGAGGAACCCCTCATCAGGCAAGTGTTAAACTTTCACTTCTTCACCATCCACCCCAGGTACTCAGACTACCCAGGGTCCTTGGCGTCCTTGGTGACCCCTTTCATGAGCCAAACGTGTCCCCCTCCCTCACATCACAAGCACCCCCCCTTCACTGGGATTCTGGGCCCTCAGTGTCCCACCGAGAGCCCTCTAGTGCACCTCTAGATGGCATTCTCCTAACAGAGCCAGCTCTTTCAGCCTGTGCCTTCTCCACCCAACACAGGCCTACGTTAAACACTTCATAGTGGGCTTAGACTGAGGACAAGCAGCCACGCTTTCCATTGTCTGTTGCTCCGTCCGATGCAGGGCAGGTGAGCTCCTAAAACAGAGTCTAGACTACAGTCCTAGCAGACAAAGTGGGCAGAGAGCTCGTGGGAATGTCAACATCACACATATACAGTAGATATTCCATTTTCCCCTATGTGGTGAGCTCCCTGAGGACCTGGCCCTTGAAGTGACCTTTATGGGTTCTAAAGATTTAGGTAAGCACAGAGAGGAAGCTGCCTTCCAGGCAGGGGCAATTACAATGTGCAAAGAGCAAAGGTGGTGGATGACCTCTATGGAGATAAGGGTCCCTGGGGAGAGGAGAGGGGAAGAGAGGGTCAGTAGTTGAGACTGGTCAAAAAGCTTGAATACAACATAACAAGCAAAATAGAGGAACCCATCAAAATAGACCTGAGAAAGGAGTCCGAAGTGGCTGGGGGCTTCTATCTGTTTCCCGCTAGTCCTGATGGCAGCCAGCAACACAGGAACTACAGTCTGCTGTGCCCATGAGGGACCCAGGCCAGAGACTAAGAGCATTGCTGTCAGTCACCAGAAAACGAGTTGCTGGCACAGGATTTGAACCCAGAGCCAAAGCAGGTGTTCTCAACACAGATTTGCAGCATCTGAGGACCCTTCTATCTGGCAGGGGAATAGCCAATGCGCTATTGAGATGGGAGCCAAGTCCTGCCAGGGGGGAAAAGTAATCATGCCGAAAACTTTTACACAGTAAACCGAGAGTCAGGCCTCCAGCAAAGCAGGGGCATTTACGAAGATTTGCAAGGAATTTTGACTTTTTTTCAATCAGGGCGTTGAGAAATTGGTTTAATGAAGTTCCTGATGAGCCCACATGCATAAAGTCCTGAGTTTGGATGTCTGGCACCCGTGCAAAAAAGCCAAGCATGGTGGCACACTATTACCGTCTTGGCACCAGAGAGGCAGAGACAAAAATGCTGGGGCATCCGACTAGCTAGCCTGACTGAGTCAGTTCAGGGACAGACCTTGGCTCCAAAGGAAAAGAAAGGTGGAGGGTAAAAATGAGTAAGTGACAGCCCTCCTCGCCAGCTGTGTCTATTACGGATGGGCTGCCCACCTCTTTGACCGTGCTGTTGGTTAACCATGAAACCCGGATTGCCATTCTCCTTTGGAACCGTCACAGTGCCAGGAGTCAGGACCAGAGTGCAGGAGCCTCATAAACACGAATCCTCTCCTGCAACCACCCCCACCCCCGCTTAGTCCCATCCCCTCCCCCAAATGACCAGCACAGCTCCATGTCTTTGGCTCCCTGGTTCTGGCTTCTTTTGAGGAGCCAAGTCCTTGCAGACGCATTGCATCTGGTGGAGGAGCAAGGTGCAGAGTGAACTCTGCCTGTTCGGGGGGGGGGGGGGGAGCAGAATGTGATTCTCATTGTTCTCTGAAAGTGATGCCAGGGTTTAGGCCCTTGATAAAGGAATCTAGAGGGACCAAGGAGGAAGTGGGGGATAACCAGGGAGAATGTTCTGGTGTCCAAAATCTCTCCAACCTTCTGGTGTGAGGAGGGAGGAATTCCCTTTCAAAATTATGGCAGCTTCTCTGAAGTCACCCCCACCCCTCAGTCTCTGAGGAAACTCTCCAAGGTGATCAGACCTCTAGATAATTTGTCTCCACATGTAAGCCCCTGGAACCTGTGGCTGACTTCAAAGTTCTAGAATACATCTTCACATTCCTTCCTAGCTTAGAAATTCTCACAAGAGCGTCCCTGTCCTCTCTGCCCACTCCTCTCGCTCTTTTCCTCACCATGGAGTTTGTGAAAGCTAACCTTGTGGCCACACACCCACACACAGTTACCTTCCACACTGGAAGGAATTCCCGAAGCCAGGCATTTGCTGGAGCCCAAGGCAAGGCAGAGTTAGGAATCCATTTAGCTGAGTTAGTGGGATGTGTTTACACGGATTTCTGTTACCTCTCTCTCTACAGTTACTGCCAACACTTAACCAATTAAGTTCCTCCTCCAATACTCTGTGACACACTGAATCAACTCGCTGAGGTCATTGAACAAAGGAACAAGGCCAACCCAGTGACTCAGAGCATGGGACTACAAGTGGGTGTCAGTAGTCTCCAAAATGCCCCCAAATCTTACAATTCATAGGCAAAAGGATATTTCATATTTACCGCATATTTGATAATCGTCCTGCACATGTCTAAGATCTACCAGTATCTAGTTTTGAACCTGAGAGGTGTCTTCAATCGCAACCATACTGTAGTCTCATCCATACTGGAGGAAGAGACCATATTATCTTTTCAATTATCTTCCAAGCGCTGCTTTAAATTCTGTGGGAAACTATATTACAAAATTCCCATAGAAAAGACAATTAAAAATTATGTGCACACATTTGCTACCTGTCATTTGCCAAGCGGCTAATTAGTGGAAATGTGATTTTCATGAATTCTGTGATATTTGCAGTATCTGCCAACTTTTCTGTAATTTGTTGCCATTTCTTCTTTGATTCAAAATAAACATTCATTTTCATACCTAATTTTATATTCACAATTTGGTATTTTTAAAAGATTCCCAAACCTGGTCCCACCTGGCCCTTTCTCTTAGACTTTCTTTGGACAGCCAGCTCCCAAATAATGACACATAGACCTATTATTAATTATGAGTTATGACTTTTAGCTTTGGCTTGTTGCCACCTAGCCTTTATAACTTTAATTAACCTGCTTCTCCTAATCTATGTTCTGCCACGTGACCCTCTGCCTCTCCTCCATTCCATATATACTTCCCTCTGTGTCTCGCTGGCATCTCTTTTGCAGCTGGATTTATTCCCGGGTTCCTCTCTTTCCGGAAGTCCCAGCTAACCTCTCCTGCCTAGCTATTGGCTGTTCACCTTTTTATTAAACCAATCATAGTGACACCTCTTCACACAGTATAAACAAATATCCCGAAACAAGGCTGGGTTTGGGGAGGCATGTTTGTTTACGATGGTGATGATTAGGGCATGCATGTGTGTGTGCGAGCATGCAAGCATGCATACATGTACATTAACACCAAGTGTCTTCTATCTCGCTCCACCTTATTTTTTTGAGACAGGGACTCTGAATCTGGGGCTCACGGATTGGCTACACTAGCTGGTCAGGGAGCTCTGGGAATCCTTCTGTTTCTGCCCTAGCCTCCAGCACTACGGTTAATGAGAGACTTGTGATGTTGCTACTGTGACCTCAGCTGCCTCCTCTGCAGAGCAAGGGCAGCAGAGATGGAGAGACGAGAGAGAGCAGGGAGAGCTGAGAGCGGTGGCCAGCCCACGGTCAGCACCCGCCAATGTGTCCTCTTTATTGCTCTAGCTGCTCAAAAGTGCTTTGGGAATGATAGTTTCTGTCTTTCTGAGTTGGGGGTGATGGTGTTTGGTAAAATTCAGAGTCTGGCAGCAGGGCTGACTGAAGACAGGTCAGCAGCCTAGAGGACTCAACTGGAACATTGTAGTGCCGCAGACCAGCGACATGGGAGTCTACAGCACTCTGCAGTGCCGAGATTGCAGGGCCCTCACTTGAACAGAAGCACTGCCTGTGTCCTGTGGGTTTTTGGCTTCTGAACAGCTCCCTTTTAACTGGTGGTCAATTCCTGGCATTAACTTTGGTTTGGGACTATCATTTAGCAAGAATTTCAAACAGGCAATCGGGGCATAGCCACCGTTCCTTTAGCTTAACGTCTGTGCTTCATCACTCGAAGGCGAAGTGAGCAACCACCCTGTAGATGGCGTACTGGGGAAGCTGAGCTAAAACAGCTAAAATCTACCCTTAGGGCTCGCTACCTGCTTTCCCCCTACCGTAAAACTGACAGCTGAGGGATCAGGCTGCTATAAATTGCACTTATGTAGCCTAAACAAGCCTCAAACTCATCATCCTCCTGCCTCAGCCTCTTGAGTGCTGCGGATCCTCAGGAAATGAGCTGTCAACTGCTGCTGTCAAATCCTTTCGGTGCCGAGCAAATGCTCAGTCAGCGTGACTTCCCTCCTCCCCCCAGATGTTCCCAGAACCTAAGTACTGTGTGTCAGTGAGGGGCCTGAGCCGAAGACTGGCAGGTGGGAGGGGGCAAAGCAAGCTTGCTGCCTCCTTTAAGTTAGGAGAAGACGGCAGAAAGGTGAGACTTCCGCTCATGATAACCCGATCTGTACTCAGATGTACCCTTGTGCTAGCTGCTGCCCCGGACCACTCGCCCCATGTCCTTCCCATGTTTGGTTTTGGTTTTCCTTCCCATACTTCTCTCCACGAACATGTTATACGTGTGACCGCTCAGCTGCCTTTCCTACTAAAATGCACACTCCTATTACACGGACTCTGTTTTGTTCCCTGCCGGCATCATGTCTCCACTCTGCAAATCATTGCTGAGTTTGACCTTGGCCACACCATTCAGCTCCCTAGACTCCCTTGGGCCACTTTGATAATGAAATACACCAATAAGAAAGCAACGCTGGGCACCGTGCCTGGCGCACCCGAAGTTCTCAATCCTCGCTGCCGTTTGATGAGTTATTTTCTAGATTGTGGTTTCCCCAGGATCAGCTGTGTGGAAAAGCTGTGTCGCTGTCAGGGACTTGGTTCATCCTGAGCGGAGCTAGAAATAGCAAACGGCGCTAATTAGGGACTATGAAATTGCTGCTTACCTTCCCAAAGCCAGTGAACTCAAGATCTCTCAGAGAGACCCCGCTTCTCAAATATGACTGCACGCTGGAGTCCACAGGGGACGCTTAACAATTATTGATGCCTGGATCTCACCCCAGAGACTCTGATGTCGTTGATGTGGCTGGTGGCCTGGAGAACAGGACTTTCTTAATTCCCCAGGTACTTTTAACCTGCAGTAGGTTTGAGAGTCCCTGCTCTACAGATTTCCGCTTAAAAGTCAGTGAGACAAACATTATTTATTTATGGCCTGGCAGTTCCTGGCTCTTCCTAAAGAGAGACATTTTCTGGAAGCCTGGCTCATTAAAAACTCATTGCTGTGGTCTAGCAGGCGCCCTCTCCTAAGAGACTGCTATTGAAGCAGGCTCAGCTGGAGAGTGTGTAAGTACAATATCCACTCTCAGGCCAGCCTGGGCTACATGGCAAGACCCTCCCTCGAGAAAGGAAGAGAAAGGGCAGGGGAGCTGTTGACTAATGCAGAGTTCAAAGGATGCTAGCAGAGAGAACCTGGGAGGTTCCAGCAGCTAGACCAAGGATACAGGTTTAGCTAACCACAGTGGGAGCAATCTCTGCAGGGGGGCTATGGCAGACACATTTTCTGTATACATTGTTAACATTCACATGAACCAGAAGGCTTCATGACCCCTCTGGGCCTCACCCAAAGTATGGTGGCAGGCTTTGCCATTTCCCACGGACGGAGGCTAGGGCCCTTGCCACAGCCAGGCCCATCTCAGCACCACGCATTCACTCAGGACATCCTCCACTCCCTGTGGGGGCAGAGAGGAGGGTCTCAGGGGCCAGCTGGCTACTAACCCAGCTCCAGGTTCTGGAAGAGATCCTGTCTCAAGAGGCAAAGAATGCCAGCAAAGGACACTGCATCCAGTCCAGCTCTGATCTCCAATGGCTGCCACATGAGATGCCACCACAGTGCATCCCCCACCAGCGCAGACCAACCCGCTCTAGCTACGATGCTTTCCTTGTCAAGACGGTAGCCCCCACTGCCCCCCATCTCTCTCCTCTGCCTCGTTGGGCTTCCACCTCTCCTCAAATGGTTGCTTTTGTGCTATACGTGTGAGTGAGTGAGTGTGTGTGTGTGTGTGTGTGTGTGTGTGTGTGTGTACACGAGATAAAGAGAGCTGCACCAGCAGAAACCAGAGAACAATGTTGTTCCGTAAGCACCACCCACTCTGCTTTCTGGTTTTTTGCTTTTGAGACAGGGTCTCTCACTGGCCTGGAGGTCACCATGCAGGCTGGGTTGTCTGGCCTGAGCCCCGAGGATCCACCTGTCTCCAGCCTCCCCAGTGCTGGGGATACAGCTGTGTGGCTGCAGTTTTCATGTGGGTTCTGGGAATTAAACTCGTGTCCTGGTGTTATGTCCTCATGCTCACGCGTCAAGCACTTCACTATCCGATCCGTCTCTCCAGCCCTAATTTTATTCTTCTTTATGGCTGAGGCTATCACGTTGTCTTTATTAGTTTGCCTGCTGATGGCCATCTAGGCTGGTTCCATCTAGGCTGGCGTCCTGGCTATTGTGAGTAGTGCAGCAAGTAAACCCGATGTGAGTGTCTCTCTAGCACACTGGCTCAGATCTGTGCAGATATATTCCTGCCCAGGAATGTGCGTGTGTTGTTAGTTCAGAAGGGTTCTAGCATGCTTCAGATGACTGCCAGCACAAACACGAATCGCACCTTCAGAACGAGAAGGCTGTGGACAAGGAGGCCACAGATTTCTGCCTAAGCAGGGGTGCTGGGAGACTGCTGCTCTTCTAAGTGATCTTTCGATGAGGACCCCACAGCAAAGGCTTAACCTCTGAAATGGGTCCGTCTGCTGCTGCGTTGAGGAAGTGCCCCTAGCCTGTTAGCAAAGCTAGTCATCGGTTCCTAGTCAGCTCAGGGTTAGAGATCAACGAGAGTGCTCAGCCTAAATGATGCTTCTGTTCCACTTCTTCCAGTGCCAAAGGGCACTTCGAAAGAAGGGGCACAGAGAATGTAAGAACCAGAGGGCGGGGAGGGGTGCTGTGAAATGCTGTCTTCTGCATATGGCCTGACCATGGCACACGTAAACTCACTCACTGCAGCCAGGGTTACCTAGACAACAAGATCTGCACAAGATAGGGCCTATCAACATCCTTTCACAAATATGGGGGCGGGGCTCGCGCTTTTGGTTAAGGTGCTGAGAGGGGAGACATTTTCTTCAGTGATATGGCTGTTAATAAATTGTCTATGCTCCAATAAATAACTCAACACTTGCTCATGCAAGCATCCCTGATTATAACTCAGCGGGCCATTAAAAAGAAGACATGAAGGGAGGAGACTTGGAAGAAGAGGAAGAGGGGGTGAGAGAGGGAAATAGGGAGTAAAATGAACAAAATAATATATATATTTATATATATGAAATTGTCTACAAATTTAAAAAATACATTTAAAGGAAGCAGAGGTGAGGAGAGGCAGAAGCAAGATCGATCAGTGAGTCTAGCTGCTCGCTGTCTAGTCTAGTTACCCGAATTCAATCTCTGGAACCTACATGGTCGGAGAGAACTGATACCCCAAAGTTACACTTTGTTGTTTTAAAGACAAAGTATTAAGAGAGTTGCTAGCCCAAGAGAGGGCTCCCCCCACCCCAGAGGCAGGTGACGTCAGGATCAGCTTGTAGAGTTGAGAAATAGAATCTGCATTTAATCAATCAAGGCCTCCAGGTGATTTGGGTGTACCCCAGAGTCTGAGGAGCCTTGCTTCAGGACATTCACTAAAGGCACAGTATTGGTGCACGCCTTCTTGAAGCTGTCTGTTCTGTGTTTGGATTCTGTGCCTGTCCTGAGAGCCCAGTGCCCACATGAACTGTCATTGCAGTCTTTTATGTAAGGGGCAATGGAGCTCCTCTGCAGATTACAAGCCAGTGTTAAATCCTAGCTCTGCCACGTGCAACCCACGTGACTTGTCCTTTCTGGTCCTGTGTCCTTCCTGAGATGACTGTTAGGAGAGCCCTGACCCTCAAATGGCATTGTGAGCACAGAGAGAGTTGATCCATATAGAGCAGTTAGAACACGAGTTGACGGAACTGGATCGCCATTAGCGAGTGTTACCAGAGCACAGATGTCACACTCAGCTCCAGCCCCCCTGTGCACCTCAGAGACAAGCAGCTCCTCAGATGGCAGCCTTAAGTGTCTGAGTGTGGCTCTCACGTCACCCCTCTGCGTCCTGTAGACTACACGTGCCCATCTTGTTCTGCCTTTGTGCCAGGCTTTTGATTTCCCCAGCCTGCCCACAAGGATGGCTCCTGTGAACCCAAGCCCTGCAAGGATCACATTTCCTCCACATCCATATCCGCCACAGTCCATTGCCACCACCCTCAACCCTGAGGCTGAAAGTGACACTTCTCTTGGGGTTTGACCTAGTTTCTCCTCCCAGATCTCCTGGGAACATGTGTATGCCCACCCCCCCCTTCTCAAGGAAGTGTGTTCAGGGCACTCTCTGGCCTCCTTCACTCCTGAAGTACAGTTTAACTGTTGCCTGTGCCTCTCCCCTGGATGGCACGTGTCTCCAGGGCAGTCCCTGTGTATAGATACCAACCAGGTAGGACCTGGGTAGGCTATTCCACTTCCAAGAAGAGTTACAACCAAGGCTGGGGTGGGAGTGGCTGGGGAGATGACTCTGTGGATAAAGTGCCTGCTAGACATGTATGAAGACCTGAGTTCGGATGCCCAGCACTCATGTCAAGAGCCCGGTATAGCAGCATGCATCTCTAAGTCAGTCCTGTGCTTTAAGGGTCTCGTGGCCAGCTGGCCTAGCACACTTGGTGAGTTTTGGGTTCACTGAGAAACCTGTCTCACAAAACAAAATGAAAATCAAGAGAGGAAGACACCTGACATCAACCGTTGCCTATACACACACACACACACACACAGGCTGGGGAAGGATTCTATAAAACACTGACTTGAGGCTGGACACAGCATATGTCCCATATCCATAGTAACCATGGTGATTTCCTGGTCATCCTTTTCATATTAATATTTCATCATTCTCACCACATGATACTCTATATATTTCCCCTGGGAAATGGCCCATGTTGGGTTCCCAGATTGCATTCTGGAAACTTCTCAGGAAGAGAAGCCATTTGAACCCCTTACATCCTGGCCTGGGAGTGGTGGCCACATTAAACATCCACTCAGGAGGAGAAACAACCCTTCCTGCCAACATGCACGTGCGTGTGCATATGCACACAGGCACGCACGCACAGTGGAGGGGACTGAGGTTTGATTCATGGAGAAGGTAGTCCTACTCACTCACACCTGGAAGGGATTAGTGGCCACCTAGCCATTAAAGGGTTTGGTAGGCTAGAGCAGGGGAGACATGGAGGGGTGGGCGGGCAGGCAGACCTGGTACCCACCTGCCCAGTGTAGCTTGCTGGGGTAGTGACAGCCCCTGCTGCTAGAGTAATATGGATCTAAACTATTCTGAGTCCCTACACAGGCAGCAGGGAGGGCTGCCCCTGCTCCCCCTGGGAAGGGAACACTCAGAGCTTTAATTATACCTTCTGTCTAGATCAACCGGGGCCACAGTTACACTCTGTGCAGGGCAGCTGCTGCTAGATCACTTCCCAAACACTTTGAAGCCATTGAAAGCAAAACCTTCTATGGATTCTATACAAAAAGGCAGCAAAATAGCCTGGTGGGAACAGCTGCAGCGGGACAGACTGTATCCAGCTACCATCCCTGCTCCCCCATTGTGCCTCTGGAGTCCTTCTTGGCCACCAAAGGAAGGGAGAGCAGCAGGTGAGACCATCTGAAGCATCACCAGCCCTGCCCTCTGTATACCGCGAGGGGGTCAGGGAGAACTGCCTGAGCCTGGGGGCTGCTAATCTTCTCGGAGCAGCGATGCTTCACAGTCTTATGGAGATCCCTGCCTGTGACCCCTGCCTGCAGAATTGTGCTCTATGCATGCGCTGCCTCTCAGGGCGCATCCCCTGCACCCAAGATGACAACTCTGAGCCCTGATGACAGGCTTCATACTGATGGAGCCGCAGGCAGCACAGAGAGGCCAGTGGAGGGCCTCCCTCTCACTGATGTATGAGCCCTCCTGCTGACAAATCAAGCCCCGTGCCTAGATAGTTGTAGGTTTTCTTTTCCTAGGAAATTCTGAATGTCACTCCAGCCTACTCAACCATCACTCCTCTTTTGGATTCAAAGCATCAGTATGATGTCATGAACTACTCCACCCTAGGCTTCCTCCAATCACGTCACTAGGGTTTGTCCAGCCAGGATTCCCTGGCCCCAGTGTTCAGCCCCTATTTGTCCCAGGCCTTCTCTTGGTACAGAGCTTAGGATACACACAGACTTCCCAAGTCCTCTGTGTCCTCTAGCTTCTCAGTACACCCCTATTTATCTTTTTTTGTAAAGACCTTGGAGGGCCAGCATCCATAAGGAAATAACTGTAGTGAGGTTATCACTAATCCAGTGGGTTGTTGTTTTCCTTGAAAAGTAAAGAACTGTCTTAGCTTGTATCACAATCTAGTTCAAAACTGTGGCCTGTGAGCAGTCTTGCCGTGTAAATGAGGAGGTGTTTCTGAAGGAAGTTCTATGTCCTCCGTTTTCTCCAGCCTTAGGCTCTACAGTAAGGTGGATTACTTCCAGAACATTCGATCTGAGCCTGCCTATCGACTTCTTGGTGACAACTCTCAAGCCACCTCTGTCAGTCCCACCCTCTGGCTAGGAAAGAGAACCAAGCCATTCTTGCTCTGTAACCGAGCCACCCGGAAGTGAAGAGCTCCAAACGCTTTGGCTTGTCCCTGTGATTTATAGAATTACAGGAAGCTATTGTACACACGGCAAGGTGTCCTGTTCTAAGTGCAGAGAGTCAGACTCAAAAGGCCACAAACTGGTTTCACTTCTATGGTATCGTGTTTGAAGTAAGTCCAGGAGACGGCTGGTGCATGAAGCATGCTTGTAATATCAGCACTCGGAAAGCAGAGGCCGCAGATTCAAGAGTTGGAGGCTGGGGCGGTTGAGTAGGTTAAGAGAATGTGGATTCGGTTCCCAACAGGTGGCTCACAACTGAAACTCCAGTTCTTGGGGAGTCTATGCCTTCTTCTAATTTTCAAGAGCAATAGGCTTTTACTCAGTGCACATAAATACACATGCAGGCAAAAAGTTGTGCACATATAAATAAAAAATAAGAACAGGGGTTCAAGGCCAGCCTTCATAGAAGGCTTCAATGGTAAGACTTTGTCAACAAACAAAGTTGAAAAATACAAAAATTCAGGGGAACAGAAAACAATGGTTGCCAATGCTTGGGGCTAGAAATGACCAAAAGGAGATGTGATGGAATTGTTGGGGATAACTGAGCTATGAAATACCAAGACCAGGACAGTAGAGGCTCCCTTGACACAACTCACAGAAGGGGGCTAAAGAGACGGCTCAGTGGTTCAGATCACTGGCTATCCTTCCAGAGGATCCAGGTTCAATTCCCAGTACCTACATGGTGGCTTGCAACCCTTTCTAACTCTTTGTAAAAGTCCAGGAGATCCTATGTCCTCTTCTGGTCCCTCAGGACACTGCACAAATGTGAGCTCCTACATACATGTAGGCAAAACACCCATACCTATAAACCTATAAAATAAAAGTTAGGGGAAAGGGAACCTCATAGAACCACACACGGAAAGGGCAAATTATCCTCTATAAAAATTACATCTCAATCAACCTGACTTTTTAAAAGTGAAACTACTATAATTATACTCACTCTTCCTTTTTAAAATGAGGCAAACCATGAGCGCTATCACCCCTAGAGAGCCTCCCCTCCCATCTTGGAAAGTAGGAAGTGGAAGCGAGCATGAGGTTGAGTGTGTTTGGAAAGAAGAGCCAATGAGTCCCACAGAACCTTCTCATTAGACAGGGTTCAGACCGCCCAAGGGTGGTGCTCATCCCTTTTGCCAGTTCTTCAGAGTCTTTAGTGTTGCTGCCAGGGAGATACACAGAGACTGGGCAAGGAAGGAGCATTTGTGAAACAAATGAGAGATGTTCCCCATGAGGGTCACCTGATGGTCTTGGGGATGGGTGGGGTGACAGACCGAGGAGCTCAGAGATGACTCTGTCTCAGGTGTTTTATCCAGGTAGGACCATCCAGCCAGCGGATATGAGGAAAGTGAGAAGCAGCTTCTGGCACTGCAAGTCAGGCATGGAGGTCAAAGATGGGCATATTTTAGCCATCTAAAGGACATCCTGAGGACAGAAGGGGAAATGAAGTCTCACTCATTTCCTTTCCCTATCTACCCCCAAGAGATCACCTCTGTGACTCCAAGACATGTGATTAGGGAGCCAGCGAGTAACTAGTTCTCCAAGGACCACCAGCCTAGATGTCTATCCTACTCAGGGTTTCCATTGCTGTGATGAAACGCCATGACCAAAAGCAACGTGGGGAGGAAAGGGTTTATACCTTCCACATCACAGTTCATGTCAGGAAAAGAACTCAAACAGCAGGAACCTGGAGGCAGGAGCTGACGCAGAGGCCATGGAGGGTGCTGCTTACCGACTTGCTTCCGTGGCTTGCTCAGCCTGCTTTTCTTTTAGAACCCGGGACCTCCAGCCCAGGGATAGCACCGCCCACAATGCCCTCCCACATCAATCACTAATTAGGAAAATTCTCTACAGGCTTGCCCCGCAGTCCAATCTTATGGAGGCATTTTCTCAGTTGGGGTTCCTATCTTTCCTGATTCTAGCCTATCAGGCTGACATAAACTAGCCAGTACAATGTCCTCAAAGTCAGCCAGGAAGTAGTGCATGCCTTTAATCCCAGCACTCGGGAGGCAGAGGCAGGCAAATCTATGAGTTCAAGACCAGCCTGGTCTACAAGAGCTAGTTCCAGGACAGGCTCCAAAGCTACAGAGAAACCCTGTCTCAAAAAAAAAAAAAAAAAAAAACCACAATGTCCTTAAAGTCAGTTGAACCTGGATGCTGTCTAGCTGGCGATAGCATCAGATCCTACTGGGAAGTCCCAACTTTAGACAGCAGTACCAAGTCCCTGTCTCTGGAAGTTTTGACCCAGCAGCTAGGCTTCCATGACCTCTCCCTGGATTCAGCTCATTTGGTTCAGAACGCAAGGACACACGTCCACAGGTTGAAGTTCAAAGAACACAGATGAGGGGCTGCAATAAGGTGAAATATGGTGCAAAGGTGTGGGACATCCAGGCTTTCTCTGGACACACCACCTTCAAGGAAAGCCTGCCCCGTCTGTCTTCATGGAGACTTCCCTAACCAAGCCCGACTGAAATGTATGCAATTGTATAGAAAGGTGACTGGACCAAAAAAATTAAAATATTGAAATAGGTCAGACAAAACTCTCAGAGTGAGCAGGGCACCTAGGTTCTTCCTGATCCCTTTGCAGCCTGTTTATTTCTGGTTTGTAGAACAAGAACCCCCAAAAATGAGAGGTGCCTTTATGGTCGGTATTGGACAAGGATAGATCCGAGAATGTCTTTATAACCAACTCCAAGACAGAAAGATGCAAGAAAATTAGAGCTGCCATCAGCTGCCCTGGGTGTGAAGGATTCTAGTTGCCAGGGCCTGACTTGGGGAGGGAAGTAGGAGCCAGGAGCAAACCCCCAAATCTACACATGACAATATCACAAGCATCTCCCCTCAGCCCTCCCTTTATTTTTCCAGTCTTGAGCCTACTCTTCATCTTTGCTCTGCCAGTGAAGAGGCGTCAGACTCATGCATCAAAAGCTCCTGGGTACCTGGGCTTCCTCATTTTTTCATCTGGTTTAACCTGAGTCTGTGATACTCTTTATATCTGAACAAAGAAAAATTTGGATGCCAAACTGGGAGCCACAGCAAATAGCAAGACCAATCCCAGAATTTCCTATGGTCCTCTTAGTCCTAACGTTTACCTACAAATGAGTCTTTGGATTTTCATTCAGTGATAAACCATTCCAGGAAATCCACACCGACAATCTGGCTACACTGTCCAGCCCAGTTTCTGAATTACAGAGAAGACTAGTTCTATGTTGCCTAAATGTATTTCCCTGTCTGTGCATCAAATGTTGTCACCATGTGCAACTGGGACTGAACCCAGACTACAAATCATAAACAGTGACCCAAATCAGCCAAAATATCTAATCCTCAATGTGTGTGGGTCATAACACCCTTGGGCAAACCTGTATCTCAAAAATATTTATATTGCGATTCATAACAGTAGCACAATGATGGTTATGAAGTGGCAATGAAAATAATCTTATGGTTGGAGGTCACCACAACATGAGGAACTGTATTAAAGGGCCACAGCATTAGGAAGGTTGAGAATCATTGCTTAAGCTCTGTAGAATCCCCAGGCTCTCCTGGTCCTACAGAAGCCCTGGCTGCCCTGTGACTCAGGGCAGTTTTGGTGGGTGTTATCATTTGCCTGTATCTTTAAGGTCTTTCCTGTTCTCATCAGGGACCTGCCTGGTACCTGTTGGGACAGTGTTAATTCCCATCATCAGTACCAATTTCACTGGCTCAATTTCAAATCTATGGCTACTTCTCAGATTCAGCTACCAGATAAATATAATTCCAATGTTTTATAACATTAGTTGATGGCAGCAATGAACTTGAGCATGGCTCCTCTTCACTTTTCTCTGCACCAGTGTGAACAGACTTGGTTATATCAGGGGGTGTGGAAAGCCATTCATTCCAAAATAATGATACCCTGGATCCCTCCCTTCTATGATGAAGAATCCTCTCATAAGGTTCCACAGCTATGGTCAAGAGAAAAGGAACAAGGGCAGGAGGGATTCTGGAAGGAGCTCCAATCCTCCCTGTGAGGAAAACCAAGAGGGTGGGAGGGATGGCAGATCTCTGGCTGATAACATAGAGGACTTTATCTTTTTAGGGTTATCTGTCGGAAGGGTTGGTGACAAAGTGGTACCGTTCTCCACGACTGCTCCTGTCTCCCAACAACTACACAAAAGCCATCGACATGTGGGCAGCTGGCTGCATCCTAGCTGAGATGCTCACAGGGAAAATGCTCTTCGCTGGTAAGTTACTAACCAAGGCCCCGTGCTTCCTTCCCAGTGTTGTTCAAACCGTGTACAAAACACTCCCTGAGCCCCCAAAATGCTAATCATTTGCTGAAATACTTCCGTGGTTTTTATGATACTTCTTGTAGACATAGTATTATGATTTCATACAAAAATATTATAAAAGCTCAAATTAGCCTTATGAGCACAGGACTTCTGCAATTAACTAGCCATTTTGCTGTGTTCTGATACCACCACCTCAGTGGAGTACATGAAGAAATTGGGCATAGATGCTCTGTACACCCAGACCGTAGGCCTGACTGCTCTTAATTCAGGAGAACCCATTTTACCCTCATCCTGTCGTGCTGGTTAGCAGCCAACTGTCCGCTGCTCCTTCTAACTCGTCCCTGGGTTGCCAGCTTCTACCTCCCTCTCTGGACCAGGTCTCAAGACCTGCTTCTCAGGTTGTTTCCTCAATCTTAGATCCCTCCAACCTCCCCCGTTTCCCACCTATTGGCACAAAATGATGCTCTCGCTGGCTCTCGAAATTTTAAACCAGCCCCGGTCCCTCAGGCTACAGTGTTGGAGAACCAAGGCTATGCTCAAGCAGACAGTGACATCCAGAGCTTCGTTACCAGGGAGGTAGGAAAGCCAACAGCTAGTAAGAGTGTCTCTAACCCCAAGGACACGTCAGAAGAGAAGGGAGAGAGGTCACAGTGGCAGCACCCGGCTCCCGGTTTCCAGTGGCTCCTTAATAAACTCAGAATGTCAATGTCCCTCCCTCAAGTAACATCTATCCCCAAAGCTCACCAGGGATGATGACAGCATCAGTTTCCCACGTGGATTTATGTCCTTGGCTTCTCTGAGAAATTCATGTTCCCCAGCTCCAGGAAGCAGTGAAAGCCAGGGCTTACCATACATTAGCCTGAGCTGGCACCTCCTGGTGTGCCAACAGGATGGGTTTCTTTCCCAGACATTGTAAGTGTCAGAAGTCATCCGACTTCTCCAAGGTGTTGATGGAAGAGTTGATGGGCCCCCAGGGCTGCCTGACTCCCAGGTTCCTGCCCTTTCTCCACGGCATAGTTCATGAGACCCCACTTGCTGCCTCAGGTAGGACACAGTAGCTTCCTAGCAGGGGCTCACAAAGGAGAAAAAGGACTCCCAGCTCAGGGCTGTGTGTTACTGGTCTCTGTGTCACAGGGGAGAGGAGTGGGTTAGAGAGTACCAGCATCTGTCTTTGACTTGATCATTGCTGACCTTTTAGTCCCCTAGAAAATGATTAAAGTGCTCGTCTAGAGAGAATAGCCCACAAGAGCCTCCTAAAGTCCCTTAGCTGACTCTCTTTGAGCTCAGGACAGGGAGAAAAGACCTCTCTTTAAGGGACTTCCCAAAGCTGTGGGCCCTTGAATAGGCATAGTGCTGGATGAAGTACTAAGGTATGATACTCCCCAAGCCATCAGCTGTGGAAGACTGGGACTCTGCAGAAGCCAGTGGACAAAGGGGGGCTCCTGTGCAAGTGAGTGGCCGGGGAGGCCTTTCCAGGAGGGATGAGTATGAGGGTCCAGCCTGGCAGAGAGGAATCAGAAGAGCCTTGAGGCTGAGAGGAAGGAAAAACCGCCTTACAGCAGGGAGAACTTGCACATTCAGCGTGGTGCCTGGCATAGAGCAGGCTCCTGGCCTAGTTAGCATCCTATTGCTGTGAAGAGACACCATGACCAAGGCAATGTAACAAAAGAAAACAAATAATTGTGGCTTGCTTACAGCGTCAGAGGGTGAGTCCATGACCAACATCCTGATCTGCAGGCAGCAGGGAGAGAGACACTGGGCCTGGTGTGGGCTTTTGAACCTCAAAGCCCACCCCTCAGTGACACACCTCCAACAAGGCCACACCTCCTAGTCATTTCCAAAACAGTTCCACTCCCTGGTGACTAAGTATTCAAACTTGAGAGGATGGACTACGGAGGCCATTCCCATTCAAACCACCACAGCACTCAGTATATAACTATTGAATGAATGAGCAAATGGGTGAGTCACTGCCTGTCTCTATCCACCCAACCATGTCTCCTTCTGACCTGGCAGAAGCCACCTTCCGCCCTGTGCCCACACAAGGAGTGTGCTCAGAGGGCCTTCTGGAGCCAACAGTTATTCCCTGAGACTTTCCTGGATGGGCTCCTCCTGTGGAAACTTAAGGCTCTCTCTAGCCTTATCATTGTTTCTTCCTCAGCCTAGGAGAGAGTGTGCAAAGCTGTAGCCTGGCTGCTCCCCATCTCCTCAGCATCAGCTGACTCAGATCACATGAGACGCCAGATGCTAGCGGAAGAGACAAGCCTCAGACAGAAGTAGATACAATACAAGCCTGTACCCCTTACTTCCCTGATGACTGAATGACAAAACACTTGGCAGAAACACCTCAAGGAAGCAGCGGTCTGTCCTGACTTAGTGTCACGACAGGGAAGGCTTGGTGGCTGAAGTGGCCTAGTCACTGGCAGTGGGAGCTTATTGCACAGCTGATCGTGTCTCAGGGGTGGACAAGAAGCAGAGAGCTCAGGTCAGAAGCAGGGCTCTAAACCACAAAGTCTTCCCCTAGTGGCCTGTGTCAACGAAATAAGCCCTAGATCACAAAAGCCCACAATCTCCCAACACAACACTGCCCACTGGGGTCTGAGCATTCAAATACAGGAGCCCTGGAGGGATGTGTCATGTTCAACCAGAAGAAATCCCTGCTTTTTATATTTATCAGAGCCACCAAAGACAGCAAGCATTCTGCAATGGCCACACAGCTAATTTAGTGGTAGAGGGCATATTAGAACCCAAGTCCCTCAGCTCTGAGCCAAGAGCTGCCTGCTGCCCCACGGTGTTACCTCTCTAGCCAACTGGAGCTGCTCTGGAATGTCCACATACACAGCTGTCCAGGGAAACAACTTACCCATGTGGTGTTTGCCTCCCCAGGGGCTCATGAGCTGGAACAGATGCAGCTCATCCTAGAGACCATCCCTGTGGTCCGGGAGGAAGACAAGGAAGAGCTACTCAAGGTGATGCCGTCCTTCGTCAATAGCACCTGGGAGGTGAAGAGGCCACTGCGCAAGCTGCTCCCCGATGTCAACAGTGAAGGTAGGTACCCAAGCCTGCACCGGGGCACCATGCCAAGAGGCTGAGCTCTGGCTTCACCGTTTGAGGCAGGGGCAATGACGTGTGGGCCTCCATCCAAAGAGCAGAACATGAGATTCAGACACCAAGCACCCCTTGGCAACTGGTGTTTTTCCTAGCTACAAGCTCAACAAGTTTCCCATTTTAGAACACTTAGGTGTTTAGGTTTGGGGATTATGGGTTCACAACCAGTAAGAAATATATAAATATTAAAAAGAAAAACAGAAAATATCTGAAATTCAAAAGAATAAGGTGGCAACGCTTGGATAAAGAACACAATCAACCTGTGCTTTCTGGCCACATGGCAGCTTCCATGCTCCTCTCGTGTCTGCTTCCCTGTTTTCTCTCCCCTGAGGCTAGACAGAGTACAGAGAATGTGTGCATTCTCAGCTTCAGGGCTACACGGATGCTCAGTTCCCAGTGACTGACGGTGTCATCATCTTGAACCAGGATCAAGGGAAGGTGGTACACACACACAGATGAGCAAGTGCCACCAACAGGGCACACCCCTGAAGAGTGTACCCCAGGAACCCACTTCCTCCAATCAGACCTCGCTTGCTCTCCTAATAGTCTATAGTTATGAGTGCACTTATGGATGGATCCACGGGTAAGGTCAGAGCCCTCCTTTCCCAAAGGCCTCCCTCTGACTATCGCTGCTCTGGGGACCAAGCCTTCAACACCCATCTTTGGGGGACAGTTCCAATCCAAACCACAGTGGGGTGGTTGTAGCAGTTAACAGGAGCGGTAACATGAGCTCAGCAAAGCCCATGGTGCAAGAGTTGCTCAGTAGGTCATGGGTGCTACATTATCAGTGGGTCTCACATATAGGTGGGATACAACCTCAGCCGATTTTATGAAGGATCCCAGATCCCAACAGCTTGAGTAAGATGTATTTCTTATTGAGAAAAAGAAATGTTTTGAAGTTTATTGTTCTGTTAACAGAGTGAAGTGATGGCAAGTGGTCTGGGCCGATATGATGGGTTTGCTCTACGAGGTCACTCAGGTACTCGGACACCTCTTCGAGTGCTGCCACTTACCATGTGACCCTCATCCCCCTGAGAAAGGTGGGAAATGGAGCCAGTGCCTGAGCTCCAGGAATCCTAGATCTGACTTCATTGCTCAGTCCGTTCCTGTCTGCAAGCAGCCACCCCCAGCAGCCCCTCACCAATGTGGCTTTGAGAGGGGTGGACGCTGCCTCCAGACAAAGTCAACACCTGACAGAAGACAAAGCTCCTTGTCATAACCAGTCAATGTATGAGAGTCCCCTGAAGCTGGGAAATTGGATTAGGCACGAGAATCCAAAGGGACATAGGCAGTCTAACCTCAGAAGACAAGGAAGCCCTTCCTAGTTGAGTATGAATGTCAAGGAACACATCCTAGGGACCGCTGAGTCCAGGGGTTTGGAGGGACAAAAGAGAGCCACCAGGTGCTGGAAAAGATCAAGGAGCTGAACTGGAGGAGGTGGAGGAGTCAATGGATGAATGTCATGGTCAATCAGGAGAAGAAGGGCCCAGATGCTATGGGCTTCCACAGGCCACCTTCTCTATGTCCGTACTTGATCCTGGAGCTGACCAAGTGCCCCTTCAAGCCTTAATGACTTCACCGTCCACTGTGTTTCCCAGTCTGCCTCTTGTCTTCAAAGATAACCCCAGTGACCTCTGGCCTTGAGATAATGGGGCATCATGGACTTGAACTGGCAGAGGGAGAAAAAGCCCAGTGGAACCATGGTGGCCCTCAACTTTGTTCCCTCTGCCAAAGGATCTGCCTGGCTGTACCCCCAGAGGGAAAGAGATTCCAACTAAATGACAGCATTGCTCAGCAGCTTGAGTGACCATCGCATGACAGGTGAAAGGCCAGGGAGCTGGGACCTGATGCCAAGTGTTGCCTCTAGTTTGGTAAAGAAAGTGTGCAAGGCTGCCCTGGGCAATCATATCCAACAGAGGCCAGCAGTCTGCACAAACTCCTGTAGGTGTGGAGACTGGGGGTTGGGCTGAAAGTGGGAGACATATTAGTCCAGAATGGCCCCAGTCACAAGCCATTCTCACTCAGGAGAGTCTTGATCCAGGCCAATGGGGTGCCACGAGAAGGGATTTGTAGAGAGAGCACAACCATCATCTTAAAACAAAGGCCAATAAAACAGAGGGGTAACTCCGGTTTAGGGATCAGAGACAGCAGAGCTAAGTCCAGGGGTAAAGTTAGAGGGGGCAGATATGTCGGGCACTGGATGGAGAGGAACAAGGACAATCTCGCCCATCAGGGGAGCAGCCTGGAGCTAGGGATCTCTCCTCCCAGCTTCCCTGCCTTTCTTTAGAAGGATGGCAGATGGCAGCGGACCGTTGTCACCTTCCTAAAGGCCATGGGCAACACATGGGACTAAGGGGAAGCCCAGAGAGGAAAGACTTGCCAGTCTGGAGCTGTCCCATGCCTGGATTTGTACAGTCCTGAGCAATCTGAGGTGGAATTTCTTCCAGGTCTACAGTCAGGGAATGTTCAGAGGGTCTCTGGTACTTAAATGGTCTTCCAGCCAGGGTCATACAAGACCACTGCATCCTCTTGGGAAGCTGGTAACCTTCTGAAGTCATTGAGTTTACATTGCTGGTGTTTCCTGCAAAGAAGTCCAGGACAGTAGTGAGGGGCAGGTTTGAGTTCCGCCTGAGGAACCTTAAGAGTATCGCAGGCTCGGCTCTGTCTCTTTTTCACTGTGTGGGCTGGAACACGACCCAAATGGAGCCAGTGAAATGACAGGGGTGAGAAGCACTACACGTCCCTAAACCAGGCCTTGAGATGAAACGGGACACAGTCCCACTCAGGGGGGATGCACAGTAGCCACGGTGCAGGATGCTGAACAGCCAGCACATCCCAGACAGCTGTCAACTGCTGAGAGTACGGCCATACCGGTTGGCAGATAACCTTCCTTTCCTAGGTATCTGTGCCCCCCGCCTCAGAGTCCCCTGCATCTAGTCACTGGCTGGTGGCTGCCAGGCACAGGAGGGTACGGCTGAGTGCTGAGTAATTTTGAATATTAATTCATCTGTCTTGGTGAGAATTCCAAGGGTGACATATTGTGGAAAGAACTCTGGCCTCAGACAGGAGCCGTGGCACGTGCACACACACAAACACACAACTGCCATACACACCTCCATTTCCCATCAGGGCTTTCTCCCATGAGCTCCTGCCCCTCCCTCTCTGTACATCTCCACATTCAGCATGTTCTCCCATGGACTCTTGCCCCTCCTCCAGAAGTCCTCAAACCCAGTCAACAAGTAGTGTTTGAATACTCTAGATTCCCACTCCTCCGAGCTGCCCCAGCTGTCTCCAGGGGGATCCCAGTGGAAGTGAGCACGTGTGTCTCAAGAATAGCCCCCTATGTTTAGAGTGGTCCAGTGTTGAGACTGTGGCCTCAACTTGCTCCCCAGCAGTGAGACCTTCAGCATGTCACCTTACCCGGCCGCACCTCCCTTTAGTACTGCTGCAAAAACCAAGAACTACTTTCTGCAAACACAAAGTTGAAAAGTACCAGGGCCTGCCACCATGCTAACACAGGAGCGGTACATGACCTTTCTGCCTGGCTTTGCTCCCTACAGCCATTGACTTTCTGGAGAAGATCCTAACCTTTAACCCCATGGACCGCCTGACAGCGGAGATGGGGTTGCAGCACCCCTACATGAGCCCTTATTCATGCCCCGAGGATGAGCCCACCTCACAACACCCCTTCCGCATTGAAGACGAGATTGATGACATCGTGTTGATGGCTGCCAGCCAGAGCCAGCTCTCCAACTGGGACAGGTGTGTGTCCAGGGCTGGTGTCCAGGGCCATGCCCCATCTCCTCTCACATCCCTTTTGCCTCCGTGACCTCCATTTCCTTTCCCCAGCTCAGCTCCCTGCCTACCTCCTGTCCCCAGACAGTCCCAGCGAGTAGCCAGCTTGGTGCTGTCCATGAGTCAGGGACTTCCAGTCTGCAGACCAAAGCCCCCAGCTTTCCTTGATACCCTAAGACCACTGAACATACGACTCAGTGCATGCACACTGGGCAGGTGTCGGTGTGTGTCTACTGTAGTGTTTCCTGAACAACAGACTGGAGTTTTTCTCCTAGAGTACGCGAGGTAGCCACTCTGCCCCTGACCTCCATTGTCAGGCAGGATTTTGCCCTTGGAAAGGCCACAAAAAGCATGCAAAGCAAGAGAAAAGAGTGCAGAATTCGCTGTCACAAAGCATTTCTCGTTTTGCACATCATTCACACCTGCAAGTGTCCCTGAAGGAGGCAGTGCCACGGTTATTGCCCGTGAGAAAGCCACAGCTTCGAGAGGTTAAGGCACTGGCATCCTGTTACCCAGAAAACCCATGCAGGGCCATCTCCAAACTGTACCAGTGCCCCAAACTACTAAGAGCTTTGTTGCTAAGCTTCACTTGGCTTACGGACCCTTGACAGGTGTCAGTATTAGAGAGCAGATTTTTAAACCGTCCTTGCGGGAGTAGTACGAGTGCAGTTCCTGGCCTGGCCTGGATTTCTCCCATCAGGCACTGGGACACCACCCTCTTGATGTCTGCTCAGTTTAGGAAAGGCAGAGGAGAGGGTGCTTGCTTAGCTGCATCAGTTCCAAGGGGACTAACCGGGTGCCTCGCTGCCATGGGAATGTGACAGCTTGTTACATAAGTGACAGAGAGGCAATTTCTCTTTTTTAGTCATTTGACAGATGATAGGTTTCAAATTGAGGGGGCGCCAAGAGGGGGCAGGGCACTGTTATTTGGGGCAGGTTTGCCAGCTTCTTCTTGTCAGCAGATAGCAATTTATAGACTCCTCTGCCAGCCTCATGCTGGGGTTGCTCTAGACTGTGTTCTTAGACTCGTGTCCCCACACACACACTGTCTATGCCACAGAATTCAGGGCACACAATGTTGGATTGGCACCAGGGAAGACTATAGCAGGGCCACTAAGGTCACTGCTTGTCAATTCAGGATAGTATCAACCCGGACACTCTTGCTCCCAGCCTTCCCCGTCACACCTGCACAAGGAACCAGGATGATCAAGTCCACGACACGGCTACGGTGGCCTTCACCTTTGTGGTGTGCTAACTGTTCCCCTTTAAGGCTGTGGCAGTAACACTAAGTCCTCTATTGCTGCAATGGCAATAGAGAATGTACCGTTAAAATGCTGGCATTCCCAGCTCTTCTCCTAAAGGACCCTGAAATCTCAAGGCCGTTCAGGGAGAGGGCAGTGCTGAGTTGAGAGCCATGCCTGGGAGGTGGGCAACTCAAGCCTTTCCCCTGCCTCTCCCGCTACAGCCAGAGTACCCCATAGTCTCCGGGCTGCAGCTGCCTGGCCTTGGCTGGTCTAATTGTGCTGTGTGAGCACCAGGCCTCTGGCTCAGGGCATGGCTGTCCAGGAGCTGCCACCTTGTCTGTGTTCCCTTCCCGAGCACCTGTCATAAGAAAAGGTTCCAGCTAGAGCTGACAGCCAGCCGCCTGCCCGCCCATCTGCCCTTCATTTGCTCTTGGCTATCTGATTGCACCTTCCTTGGCTGCAGGGCAGCCATAGGAGGGCAGAATTCCAAGGATCTTTGGCCTCCCCTGATGGTGTCTGTGATCTTTCTGCAGGCGCCATCTGCTCTGCTTGGACACAAGGTGCTACAGGGCACCTGTCCAGATCCATCATGGCAGAGGTTATCAGCCCTGGCTACATCTTAGAATCCCTGGGGGAGTCTCACAAATATGCCCAAGCAGGGCCATCTAGACCTATTGAACCAGAACCTCAGTAGTGGGCAGCAAGGGATACCTGGTACTTATTTCAATCTTCCTCTACGACTCAAATCTGATCCATGGTTAGGAAGCACCCGTTAGGGCTTGCCCCTCAAAGTGCGGTCTAAGGATCAGCAGCAACAGGGCGCCTGCTAGAAATGCAGTCTCACAGGCCCCATGCACTGGCAGTCAGGGATAAAGCAATTTGGCTCCCCGTCCCGCCTGGGCCTACCAACGCATCTCCAATTGCACCCTTGCAGGTACCCTGTGAGCCTGTCGTCAGATCTGGAGTGGAGGCCTGACCGGTGCCAGGATACCAGTGAGGTGCAGCGTGACCCACGCGCTGGCTCTGCGCCGCTGACTGAGGATGTTCAGGTAGACCCACGTAAAGACTCGCAAAGCAGCTCCGAGCGTTTCCTGGAACAGTCGCACTCGTCGATGGAGCGCGCCTTTGAGGCCGACTATGGGCGCTCCTGCGACTACAAGGTGGGGTCCCCATCCTACCTAGATAAGCTGCTGTGGCGCGACAACAAGCCCCACCACTACTCAGAGCCCAAGCTCATCCTGGACCTCTCACACTGGAAGCAGGCAGCCAGCACGCCCACCATGGCTGCGGTAGCAGCAGACCCGGTGTCACGTGAGGATGAGCCGGCTAGCCTCTTCCTAGAGATTGCTCAGTGGGTCAAGAGCACGCAAAGCGGCCCTGAGCGTGCAAGTCCTCCCCCTGATGCTCCGGAGCATCGCCTCTCTGTCTCGCCCCCAGGACACCCAACACCCATCGATGGGGGTGCTAGTCCCCAGTTCGACTTAGATGTGTTCATCTCGCGTGCCCTAAAGCTCTGCACAAAACCCGAGGACCTACCGGAAAACAAACTGGGAGACCTCAACGGTGCGTGCATCCCTGAGCACCCTGGCGACCTTGTCCAGACAGAAGCCTTCTCCAAAGAAAGGTGGTGAGCACACAGGGGTGCGGGAGAACTTCCAGAGCAAGATGCCTCCCAGAAAGCTGGACTACTTCCTTGCTCCCCTCGCCCTTCCTTCAGCCCCTCTCTGCTGCATTGGGGTTAGCAGAACACCCGAGGATCCGGGGAGCGAGAAGAATGTCCATTTCTTAAACTGCCTTAATAACTAGCCTTTAACCTCTGGGAACGGGTTGGAATGGAGCCCGACTGGGAGCTATCACTTTCCGGTCGAAGTGGGAGGCCTGTGTTGTATAAGTGACAGAATGCAGGGATGAAAGGGATGTCGGACAGCAGCCCACAGCCCGACCAAGGTCAAGGGGGCAGAAGCAGCTTGCAGACATAGATTCCAAGCCATGCGACCCACATAGTCTCAAAATGGACACGTGGCCCAGAGAAGCCGTGTCTGAGTTAGGACCACAGGCCTACTGACTGTCAGGGTGAAGTCTGAATCCCAGGCTCCTGCCCCCTGGACCAGGATTTGACCACAGAATAATGTCTTCCTCTACTGGGGTCACTCTAGCTTGGTCAGCAAACTTGGTCCCAAGTGCTTCTAGCTGTCCCTTTCCATCTGTCCCATCCATTCTTTTAAGTTAGAACAATGTTCCTGTATTTGAAAACTAGAATCAGAACCACTTTCTTTCTCCCAGCTGCCAGACATTTTTATGACTCCCCCAAGTGCTTAAATGTCCTCCCTCACCCGCCACATCCCTGTATTTGCCCAAACTCAAGACCGGCTGAAGTTGTTGCTTCAGATCAGAGAGGGTCAGGGTCTCTGGGTGAATTGTCCCCTCCCAGACCTGTGTGTGCCACCTCCTCCAGCATGCCCTATGCACTGACACAGCCCAGCCCCCACTCCCCAATGGATGTCATACACGGATGAGTTTGAAGATGGCGATTTCAAGAATCCCTCTTGTCCAATTCCCAGCATCCCACAACACCCACGTACACAGCTCCTCTCCAAACCTGCTTCATAACCAAATATTCTCCGCACAGATTGCTCATTTGTAGGAGGCGCAATAAGGTGTTTTCCACAGAAACAAACGAGTAAGGAGGGAAGGTTCCACAGAGGGCCCGTCAGCCTTGATTAATGTTGCCCTTGAACCTGAGCATTCATTTAGGGCTAACCAGGAGCACTCCTAAGGGAGTTACTGGAGGGCTAGTCACCTTGGGGGCAAGAAACACAGAGAGAGAAACTAGGTGTTTAAAGGGGTTTACCAACCCCAATGTCCTGAGGAGGCAGCTATCAACCTGGAGAACCCATGACAAAGAATTCAAAGTAACCATGTCCTCACAGCTTGAGTAAGATGCACTTGGAGTCCAAAGCCCTCTGCAGAAGCGTGGGGTGGGGACACCAACAGTTCCCAGTCTGTTCCTGAATACTCTGCCGCTGGTATCTATCCTCCCCTACCCGTGCCGGCATCCCAAAGATACCCGCAGGAAGTCTAGCTGGTCTGTCGAGCAATCTCTTTGGAATGTATTCGTCCTCATATCCCAGCACCTTAAATCCAGCTATGATTTGTATATTGAACCCTACACGGCATTAGAAACTTATATTTTAAAACAGAGTTAATCGCACTGACCAGTTTTAAGTGGAAAATTTGTAAATATAAAGTGTTTAGGTTTTGCTTTTTTTTTTCCTTTAAGAAAATGCAATGCATATCACTCCTCACGTGCCATTTGTCCTCAGAGGGAAGCTTTACTTTTTGAGTAAAGGGACATGCTGCTGATTGACCATGAGTTCGCAGAGAACTGTCATGACAGGAGAATTGTTATAATTATTCATGTTCTTAAAATAATCTGTTACATATTATTAAACTTGATCAGGATGAGCCAAATAAACTTTTATGAACATAGATTCACCATGAATTGTCACATTAATTGACATCTTATCTGAGCCTGTCCTTTACTGTGGTTGAGTCATGAGCACCTCATTTGGTTTCTCCCTGTGCTGTGAAGGCCAGTGTTTCCGAGGGATGGAGATGCGGTGGGGGTGAGGGTCTGGAAGGAGAGAATCTACACACAGTCCAGAATTCACCGCTGGGGCCTAGTGTCCATACTGTGGATTTCTGCTGTCTTGGTGTCGACTCCAAACCTCTGATAGGGGCTGATTGTCATAGGTCTCAACATCATGAAACTGCAGAGAATCTGTCTCCAACAGCCACCTGAGCCGCACCCCTCACAGGTACCTGAGGTTGCATCCTTCTAAAGCTGACTGTTTTGTAATACCTGTATCAAAGTCTGAGCCCTAGCTTCATTCATTACTCAATAAATAATAGACCATTGGGTTTTAAATTTTTGTTCCAATTTGACTTCTCAGGAAGGCTCTTGGGTTAGCATACACTGCTATTGAAACCCACCTGTGCCAAGATGAGCGGGCTTATGACCCAGCCATCAGATTCTCCCAAACCATCTGCCCACTGTTCAGCAGTGCCTCTTCCCTGCTGTTTTACTTTAGTGCTCACAGTCTGCCGTCTGAAGGTAGTTACTGGAAGAGTCCAGAAATAAACGACTCATTAGTCTTACATTCCACACGATTACGAAGCACACCGAAGGCTCGCCTAGTTCTATGTGTCCCTACTGGAACTCAAATCATCCACTCTGTCGAGTACATTCACTTCACCGACCCTCTTGGTCACTTTTGTAACTATCTTGGTCATGGAAGCCACTGTCACCTTAGTGTTTGTGTATGGGATTGGGTGTTCTGCACAGCTTCAGGCCAGCATGAGGGATGTCTCCCTCCCTCCCTCCCTCCCTCCCTCCCTAGATGGTGGGAGTGAAGAGAGAGCCCACAGTCAGGACAGAAACCTTGTCAAAGTTTTCTTGTAGAGAAACTTCTATGCCCAATTTGAAGCCTGAGCTAAAATGCTTCAGGATATAAAACAGAGGGGGATGAACAGCCCAAGTAGCACCAAAGAGAAGGGGGGAAAGGATCCCAAAAGGAAAATTTCACATTAAACCTAGTCACACAATGCTAAGATTAACACTTCCTGACAGGTCCTTAGGGGACTGTATAACATGAGACAGCAAACTTGCCTACACGCCAAAGGGTTTTATTGAAACATAGCTACACACATGCATTCAGATATATTCTGAGTTTATATTTGAACTCTTGATATTTTATCTTGGGGAGGCTTTTTAAATAAAATTTTCCATTTGGGAAATAACCACATTAAAATATTTATCTTAGTTACTGAGGTTTTGGGTTTTATTATTTGGTTGGTTTGGGGTTTTTTTTTTTTGGCTTAAGTTCTGTGCCCAAGTAAGTGTCCCCCTCTCTTCCATCCTCATCAAAGCTACAGCTTGTCCTGCCATGCCTCAGCAGCAGAGCTGAGAAGTTGCAATAGAAACTGCATGGCCAGAAAGCCTCGGATATTCTTTATCTGACCCTGTGCAGAAGTTCGCTGAGCCCTAGAACAAGATGCCTTGGGGGGCTGCTCAACCTTCCAGTCGTGGCTTACTAGCCGCACACTCCCACCCTGGCCAGTACATTACCTATCTTCCAGTTATATTGGAGGCCACGCTCCTTGGGCTAAATTCTACTTCATGTAACTTAGTATTTTCTAAGCAAGTTGGTTAGGAAATCCTTTCTAGCATCAATGTTATTGCTTCCAAGTTTCTCCTGCACCAAAGTCAGACTTTCAGCTGGAATGGTTAAAACAGGCAATTGGGAAGCTTGTGTGAAAGTTGGGGTTCTTTTGAGCCACCAAGCTCCAGGTGGAGAGGTGGGGAGAGTCACACAGCCCCTCATAACTATGGTTGTGAGTATGTATCAAACATCTCCGCTCAAGACACGCCACCTGCCCCCATCACTCTTTAACAAATACGGATGTAGCCGTAGATGGGGATTTACAGGTTCTCCACTCCAACCCCCTCAGTTTGCAGAGTACATTGAAACCTAGAGACGAAGCCCCATGTTAGGAAGTGGCGGAGCTGGAACTAGAGTCCACGTACTCTTTTAAGGACCCACGTAGTCCCAGCAGCCCATCTGGGTACACGTAATGGGATTATAATTGGAACGGCAGATGGGACACAATGCTGAGGGCCAGGGTCACGGTGAGAGGCCACTCTCTCTTTACCTCATCACCTCTAGCTGCCTGGAGTCCCAGGACAACTGATCTTAGAAGCTGTTAGCTGCTTCTACAGATAATTTCTGCCCAACTTGGAGCCTGTATAGCTGGGAGGAAGTGGGGACGGGCGGGGAACAGAGACACTAGGGCACAAGCATAGACTGATTTCCTTCAGATATTGGGGGAGGGGGGTCTCAGTAAACACTGACTGGGTAATGGGAAAGCAACAGAAAGGAGAAAGCAGCCAACAGAGGGCTCAAGTCCCTACCCCAAGCAGCTGCCATTGTGTCTTTCAGAGGTGTGGGGAATTCTGGGAGACAGAGTCCTGGCTCAATAGCCGAAGGGACTCTAGCCAGCCTGAGCATGGCAAACATGGCTCTGGTAGGCCTTGCCTTTCTTTCCATTCCCTCCATCTTGTTAAAAAAAAAAAATTAGATTACATTACTAAAGGTAGCCACTGAGGTCTATTCCCTTGTTTGATTACTTCCTCCTGACGCTGACTACCAAGGTCCAGCTACCAGAGTATTGCAGTCCAGCAACAAATATCCCCCTTGCAGCTGCCCTAATTAATATGCCCAACTAAAATTAAGCACCTCATTCCTAACACAGGGTGTGCTCTTTTTACCTTTGTAAACTGCCATGGGTAGGCATATGGGCCATATCTATCTCCTCTCTCTCCAGAGACAGTCCTTTGTCTCTCTGGGACAAATATCTCTGTCCCCTCTCCCTTGCCTCCTTCCTTTTCTCCCCTGTCCCCTATCTCCTGTATTTGTCCCTTATTCCCTGCCCTCTGTCCCTCTGGGACAAATAAATATCCTTGGTGCTGAAAAATTGGTCTTAGGGTGACCTGAGTCCGCACGCATCCTTTTAATAGAGGACAATCTCAGGATACTTACTGCTGACTCTTCACCTTTGATAGAGCACCACCCCAGTCACTCTGGCCTCCGTGGAGCATCTAAACAGGTCCCAAATGGCCACAGGTGCCGGTAGGTGGGAGCTAACAGAGCATGCACAGGAAGGTGAGGGCCAAATGCCGACGGGATCAACAATGGGAGTCAGCACACAGCAGGTCCAGGACACAGGCAGAGAGCATCTTGTGCTGGCGATGCACTCCTTGCCCTGGCTGGGAGTCTGAAATCTCTCCTTTCCTTCCTACGAGAATAAAAACTGAACTCAAGACAAGCAGTTGTAACTGAACTTCAGAAACAGAAGGAGCTGGGGAGATGGTTCAGCCTGTTGTGTTAGCATGAGGACCCTTGTTCCAGCCTCAGCATCCAGCTAAAAGGCAAAGCACACCATATACATCTACAATCCCTCCACTGGGATGGGAGACAGAAATAGGCAGAGCCCCAGAGACCAGAGATCTTTGGCCGGCCAGCCTAGCAGAACAGATGAGCTCCGGAGTTAGTGAGAGATCCTGTCCTAAAGAATTAAGTGGGGAGAAATGGAGGAAGACACCCCACACTGACCTTTGGCATCCATGTACAGACATAGAATTCCGCACTCACCCACATGAAAACATAGATCACACACACAAAGTATAGAGATGAAAGCTGATGATGGTATGCCTCTCTGAGCTACCCCAGGAAGTTCGCTTTTTTTTTTCTTTTTGCTTTGTTGGTGGACTGGAACTCAGAGAGATACACAAGCCTCTACATCCGGAGTGCTAAAGGTGAAAATCACCATGGCATCCTGACTTTTCTTTGCTGGTTTCCTAAACATACCCAGTCTATCATCAGTATCAATATAGTCTCAGTAATCTGGGATCAGCAATCCAAGCCACTGTTGGTAAGTGTTAGGGTCAAGCCAATGGAGTCTATATATCAGAGGTCTCGGCTTACATGAAACAGCTGGGTGTTCTTGCTGGACATTTAGGCTTCGGGGTGGTGGGTGAATGTCCCTCTATCTTGATGCCTCTTAGCATCCAATGGTACAGGAAAAATAGCAATACAATATGGCAGGGCTCCAGGTACAATCTGAGGTCAGAAAACCGAATACAGCCAAGAGACCTCACCTGTGGTATGGGTTTCCTTGGCATCGGGCTTAGCCAAGCAACTCAGCTAAACTATGGACTGAATTCCAGTTCATTAGGAGGACTTGGCTGTTCCCACTCTGAATCAAAAAGCCATCTCAGCATTGGAATGGTACCAGCTTTAAGGTCCCTGTCACGGGACCATGTTGGCCTTACCACCACAGTAGCCTGGCTCAGGCTCTGTGACAGCTGTAGACAGGTAGCCACGGACTATAGCAAAGAGGACTGTACGGAAGATGAGAGTGTGTTTCACCCCCGCATCCCAGAGCTGCTACGTAGATACAATTGGTCTGTGTTCTCCCCCTTTAGCTCGTGAACACAGAACTGAGACAGAGCTTTGAGAAATTTAGAGAGAAGGATGTTGCGGTCTGTTTTTGCTCTCCGTTGACATGGTGGTGGAGATTTCAATGGCCAGTGAGAACGTGGCTATCGTTGGCCGAGGCTGGCCCTTCGAATCAGTCCTAGAGATGCGGTTCCGAGACGAGTGAGTTATAATGGGAAATGGTCTAAGGACAGCAAATACAAGAAGCAGAAGGAGCTGGGAAAGAATGCGCAAGCGTGTGACCTGAAGCAGCAGCCAGCCTCAGCCTGTGCTGTGGAGAACTCTACACTGCAGAATGGGCTCCTTCAGGTAAAGTGGATGGCAGCCTTTGGGGCCTCTGTGCCGGCTCCATTCAACCAAGGCCCAAACTCCTAAGTGCAGGGCGGTCGGCACCATCGGCGCTGCAGAGTACCACACTGGGCACTTTGGGAGTCAGAGCGGAGAAGAAGATCTGCCACCAACCATTCTACAGTTTGCCTAGGTAGATATGGGAAATGAGCTCTCTGAGGTCTGTGTTATTGTTGGTCCAGCACCTCAATCTACTGGTTCAGACTGTGGTGCCGCAATCACTGCCCCCGCTGCTCAGGCCGAGAAACTTCTGCATCCCACTGACCCTGCCTGTCTCTGCAGCCAAATGAGTTCCTAACAGTCTCTCTCGTTCTATTCTACCAATAAGGACTCAAGAATCAGATACCGGAATGAAAACCTGCTAGATCAGAGAGGCAAAGAAGTCACCAGCTGACCCTCCTTAGCTGGAAACCTAGCAAGAGAGCAACTCTTTCGCCATCCCAAGCCAAAAACGATTGCCAAATTCCAAGTCCCTCCTCACTACTTCCTGTGTTTCTCTAACGGTTTTCTGGGCTCCCTCTAACTCTCTAAGGCTACTTCCTGCCAATAGTTGCTGACTCCACCTTCTGACCCAAGGTTTTATTTAACATAAATTCCGGGCCCACAGTGTGATCAAATATTCTGCAACAGAGGTTCAAATGGAAGACCTGCAAAGTTCCCCCATGGTGAGCCCTCAGAGGCTCCACATTATTGATTTCTTATTGATGACATAGTTCCTCTCTTGCTATCTCTCCCTTAGCTGAGTGACTGTGTTAGGAGCTCCCAAGACCTCCCTTAGGTTTAATGATTTACTCTAAGGACTTAACGAGCTCAGAAAGGTTGGAACATTGGCGGTTATGGTTTGTTATAGCGGGCAGATACAGATCTGAAGTCACAAGGGAGAAGGCACATCAATGACATAGAGAAGTTAGCAACAAGCTTCTAGGTGTCCCCTCCTAGGACAGTCACCTGTAGACTTGTTAATAGTCCCAGCAACGATGTAGAATTACCCCGTGATAGTGTATTATTTACCAGGTTCCCCACCTGAGCCTTGGGATCTAAGTCTTCTTGGGGCATGGTCAGTCATGTGATCGCGTAGTGCCCTAGCTGCTTCATCTCCAGGTGCTTCCTCCCAAGATCAAGCCTGATACCCAGGCCTGGGAGATTACAGAACTAATCAAGGGCACAGATGCTATCTCAGGACTCAGCCCAAGACCAGCCCTCCTAGATCCTAGACTTGGTTAGGAAAGTGCAGGCTTCAAGCAACCAATGCCTGCCGAGTTACCCTTTACTGCAAAGTGACATGGCCTGCAATTCCTTAGTTATATGTGGCTTCTACCTTACATGGAAAACACAGCTAAGCAGAGGCAATATGTCATTAAATTATTAGTGATCCCGTCTGGTCCCATGTGCCTACATACTTTTAAGCATATATTACATTATTAAAATATAATAATACAAAGCCCACATGCTGAGGCAAAGCAATTCTGGGATTCCTTTTCTTATTAACTCATGCCCTGTTTATGAAAGCTCAACCTGCTGATGGGTTACAAGCTACCCTATGCTCATTCTGTTAACGTGGTTATTACCCCTGGGGCATAATGGGATGCTTTGGGAAGCAATTGCCTCCAACTATCCCAGAGCTGAAAGGCTTCAAGGTTTTAGGCCAATGGGATTCCTAGCTGTGACACTCTGCATTTCGGCCACCTGAAGACAAGGCAAGGTAGGAGATGACTGTCAACAGCCATTCATCTCTGAATGACAATGACGTATCCCAGACACATCAACAGTGGTATCCCAGCTCCAACCCTCAGATGATCTGGAGAGAGGTGCATACAGTGCCAATAGCCCAAGACTGGAAGGGGAAAAGGCAGAAAAGTGTGACCTCTCACCAACAGGCTCCCACAGGTGTGACTGGCTCATTTGATGTGTCAGTTTGTCTGGGCCTGAATGATGTGGAGACTACGATGGGTTACAGAATGTAAAACCCTGCCCTGCTGTATTGGTCAAGAATTCCTCAGAGAAAGAACACAAAATTAATAAGAGTGTGTGTTTTGTTTGTATGTATAGGATATGTGTGGGAAGCCTGGGTATGGGGGCTGGAAGTCAGAGGACAGCCTTGCAGGGTTGGTTCTCTCTTTTCGGACTGAATTCAGGTCATCAGGCTGGCCTGTGCCCCGCCTGTGCCTCTCCCTGCTGGGACATCTCGACTTATTTAATTGAAGGAATTGGGAGGCTAGCACAGCTTACATCTCCAGGGTGTGCTGCAGGCTAGAAGCACAGAAGCACTAATGTTGAGGATTGTGTAGGAAGGCCCTCTGCTGGCAGGAGGAAGTCATTACTGTGTTCTGTGTAAGCTTTGATAGAGGGAACTAACCAGTGTTGACCTAAAGTCCACTAATCAAAATACAAACCCATTGCAAAAATATTCTCACAATAACTAGAACATTAGACCAAATACCTGAGCATCATTTTCCCATCTAAAAACAAAAACTGACCCCAAAGACACTAGCCTTTGGAGTTTTTACCCAGTCTAAAACACCCTTTGCCTGGAGTATACCACCCTCATACCCACACAGGGAAGAGTCCTGCATTCAGGACTGTGTTGTGTTAACTAGCATTGTTCATCCCTGCCACACAATAAAGTAGCCAGATTAGGTTCACTTCTGACCAAACTGATGAATTAAGTTCTGTGTTTGGGGATATAGATTCAGATGTGTGTTCTGGGGTACGGGAAGGGCAGGACCAGTCTTTGTTAGTCTTTGTTGTTACATGAACTAAACTTTAGACAGGGCTCTAAGAAATTTTTATGAGGCCTACATCTGGAAGGAAGAACCAGGGGAAGCTGCCTGGGGAGGCAATGAATGCCAGGCAAAAGAAGATAGACGCACAGCCTCCTCCACAGCTCCTTCTGGGCCAGAGATGCCTCCATTTTAAGAGGAGTGCTGTCAGCCTAGCTCAGACAAATGGTCTTTTTCCTCAATTTTTTTGAGCCTATTGTTCTCGCAGGGAAAGAACTCAAACTAGAGCCAGGAGGCAGCCCTTACAAGTCACTTTCCATCAGTCTGTGGACAGGGTTTATCCCTCAATAAAGAAGAGCCGCAATTGCCTTTACCAACTAAGTTTCTTTAAATTAAAAATGCTATCACAGAGCCAGGAGTGGTGACTTATGCCCTTAATCCTAGCACTCAAGAGGCAAAGTCAGGTGGACCTCTGTGAGTTCAAGTCCAGCCTGGTCTACACAGTGAGTTCCAAGACAGACAGCTACAAGAGACCTTGTCTCAAAAAACAAAATAATTAATAATAATAATAATAAACACCACTGAACAGCTCATTTACCACCTGAAAGAACTTTAAAATAAAATTAGGGGTGTTGAAGGTAAAGATCCCCTCACCCAGGTTTACAGAGGTAGAGACAGAAGCAAGGTCCCATAGGAAGTCAAGGCCTTTGTGTGTTCTGTTTTCTACAGCATGATGCTTGCCCTTGGGACTAGGGACATTAACTGTGGTTGGCTGTCCAAAAGCCAAGTTTTTTACCCCTCTCTTGCCTCTCTCCCCTTCTTAGAAGCCAAAAAGTGGTTTTCTCAGCTTTCTTGGGAGCAATTCACAGCATGTGACCCAGCTTAGCTAGATATAAAGATGCTTCCTGAGAAACTTTTCAACACTCAAACTAAAAGGGCCTCACCAGAAGAAAAGCTTTTACCATCGCTTTTCTTGTTTAAATACATGTGATGTGCCTGACTGGCAGCAACCTTCTTGAGATCATGAGGCATAAACCCAAAGGATGATAAACAAAAGAGACCAAGGGAATGGAGAAGAGATGGAAAGAGCCCAAGTCAATCATGACATCATAAATGTTGCTGAGACAGCCCTTGAAGCACCCATATACACGTTTTTGTCAAGACGACAATAAATATCCTTATGATAAAAGCCAGCCTTCATCAGTTTCTCTCACTGGCATCTGAAGGCATCCCAGTGAACTCAGGGCTAATAATTTGCAAGTTCCCGATTCCTTCCCTATCTTCTGCATCCTCTGCACCACTGAAGCCTAGGTTACTTGCAAAAATTCCTTTTATTCCAAGAGCAAAATTTTGAAACACGATATATTAGACACTTTTCTGTTGCTGCAATAGAATCCCATGACCAGAAACAACTCATAGAAGAGAGTTTATTTTGGCTTTTGGGTCCAGGGGGATGGGTCCATAATGGTAGGGAGGTCATGGTCGCAGGTGGCTGGGGCAGGAAGCTGAGAGATCACATCTCCACCACATGCTAATGGCAGAATGAATTAAGCCAGAAGTGGAGTGAAGCAATGACTTCAAAGCCCACCCCCTAGTGACATACTTCCTCCAACAAGTGCAGACCAAAGGTTTCCTGACCTTTCCCAACAGCACTACCAACTAGGGACCAAGCGTTCAAATATATGAGCGAACAGAGGACATTTCTTATTCCAACCACTGTATACAGTGAATGTCTGCGCTCTTGTTAAAGCTGTTGACAGCCACATGCTATACCTCACCTTTCTGCAACCAATTATGCTCTTCCAACCATGCTGTCCTTAACATGGGGCTTTCTAGATATCCCATCTCTCTAGGTTATTTCGTGAGATGACTACTTGATTAGCCCACACGAGAACAAGGTCAGGGTTTGAAGAGATAGTTTACCAGTTGATAGCACGTGTTGCTACTTCAGGGAACCCAGGTTCTGTTTGCAGCACCCACATAGTGACTCATAACTGTAACTCCAGTTGCAAAAGATTTGATGCCCTCCCTCTTCTGAGCTCTGCAGGCACTAGACACACATGTGATGCACATATATGCATGCACACAGATGCTCGTACACATAAAATAAATTATCCCAACAGAATTAAAACAAAAACCAACCTCTGCTTGAACTCCAAGTCTTGCTCATTCTCTATGTCTGCTGAGTCCTCAACCAAATCCTTTTCTGGGAGAGAAAAGAGAACTACCAGGGAAAACTGCCCCTGTCAGGCCCTGCGCTCCTGACTTCCTGTTGTTATTTCTACTTAACAAAGGCTGAGTAGCTCAGTGAAGGGGAAGAAAGTAGGGACACTAGGCAGGTCCTGCTGGAGGGTTCTAAAATCACCCTTGCCCCGCCCTTCCCCTCCCCCCGCTATATGCCATGAATCCATTCGTGGCATCATGGCTTAAAGCTGGATCATACAATAGGAAGAAACTAAGGCCTTTCTCTACCCACCTGCCTTCACTGTGTACCTTGTCTGTGTTTGATGCCCCTGGAACTAGAGTTATTGATGGGTTCAAAACCACTATATGGGTGCAGCTAGTCAAACCTGGGCTCCCTGAAACACCACTAAATCCCCCCCCCCCACCAAAAAATAGTGTTTATCAGACAGATACAACAGTGTCTGTCAAAGGCAGAGGGTAAGAAGTAGTGGGAGGGGCTGATCTTCAGAGCTGTCCTGAAACCTCTGGAGAGCAGACAGCCAAGGCTCATGTCTCCATGTCCCTGTGCAAAGGGGCCTGTTGGCTAATGTTTTGTCCCAGCTGCTTTGATTCCACTCAAAGCTCTGAACCTGAACAACATCCTTCTGCTTCATCCGAGTTTAATGAAATCCACCATGGAGGTCCCTAAGTCTAGGCACAGCATCAAGATGACCCACTTACCAGAGTATTGGTGATTTATTTTAGCCAGTGGTACCAGACATTATATTTTATGTTCGAGTCTCATGGGTCTGTGATTTATTTATTAGGCTTGATAAAGAGAGCTGTCTACCCTGGGCGTGCAGAGGAAATTTCAGCCTGGCGCTAAAAGTAGAAGGAGCTGCTGTCAAGTCCGGTCCCTGATTTAATGTGGGGTGGGGAGGGGCATGCATGGCCGCATTCATGGCCGCACTCAGGCAACTTGTCCCTTAGTTTGCTAAATGAGGTCAAGAGGAATTCACAGTCATGAAGGGCTGCATATTGGCTCACGTCTGCAGGACTGTCTGAATAAAATTGCATCCCTTAAAGACCTAGCAGGCTCAGACAGCCAAGGCTGCAACTCTGCCAAGGGTGGCCAACGTCCCTCCCAATGCAGCAATCTGAGCTCTGCACAGATCAGCTCTTCTTTCCTGCCTCGCCCCAAGTCCAGTCTGTCCCTGGATGTTCAACCTCTGTCTACCATGTTAATTCCATGGAGATCCCATGCAACTAGGTCACCTCAAAAGGACAACACACTTCAACTTGAGAGCCTTCTCAGAAAGTGATGACCTCCACACAAGTTTTGGTGACATGGGCAGTAAATGTGGGAACCTATAACAGTCCTCTAGGGCACAGAGATGGTGACAACATGGAAGGACCAATGACAGATCTCAGAACAAGGAGCTGAGTTGGATTGAGAATGAAGAAGTGAATTTCCAGAGGATGGCCTTCGGGAGAAAAGCTGTTTTCTTTTGCTGTCGCTGTGTTGTTTGTTTTTGTTTTTTCTGGGACAGAGAATCACACATCTCTTCCCAAAGAGGATAATCTAGTTCTGGCCAGGAAACTAATTCTACAGACGGATGGGTGATGGGACCAATCCATGCCTGAGAGCGGCTCCTCATCTGGACTACAGCTCAGAGGATAGTCATTCTGCAGATACCGCCGCTCTCGGTTGGCCTGACAAAAAGCAAAGCAAAAACCACAAAAGCTTTTCTGTAAGATGTGCATAAAGTCCTGAGTGAATGTTTATCATTGACAGGAGCACAGCCATGTCAAGGACACCAACACCTCGGACTCATGGGAGGGGCAGAGCCTTCCTCTAGTATGAGTGTGAACTCTGATGGATTGTGCAGAACAACCTCCACCCTAGCTTTCTCTGTCCTGGATGTTTACATCTGAAGACTGCCTCTGTGCTGAAACTGCCCCTCCATATTCATCTGTCCCATAAACCCCATCTCCTTGCTCAGCTGTGTGCAATAACCAGCTCTGCTCCTGATCAAGTCTATATAATAAACAACTGTATCTAACAAACACCCTGAGCTTCTGAAGTGCTGTGTCTTCTCCAGGACAGAGCCTGGTCCACCTGAACCCGGCCTGTGAGTCCTTGTTTATGGCCTTTCTTCATTCCCTCCCTGCCTCAGCTAGTGCAATCCCTGGAGCTGTCTGGCACCTTCATCTAAGTCGGTCTTAAGTCGGTCTTTTAGTTCCCAGGCTTAGAATAGCCCAGGAATTAAGAGCAAAGCAGATAGTGTGTCTTTGGTCCTCACTTTGTTGTTTTTATCTTATTGTTCTAATACCAATAAAGACTCAGGAGTCAGATATTGGGGTAAAAGTTTGATAGGTCAAAGAAGTAGTGGAATGACCAGCTGTCTTCGCCACATTTCCCAGACGGAAAAAGAGACCGTGAAATCTCTAAGTCCCTCCCTACTCCTTCCTGTACATCCTCTTATCTGTATTCCTGACTTCTCTATGGCTCATTCCAGTCAGCTAGTCACTGGCTCTGTCTCCCAAGTCAAAGTTAATGTTATTAACACAGTCTCAGGATGTCACAGCACAATCAAATATCCTGCAACTGTTGCTGTTTGGTTGGTTAGTTTTTAGTTGGGAAGCTGCTAAGCGGAACATCAAGCACCTTAGGGTCCTATGTAAGCAAACTGAGGGTAACAATGAAACAATACATGATCTTAAATGATCTTCCGAACATCGAACATCGATACAGACTGACATTTGACAAAAGTGTAGGCAAGGAAGAAATGTCTGTACTTCCACACTCTTTCCATTTATTCCTGTGTAGAGCCTACTTCTCAGTCTTTTTTGGTTCATGAATTGGTTTTGGTATAAACAAACCCTACTAGGTTTATCTGTGGCATTTCCTCTAACACCTCCTCTTTGCTGCTACAGTCAGGCTCTTTCCTGTGTCCCTCAGAGATCCATATGGTAAAGGCTTGCTCCCCAGAAAGGTGCTTCTAGGAGGCGAGGTAGGGTCGCTGAAAGGGAAGGACCTTCATGGGAGGGTTTTAGGGCAACGGGAAATTAACCCTTTAAAGGGATTCTGGGAGCCCAGCTCCCTCCCCCTTCCTTCCTTTCCATGAAGTAAAAGCTCTGCTCCATTCGTGTGCTCTGCCAGGAGCCCTTGCCTTGCCACAGGCCCCAAAGGAATCAGGTCAATTAATCATGGACTGAAATCCCCAGAACTGTAAGTTAATTATCTCAGATACTTGTTACAGTATCAGCCAGCTGGCTGACATATTACCTAACTTTCAGCCATAGCCAATTTCTTCTCCAATGATTCCTGAAGTTATCTAGGGAGCCTCACTGTGCCCCCAGGGGAGGCATCTAACTACCCTGTCCCCTTTCTTCAGCTCATGCTCTGAGAGGTTCAAAGGCCATAAGAACCTAATGTTATGGCTGAAGGGATTTAATGAAGAACCTTTCCTGTGCCTCGCAGGGTCACTCAGACATAACCTAGCCACACCGCCTCTCCCTCTTCCTCCTCCTGCATCAAGACTTTCTTCCCTTAGAGAGTGAGTCAGGGGCTCTGTCTCTTCAAGCAGATGAACTCCCATCTGGATGCTCCCTACCAGGTATCCAAGCAAGCTCAGGCCTCGCCAGAGTGCCTGCTGGGAAGGAGGTGGGTTCTTGGCTTTTTAGAAAGAAAGTCTATTGACTTAAGCGGGAGGCTTGCTAGGGCTGGAGGATTAGGCTCCCTGCAGCTGAAGTTCTGTGGACGGAGCCTGGCTGTGAGGGTGATTGTCCTGCAGCCCCCCAGCTGCTCAGCCTGCTCTGGGCACCTGCACACTACTCAGCTTTGAAATCTCAAGGCAGGACTCCAGCCTCGTGGCAGAGCAGAGCCCGACAGAGAAAACAGAGAGCCGCTGGCTGTTAACACCTCGGGCCGCTTGCTGGGAAACTTCCAAGCTGCTTGGTGTAATTTCTGTTTTCCCTTCTCTTTTCACACCCTTTTGTGCTGGCTGCAGGCCAAAATCAATCACCTCTCTGCCTTCCCAACAGAGCCTTGCTTCACCTGCTTGAGCCTTGCTTCACCTGCTTCTGCCTTGCCTGGAGTGGCAGGGCTGGGGGGGGAGGAGGGAGATGACAACTTTTCACATGCACAGACCATCAGGACTGTAGATCTAGTATTTGTATTCAGGGCCTGCAACCCAGGAATTGACTTTTGGCTAGGAGTGTGTGGGGGCTGGGCTAACATCAGCATCAAGCGCCATCCATTTCTGTCAGGTGGGTCTCAGCTGCACCCACAGATACTGACCTCCAGGTGCAGCCTGCTTACCCAAGAAACAGCCCTTTCCCCTCTGATGTATCGTTAAGCTACTAACAAAATAAAGCACTCTGTAGGGTTATCAGTACCTTTGCATGTGCTATCTGCTCAAAAAAGCACAGCTCTCATCTTAAAGGAAATAAGAGTTTGTTTGTGAGCTATTTTGAGTGGCCACAGAGGCCTGAGGACAGAGATTTAGGATCACCCTGAATTCCATGTTGGAACATGGAAGCAATTTCAGGAAATTTTTACAGTACAAAGGATGTTATAACTCAAGGCAACTTTAAAATACATTGGCGGGGACAGCACAGAGACAGGTACAGCAAGAGAGGGGAAGGTTTTTGTTTTTTGTTTAAGCCCAAAACACGATCTGGTGACATTCTTAGCTTTGGGATTGGTGGAAGTCAGTGGGCCGCTGGGTTAATAGGTTCTAGAAGGTTTCTATCTACCAGACTAGTTAGGCAGAGATGGGCAAGGAGCGACTGTTCTGGAGGCCAGGTTACTAGCCTCTCGAACCCGTGACAGTCCACCCTCTCCACAGTGCTGGAAGGCTGTCCGTCATTCTCTGCAGAGAGCTGCTTTTCACAATCAGGATCCAAGATTGTGCCCAGTTTGCTAGGCCTAGGGGAAGGGGGAAGATGTCCTCAGGAGACATGAGGAAGGACAGCCAGAAGGTTGATTGAAAAAGAAGATGGGAAGAGCAGGGGAAGAGGCACAGAGAGCTAAGATTTATGTCTGGTACAGTGACATCCAGAATCCCACAGCCTCATGTAGCCAGCTACTCCATACTTGGCTTCCTAGGGCTCTCCTTGTACAAGTGATGCACGGTATTCCGCTTGTTTTGTGCATGTTCATCCCATGAGATTGTATACTAATGAGTATCTCTAACTGTGAGCCCAAGCGCTCTCTCTCTCGCTCTCTCTCTCTCTCTCACACTCTCATATACAGAGAGAGAGAGAGAGAGAGAGAGAGAGAGAGAGAGAGAGAGAGAGAGAGAGAGAGAGAGAGAGAGAGACTGGTTTATAGTAGAGAAAGCCATTCGCAGCAGCACTGGCTAGCAAAGCCCAGTTACAGGGTTCTGAGCTGATTTCAATTTAAGAAGTCCCCGAGATTAAGATGGCCAGGGCATCAAAACCTCTGAGTAAGTACAAGACCTTGAGGAATAAGAACAGGGATGCTTTAAACTATGGCTGGAAACAAGCAAAAGTTAAAACCCTGAACAAACAATACCAGGACGGCAATGTCTGTCACTTCTGTGATGAAGAGGGTTTGGCTCTGTGTTCCCGTCCCCTGAACGAGAGATTTGCTATGGATTTGACCCACAGTTGCAGCGACCAGTTTTGGACAGCTGAAAGTGACTCTCATCCTTAACAATTTGCTTTTTGACCCAGCTTGCTTCCCAGCACCAAGGCAAAGGGCTTCTGGGAAGTGCTCGACACTCATCCATGCCCAGAAGTTAAAATGATTTGATATCCTGAAAGAGAAGTCAGGTGAGACACAGGAGATAGGCTCTCCTCTTCTGTTTCTCATGAACGAAAATCTGAGGCCCATTCCACACAACTCTTCAAAGACACAAAATCAGCTGGAACCTCAGATGTTCACCACAGCAACCAACTCAACTATGCACCCTGTTTTATTGCTTGCTTCCACTGCTTGGGAACCCTTATTACAACAAGCCACCTGCCCACACAGTGTGGGCCGGCCCTGCTTTCTGAGGAGAATGCAGATGTTCTAACATGTACAAAGTATTTGGCTGAGACACGTGCTAATCCACACAAATCCCTTCCCCCAAGATTTTACACTGTAATAATGCTATATAGATTTGATTTGCTTCTTAATCTAGTCCCAATTCAAACCGTTCACAGATTTAAGGGGGGGGGCACAAGAGCTGCTATAACAAAGCTTCTAAACTGGGGGGCTTCAAACAACTGAAACAAGTTCTCAAGCAGTTCCAAGCAGTCAGAAGTCTGAGATCAAGATGTCAAAGCAGCCCTGCTCCCTGTAGGACCCTGAGGAGAATCCTTCCTAGTCTCTGGCTTCTGGGGCAGCTGGCAACCCTTAGCCTTCCTGGGCCTACAGCTTCACACGGTTGCCTCTCCATGTGTCTCCAGGTCTTCACCTATGTTTGTGTCCAAATGCGTCCCCTCCTGCTCATAACAGACTACGTCCCACCCGGATGACCTCATTTTAACTTGACTATCTGTGAATGCAGTGTTTCCTGGGGAGAATGCTCGCCCTGGGGAGAGAAGGCTCACAGTAGAAAATGTTTATTCAAATCAAAACTCCGAGTCCCATTTGACATGGGGAGCTGATTTTTCCCAGAAATCCCAGTGGAAAATTAACTTAGTGACATCACTCATCTGGCCCAGATTAACCCCACCTTTCCACAAGGGCTGAGTACAGTTTATTAACATCAGGGACCTGGATCAGGGTGGTATTTCTCCTTGCGGTCTACAGTCATCAGCCAGGTTCTGCTGCTTTCAATCAGCAAGTTTACACAGTGCTCCATGATTAGATTGAGTTGATGTGGATCACCTCATTCTTAAGTGGAATGACCTCATACCTCATCCATAACCAGGCTGGGAGTCACCTCATGGGTTCTGATTAATTTTTTATTATACTACAAAGTGTGTGTGTGTGTGTGTGTGTGTGTGTGTGTGTTCACGTGCACAGGGAGACCAGAGGACAAGCTTCAATGTTATTCTTCAGTAACTATCCACCTTTCTGTTTTTTGAGTCAAAGCCTCTCACTAGTGTGCCAGGCTTTTTCTTTTGGGCCACCAACCCACTCCCAAATCATGACACAGAGACTTAATATTAGTTATGGACTTGTGGCCTGGCTAGTTCTTTTAACTTAAATAATTAACCTGTTGCTCTTTATCTATGGCTTGCCTTGGGGGTGTTTACCTTCTCTCTTTCACTGCTTCCAGGGGTGTCTGCCAGCTGGCAACTGCCTGACTTCTGGCCCGGTGTCTGGTGTCTCCCTCGTTCCCTCGTTCCCTTGTTCTCCTCCTCCTCCTCTTTCTCTTGTTCTTCTCTTTCTCAAGCCTGCAGTTCTACTCCTATTTATACTTTCTGCCCCCCCCCCCAGCCCCACCTATCCTTTCTCCTGGCTAGCTATTGGCTGTTAGGCTGTTTATGAGACCACTCAGGTGCCTTAGGCAGGCAAGGTGAACCGAAAGCAACACATCTTTACATAATTAAACAAATGCAGCATAAACAAAGGTAACACACCTTTACACAGTTAAAGTAACTCTCACAGCATAAACAAAAGTAACACACCTTTACACAGTTAAAGTCAGATTCTGCAGCATAAACAAAAGTAACACATCTTTGCCTAGTTAAAATAATATTCCACAACACACCAGCTTGGAAGTCATCAAGTAGACCAGGCAGGATGGCCAGTATGCTTCAGGGATTTCCACCTGTCTTTGCCTCCCCTGCAGTGGGATTAGAAGCACGTACTATCACATGTGGCTTTCTTAAGGCGGTCATTCAGTGTTCACTTTCACTGCTGCCATAAGAAATTTCCAGATGAAAACTAGCAAACCAAGAAGGCTGATTTTATTAGGAATGTGGACGGGACGAGGGGAACAGAATGGAGTAGTGGAGCCAGGGGGAATCAAAGTTCACCTGGTCAAAGCTCATCACACCAACGTGTATTAGCTGCTTTCACATCACTGTGATCAAAATTTACCTGGCAGAGAAAAGGGAGGATTTTTTGACTCCACATTTACCATGGCAGGGAAGGCATGGTGCAGAAGCCTATACGATGCTAGGCAAGCCTGGCAGCCTTTGCAATCCCGGTGTTTAGGTAGGTGGCAGAGACAGCAAGGCGAGACTTGCAGAACTGGCATGCTTTGGATTCGAACCAGAGACCTTAGCTTAACACACAAAGTAGTGAATGATGAAAGAAGCCACTCAACATCACTGGTCGGCCTCCTCATGAATGAGCACACGCGTGTACACACCCATGCAAAGTGCAAACAAACAGGCAATCAGTATAAGCCACACACATACACACACAAAGAGAGAGCAGGTCACAGCTTATCATTTATAAAACATTAAACCTTATTAAATAAAAAAGGCTGGGAAGGGAAGGAAATAGGCAGGCACCAAGCCTAGTCATCTTTGACTGCTTACAATGCTGTTTGCTGCAAGGGCAGAACACTAAGAGTTGCTGGATCCAAACTGCAACCAGGAAGGCATGAAGCTAGAGAAAAATTCGACACCTTGGGGTGGGGAGAACGAAGCAAAATAAAACCATCGCTACAAATGTCTGACTTTAAAGTCGTTGATAGCTTCCGTCCCTGAAGTACCATCTCCAGATGTACTCTATGAAAATAAGGTTTGATTCTTCATTGTTTCTCGTTGATCTGCAGTTGAAAACACCCTGATTAATACGTGAAGACAATTGGCCCATTTTATACATAAGTAAATTGCAGGCAGGAGACCTCCAGTTATTTGTCTGAGAACACACAACTCAAGAACATGCTGGGATGCAAGCTCCATCCTTTTCCTCCAACATTCCTCAGGTTTTCAGTCCCCTAGAGTTTGGGCAAAAGAAGTGGTCATGGCAGAGGTAATGGTGACAGAGAGGTGCTAGCCACGTCAAGAAACTGAGGATGGCAGGCAATTTCCAGGAATTTCAAGGGGACCAATAATACTGTTGGCCTCTGGCAATCAAAACCCTGAGGCTTGCGTAATGCCGTTCATGCAAATGTCTTGGGTGAGCTTGGAATGGATTCTTCCCCACTTAGTCTCTGGATGATGAGGTGACGCAGGTTGCACAGGACTGCCTGTGGCCCTGAGCCACAGACCTTGCTACATTGTGCCTGAGCTCCTGACCTACAGGAAGACTGAAGTGATAAATGAGTATGTCTTTAAGCTACTAAATGTGTGCTAATTTGTCACACAGCAATAGAAAATGACCCCACTGTCCCTTGCAGGAGCCAGGTTTTCACTTTCTACAATCGTCTTAAGTTCTAGTTTACAAACCCCGAAACACATGTAAGCTATGAAGTTTTGTGTTTCAGATATGTAAACAATGCTTCTGGGGGAGGGGGGCAAACATCTGTGAACAGTTCTTTTCCTTTGGCTTTGAGTTGGAGCATGATGCCAAGAAATATGTCTTCCACGCAGAACAGGGTCAGCCGTTCTGGAGACCTTGCGTCAATCAGATTAGCAAGCAATTTGTTTTCCATTTGTCTTCCTGGGTTGTAAACAGTTTCCATTCTCTACTGCCCTCTTCCAGAGGGACTTGTGACACCAAACAACCAAGCGCTGTCAGGCTCAGTAACCGGCTTCCTCATGTGAGGAATCTCTAACGCATTAAGTCTATGCAATCCTCCATCACTAGGTAGAGCAGGAGTAGGAGAATCCTCTCCATGGGTTAAGTGCTTAGATATGCAAGCATGAAGCCCTGAGTTTGGATCTCAGTGCCTACAGTGGTTACATCTGTACTTCCGGTCCTGGGGGACAGAGACAGGATTCCCAGGACTCACTGCCCAGAAGTCTTAAGTGGTGAGTTCCAAAGTCAGTGTAAAACCCTGTCTCAAAGACATAGAGTGGAGAAGCCATTGAGGAAGATAACCTGACGTCAACTGCTGACCTCCACATATAAAGACAAGCAATCGCCTGAAAACTGCAACACAAGCCCGCATGTGCGTGTACACACACACACACACACTTTTTATCATGGTGATTCAATTAAATCACAGTGCGGTGGTGAGAAAGAAAACTTTAGAGTCTTATCGCCCCAGCAGGCAAGGTCCACAAGGGATGGTGCCAAGAGTGTGTAACCCAGTGCTGGGGAGGTAAAGACAGATCCTGAGGCTTCAGATCAGACTCAGCTAGTCTAGGCTACTAAGAGAGCTAGTCTCAAAAAGCAAAGAATGATATTTGACTGGCCTCTGGTCTCTACATACGAGTCCACATATGTCCACATGCACAGACACACATAGAGGGAGAGAAAGAAGAGACAAAGAAGTCACTTTTGCCTCAAGTGGCTCAGATGACATTAAAAGACAAAAAGACCTGGAGACAACTGAAAATCCCGAAGTTGTACACTGAGTGGGTGATTTCCATTAAGCACTGAGACAGCTCATTGAGGAAAACATTGTCTGCAGCAAGTGATGTGAGGATGACACAAAGCATAAAGCCCCCATCTCACGCCACATACGAACATTAACCTGGGGTTGGCCAGATGGTCAGTGGGTGAAAGTACCTGTCTCCAAGCCTGGCACCTTGGAGAACCCACACAGAGGAAGGGAAGGACTGGCCCCGCCCCCACGCCCCCAGGCTGTCCTCTGACCTCATTGTGTGCACCCACACACAAGCAAACAAATGTAATAAAAACTATTTATAAAAAAGTTAACTTTAAGTGCCTCACAGGTCAAAATTTAAGAAATAAAACTGAAAGTCTTGGAAGAAAAGCCAAAAATCCGTGTTTCACAGCCTTCATTTTAGCAGTAAAAATAAGAAAAACTCAAGTAAAAAAATATATATATATAAACTGAATTTAGCCAACACTTAAAACTTTTGCACATTCAAAGGCATTTCATGAAAATGAAAAAAGTAACCCACAGAATGGAAGAAAATATGCAATTCATATGTCTGATAAGGGTCTAGAGTGACAATATGTAAATAACTTTTCTAATTAAATAACAAAAACCACTTGCTATCATCAACTTAAGACTATAAAATAACTTGAGCAAAGACATCTCTAACGAAGATATACAGATGACCAAGTGACCAAGAAACAAGTCAAAAGATGCTCAAAACCATTAAATGGGAATGCAAATCAAAATCACAGTCAGTGAAGTGCTTGACACGCAAGTGTGAGGGTCTGTAATCAGATCCCGAGCACCCCCATGAAAGGCCAGGTGCGGTGGTGGGACCCCGTAGTTCCAGAGCTGGGGAGGCAGAGGCAACAGGACCCCTGGGTTTAATTGTCCAGGTTCAGGGAGAGACCTAAGCCAGAAAATATGACGGCAAGTAATAAAAGATATCCAGCGTTGACCTCTGGTCACCACATGTGCGTACACACACCAGCCCCCTGCCTTTCTTGCTGTGAGAAGTCCAAGGTTATCTGAGAATTCTAAACCTTTTGGGATTGAGAGAATCCAAAGATAGAAGGCAGGAATGCTGCTGCCCTCCTCTGGTCACTCACTAAACGGTTGTGACTTTATCCCTCTGACCTAGGCCGACCGTTGATTCTACTTGCTGGTCTGTGACCACCAAAGCTAGACAGGCAACCCTCCTGGCTGTGTATGCTGGGCAGGTCTGGAGGCTTTCTGAGGCTGGTGCCCTGGCTGTGAAGACAGGGGCTCTTTGCTCTCTCTCACTTCCTCTTCTCTCACTTGCATCTTCCGCCCTTGAGGAGTACTGTAAGACACCTAAAACTCACCCAAAACGGTCTGAATTTGGAGGCCCGTGGTGCATGCTGGACATGTAAATTGTCAAGACCCCCTCCCCCGGGAGCGTCAAGGACTGCTTTCAACCCGAGCTGGGCTTCAGACACGATGGGGACTTTGCACAGCCCAGATTCACAGGTTCCTATGCCCTGCCTCTGATGCTTCATCCAGAATGTTGAAGAATAAGCCCTTTTCACCACCGCCGAGAGGTTTCTAAGTAACCGAGTCAGGCTGGGGCTGCCGGGAAGCCCATGGGACGCTCTCTCCCTGACAGGGTTCCAGCCAGTGACACTGTCGCCAACCCAGCTGCAGGGGCCCAGAGGCCTGGAGGGCCCTCTGCACCTGGTAGAAACAGTAGAGTTTCTGTTGTGATTTCAGCAGACGGACGGGGCTTGGAGGGGACGCTCTAATTTTCAGTAGAGATGTCCAATTCCCCGTGATCATCTGGATTCTGGAATGATTCCGTTTATGAACAGGGTTATGAGAAAGGACAGACTTTGTCTTGTGGTCTCACTCTGGAGCGTGAGGAGGACTCCGGGACCCTGGGAGGAGCCTGTCTTTGACGGAGCACACCTAGTGGGCTCCACACAGCAGCAGGACGCTGAGAGACTGTGAATGAGTACTCCCTGCCCTTCCTGTACCCCAGCCATGCCAGGAGCGCCTGCTGCCCCAGGGCCTGGAAGAAGAAAGGACTTGGGTTCTTCCTCGCTTCTTCAATGGCCTCCCCTGCCAGCCTTCTTGCCCCTTTTCCCTCTCCGTGCCATGCAGTCCCTGCTTGCTTCCTTGTTACAGCTGCCCTCTGCTGACCAACTGTCCCAGTTGAATGCTGAACATCCCATGACTTAGGAAAAACCTTTCCCTTGTGTCCCACGACTTAGGAAAAAATCTTTCCCTTTTCTCTTCGCGTTCTCTTTGGTTTTGGGACTAAGGATATATGTGTACACCTGTGCCTATCGTGTGTGGGTCTGTGAGTGTGTTCACCTGTGCGTGGACACGTGAAGACCTGAGATCAGTATCAGGCATCTTCTACCGTTCCACACTTTTTTGTTTTTAGTTTGGAGATTCTCACTGAACCTGGAACTGGCCATTTCAGCTAGACTGCCTGGTCAGAGAACCCTCAGGATCTGCCTATCTCTGCATCAACCCCCCACCCCCACCCCAGGACTGGCTTTATGGGTACTTTTATGTGGGTCCTGAGGATCCCAACTGTGCGGCAAGCATTTAGTCACTGAGTCATATTCTCATGGATATTCTCAGTGATATTCTTTTGATTTTTGTTCTGCTCTGTTCAAACAGCCCCACTATGTAAGCCAGGTTGACCTGGAACTCAGAGTCCTCTTACTTCTGCCTCTCAGGGGCTGGAGTTGTAGGTGGGCTACCACACATAACCAAACGCTGCCCTCTTTCCCCCTTACTCCCTCCCTCTTTGCCATCTTGATTTATTTCTTAGAGCAGATACTAAAATACATGGTGTATCCTATGATCCTGTCTCCCATCCCCACGCTGAAGGTTCAGCCAAGGCCTTCACACTTACTGAGCAGGCTCCCTACCGTTAAGCAACATCCTCTGGCCATGACATGTCCATTTTGACCAGCCATATGTAAAGAAATGAATAGTCAGATACATGTGTCTGGTAGCTTCTGCATGAGAAGCACACACTAGAAGCCCAGGTTGCAATATCCCACTGTCTTAGTTAGGGATTCTATGGTGGTGAAAAGACACCATGACCACGGCGACTCTTAGAAAGGAAAACATCTAATCAGGCTGGCTTGCTTACTGTCTCAGAGGTTCAGTCTATTATCATCAAGGCAGGGAACATGGTGGCGTGCGGGTAGACATGGTGCTGGCTTCATCCTGATTGGAAGGCAACAGGAAGGACCGTGACACTGAGCGAAGCTTAAGCAAGAGACCTCCAGCCTGCCGCCATCGCGGCACACTTCCGTCAACAAGGCCACACCTACTTCAGCAAGGCCACATCTACCAATTTAGTGCCACTTCTTATGGGCTTACGAGGGCTAATTACATTCAAACTGCTGCAGTCACTGCTCACAGGTAATGATCCAACAACTCTCTCTCTTGGGATGCCGTAGAGAACAGGGTCCACTCAAAATAGGATACAGAGGAATTGATTTTTGGTTCCAGCTTGGTTGAATCAAAGCTAAGAAGACCAGGGTCACGTGGGGCTTCTTCCACCCTAACTCTGGCCCGGGGCTCCCTGCACAAGGAGCTATTTCACCTGGTCTATTGTTCAAAGGATCAAAGGGGCTGCAGAGAGTGCCAGCCAGGCTGAAGCCCTCTCCTGTGCTGTAAGGAATTTCCGACGAAGAAAAGCAGTAGGGAAGTCGCAGCTGTGTCAGCGGATCTTTCAGGCAGCGTTTCCAAACAGGGATCCTTTAAGAAAAGCAGGCATTCCTAACATAGAGAACCTTCTCAAATGGAAAGAAAGAATGCCAAGGGCTTGATCTAAGCCCCCAAATTCTCAAGATGTACTTAAGGATTAGAGGAGGCCAAACCCCTAGAGTCTAAAAGTTAGTTATAGAACGAAACTGCTCCTAGATATGGGTTGAGAGAAAGGTTTGCTGTAGATGTGAGGGCAAGCACACCGAGGCATCGGTCCAAAGTAAACCAGGCCACTAAGTAGGTGGGATGAGAGACAGGAACCAGGAGCTAAGAGGCCAGGGGTGAGCCAGAAGATCAAGAGACTAGCATAACCAAAATAGCTGGGTTATACAGAAAAGAGAAGCTGGGGGAAGGGGCCTGGCCCAGTGTCAGGGCTGGAGTGATGAGGGTAGGAGGTTGGGTGTGACAACCAGGATGCCTCCCGTATCAGGTACTGGAGATGCTGACAGAGGTCGGCCAACAGCATCTGCTTGTTAGCCGTTTGTATTTGGTTTTTGGTTTTAGAACTAAGTTATCAAGTTGTAAGCAAGCACCTCAGAAAGTAGGAGAGAGAAGGGAAGAGAGAGAAGACTGAGAAGATCCCTGGCTAAATTGTTCACAGAAAGAATATGTGTGCATATATGTGAACATTTCTCTCTCTCTCTCTCTCTCTCTCTCTCTCTCTCTCTCTCTCTCTCTCACACACACACACACACACACACACACACACACACAGAGCATAAGCATGTGCACAAACATGTAGGCATGTGGCATGTGTTTCTGTGTGTATGGAAAAACCAGAAACAGATAAATACTGGATGTCTCCTTTTAATACTCTCCCCTTTAATTTTTTTTTTTTTTTTTTTTTTTGGTTTTTCGAGACAGGGTTTCTCTGTGGTTTTTGGAGCCTGTCCTGGAACTAGCTCTTGTAGACCAGGCTGGTCTCGAACTCACAGAGATCCGCCTGCCTCTGCCTCCCGAGTGCTGGAATTACAGGCGTGCGCCACCACCACCTGGCTTCCCCTTTAATTTTTGAGACAGGGTCACTCACTCCCTGAACCCAGAACTCCCTGATGCAGCCAGACGGACTGGCCAACCACCCCAGCGATCCTTCTCTCTTAGCCTGCCCAGCACTGGAGTACAGGTACACCAAGCTTTTTTTTTCCTTGAGTACCAGGAACTCAGTCATGCTTTCATAGGAAGAATTTACCTGCACCCCCTCATCAGATGCCAGAGACATTCCATCCCAGACAGACCTTCCCTTGTAGCGTTGTTACAGGACCTCACACTTCTCGTGCCCTGTGCCGTTGTTCTACCAGCAGAGCTGGGGAAGGGAAAAGAGAACAAACCAGAGAGAAGACATGGGGCTTTTCATTGGTTTGTTGTTCGCTTATTGTCTATTACTGTGGTGTAGGGGACTGAACCCGGGGCCTAGCATATACTAGGTAAAGACTCCATTACTGAGCAATATCCCCAGGGTATTGGCTGGTTATTTTGAAAGACTGTTTTGTGTCTACCCACAGAAGATGCAGACGGCCACTACTTGCTAAAAGATTAGTATGAACTCCTTGAGCTTTGCAAGTGGAAGAAGCAGGCTCCCCATTCAGCCGTTGTAGGGGCTGTTAGATACTGGCCACACTCACCTCACGCTCAGAACCTCACGCTCAGAACCTCACGCTCAGAACCTCACACTCAGAAACACAAGACATGAGGAGATGCTCCTTAGAACAGCGACCCATCTTGAGCCTTCCAGCTCCCATTCTACAGCCCAAGAAGTGAAATTGCGTAGCCTGTTGGAAACAGTCTTACGTCCATGCTGGGAAAACCAGATGTTACAGGCTTTGATTTCTCAGACAGAATGTAAGTTTTTGATAAACAAGTCTAAACTGGATTTAATTTTAAAAAGCCTTGTAAAACCCAAAGGCTAAAACAGCCATTACTTCCTTGAGTTAGTCAACACTGGGTCCGGGTATAAACATACAGGCCTTTCAAGATGAAACAGCCTTACCTGAGTATGCATCGCCACAGTGATAATAGATTCGTCCCAATGTGTTTACTCAGAGATCACAGGAGGAATCAATGCATAAAAACAATAGTTAAACTAAACATGCAAAATGTGTATAATACAAGACACTGTTTGTTCCTGTAAGAAGTAGTATTTTTTATTAGGAAATCAGGTTTGTTCGCTTGAGCTGTAAATAAACTCTCTGGCTTTTGATCAGTTCAGTCCACCACTCTGCCCATTGCGTAGGTTTTCATGCCGGTCAGAAAAATCAAAGATCCGTGGGTTTATTCCTCTTAGGTTTCTTGTTTTGTTTTAGTTTTTGTTTGTTTGATTTTGGTTTTTCAAGATAGGATTTCTCTGAAGCTTTGGAGCCTGTCCTGGAACTAGCTCTTGGAGACCAGGCTGGCTTTGAACTCACAGAGATCCGCCTGCCTCTGCCTCCCAAGTGCTGGGATCAAAGGTATGCGCCACCACCACCGGTCTCCTCTTAGGTTTTTTTAGGGATAGTAAACAAAAGGCCTCTCTGTCAAACTTTAACCCAAGCATATTACACATTTTCTTGTCTCCAAATGGCGTTAATCATCATTTATGAGTTAAACTTGACCCTGGTGTCGGAGTTATCCCAGGGAAGCCTGGTGTTATTCTTCCTCTCGTGCTAACATCTCTGCATATAACCAAACTACACAAAGTAGGTAGTTACCCATCAATCCCATTCCTGAGGAGCAAAGGGTATTTGTCAGCCAGAAGAGCGACTTTGTGTAAAACAACCTGTCACTCCCAATGTGTACGTGTAAGATCTGTGTGGGTTTAGGATGTGAAGCAGGGTCTCCCTGTGTAGCTCTGTGGTCCTAGAACTCGCTCTGTAGACCACACTTGCTTCTGCCTCTAGCCTGCTGGAGTTAAAGGTGTGTGCCGCCATGCCTGGCTTTTTTCTTCCTGTTAGATTTATGGCTTTTCAGTTTGGATCTGCACTAAGGCTGTTTCTCGTGCTTTCCTTTCGGTTTCTTGGATAAAGAGACTCCAGTGATGAGTAGCTACCTAGGAGAGAGCACAGTTTGCACAGACTTTCTCATCTAAGCAGACGAATCTTATGTGGGGGCTCGCCTCGTGTTTCAGAGGGGAAGCATGAGGCTCTGGAAGAGTAATTGTCCTAGATGTGGCTAGGAAGATGGCTCAGTTAGTGCGTCTGCTGCACAAGCAGGGGGACCTGAGTTCAGTCCTCGGATACCACACATGCTGCTGGGTGTCGTGTGTGTCTGTGTCACCCCAGGACTAGGGAAGCAGAGAGCAGGACACACTGGCTGCTGAGACTAGCCTAAACAGTGAGGTTCAATGAGAGACCCTCAGAATATAAGGTAACTCTTGACAGAGGAAGACACCTAGAATTGACATCGGGCCTCACATGTCGGGGGTGGGGGATGGGGGATGGGGAGTGGAGAGTGAGAACATACAGCCATGCCTGTGGCCATAGCGCCCTTTAGCATGAATGACACCCATCTGAGAACGTGGCTGTGTCTCTACTGTTCCAGCAGCCAGGCTGGAAAGCTTAGGTTTCTCTCACCCCATTTTTGCTGTGGCCTCTAGGAGTGTGGTGTAGGAAATGACATCCCAACTCTCAGATCTACATTCCTGAAAAGAATGTTGTTCTTGCAGGGAGACACCGAACCATTAACTGGTTGACATTTACACACGGCTATAGGAAACTCATTAGCAGGAAAGGAACATGGCTGCAGCCACCACTGTGCAAAGGAAGGTGGGGTGTTAATGATTGACAAGACGTCGCCCAAAGATACAATATAGGATTATTGACAGAGCCGTTGTAAATACTAAGTTAAAATGAACAGAGCCCCGGAGCACAGAAAGGCATTGCACCTCCTGCAGGCATTCACAGATCTGCAACAAGGGCTCAGGGAGAATAAACAACTTGTTAGTATCATTCGGCCATGATTATGATGTTTGCTAAAATGGCAGAACCAGAGGTGAGGGTAAGTGCCTGTCACACAAGCGTGAGGACCTGAGTCCAGTCCTCAGAACCCCAGAGAAAGGGTGGTTCCATCAACACATGATTGTAGACCTAATTCTGAGGAAACACAGGTAGACCCCTGAGGCTTAGCTGCCAGTCAGCCTGGCTTTGGGAGTCATGAAAATAAAAACAGAACATAACAATTGATATTCAATTCTGATGGAGAGAAAGTCGTATTTGCAAAGCTTGCTAGATATTACAGACTGCAGAATATCTGTTGCTTTTGACTGTTTTATATATGTGCTTTCCCTGTCAGCTATGGGGAATTCACCACAGCCTGTATACAATGTGTGTATGCTTTTCATAAACACTATTCCTGATCTACCAGGCATTTTTATCTGTGGATTGTCAAGAAGGTAGCTCTTTTTTAGTTGCATTGTCCAATTAATATTAATATTGTTAGCCTATACTGAGTTTTGATGAAAAATAAATAAATACAGAGAGATGCTGCCCAAGTCAGGTGTTATAAGTTTCCATTAAGAATTGCATTAGAGGGCTGGAGAGATGGCTCAGAGGTTAAGAGCACTGGCTGCTCTTCCAGAGGTCCTGAGTTCAATTCCCAGCAACCACATGGTGGCTCACAACCATCTGTAATGATATCTGCTGCCCAATTCTGGCCTGCAGAGATACATATCGACAGAGCACTGCATACATAATAAATGAATGAATGAATAAATAAATAAATAATTGCATTAGAAAATAAAAGGCCAGGCAGTGGTGGTACACGCCTTTAATCCCAGCACTTGGGAGGCATAGGCAGATGGATCTTTGTGAGTTCGAGGCCAGCCTAGTCTACAAGATCTTGTAGTAATATGAGCCCCGCCACTCATATTACTACAAGATCTAGTTTCAGGACAGGCACCAAAGCTACAGAGAAACCCTGTCTCAAAAATAAGAAAAGAAGAAGAAGAAGAAGAAGAAGAAGAAGAAGAAGAAGAAGAAGAAGAAGAAGAAGAAGAAGAAGAAGAAGAAGAGCCTTAGAGCGCAGCTAAAGAAAACAGCTGTATTTCCTCAGCTGCCAAGATAACAGTATACTATCAACTGGCATGAAACTTTAAGGTAGCTTAAGATCAGACCAGGTCTCCTGCTAATGCATCTTAAGATTAAACTACTCACGGAAAAACATAATCTTATTTACAAGGACATGTAGCTAGCAGTGTGGTTTGTTGAGCCAAGGTAAATAATAGGAAGTAACTTAATTGCAGTGCCAGGAAAGGTAGTTAACTCCTTGCACTGCTTCTTAGCCTCAGTCTCATTGGCCTTCGTTCAAGATCGATCATGGGTAAAATTTCTCTAACTGACCAGCACCACAAAAACTAAACCAACTTCACAGCCCCAAGAAAGAGTAACAAGCTCCCCTTTCTGTGGTCAAGGGTTACACTCAGGACAGAGAAATGTATCTTAAGACTTAAAACGCTTTTAATGTCACTGTGCTTTGGAGGGTGTCCTACAAACTCAACTGCGCTAGTGCCCCTGCCCCCTGCCCCCTGCCCCCTACCCCCTGCCCCCTGCCCCCTGCCCCCTGCCCCCTGCCCCTGCTTAGCAGTTTCTGCTACAAAGGGCCTCTCAGCTGGCTCAGCACTATCTGAGGAACATTCCTCTTTATAAACAGTCTCCAGTCCAAGAAAGGCTGGCCCTTTGACCACTAACCACAAATTGTTTTTTAAAAAAATCAGATGACCCAAGCACAGGACTCTAGACTGAAAGCCAGGGAGCCTGCATGGGACCGAACTAGGCCCCCTGCATGTGGGGGTACAGTTGTGTAGCTCAGACTGTTTGTGGGACCCCTAGCAGGGTGACCAGGATCTGTCCCAGGCACATGAGCTGACTCTTTGGAACCTATTCCCTATGGTGGGACGCCTTGCTCACCCTTGATGCAGGGGGTGACTTGAAGCTTGGTCTTGCCTCAACTTGATATGCCATGCTTTGTTGATTCCCATGGGAGGCCTTAACCTTTCTGAGAAGTGGATGGGGTGGGTAGGAAGGGGGTGGGAGTAGGGAATGAGAGGAAAGGAGAAGGGGGAAACTGTGGTTGGTATGTAAAATAAAATTTTAAAAAATTAATATAAAATGTTTTTACACATAGAAGCATAGAATATAGCACACAATTTCTTTATTTCTCTTAGTCTCCTTAATAGTTTATTTTATAAGACTCCCTCTATAGATGAGATAACCAAAAGACTTCTCCTTTTGTAGCTGTGGTTTGCAATCCACCAACTAGGGAGTTAACTGAAAAAAAGTGTTCCTTTTGCTATATGACAATCTGGATTTATTGCTTTGAACTGTCGAGAGGACTCTGTTTCTTATCATTTACTTAAGAAATGGAATGTGACCTTCAGATGAATGCCTGCAAGATTTTGAGGGTCTTTATAAGCTGTGTAGGGCAGAGAGAGCAGAAGAAACCGGCAGAATGGCAGAAAGGCTGAATCCACCACGAGAGAACAAAGAGTGTTACCATCAAGAAAGCGTATGTTTCTGCTCCTTTCCCCCAGAAATCCCTCAGAATTTCATGGTTCCGTGGAGTTTTTTTCCCCTGTGGATCTTGCTCATACCCCAGGAGCTGGCTCTACTGGGCTGTGGTACCTGGCCTTCTGGGTGGGCTCCAGGCCAGTGAGAGAATCCATCTCAATAAGCAGGGTGGATGCTTCTAGGTTGTCACCACTCCAGGCTATCCTCTGTCCTCCTCCACCCACCACAGACACATGTGCAACCACATACCTGTGAATACACATACCCCCAAAACACACGCACACACAACACATACACGCATATGCGCGCGCGCACACACACACACACACACACACATTGTAAAACCCATCAGGTGGCTGGTACATGCATGGTTAAGGTGCCAACATTTTTTGATTTAACCAATTCCACTTGTCTTTGTGAAGCACCCTCGACGGCCAGTTCCAATCCATATTCTTGCTTCAGGGTCCACAGTCCCAAAAGCATACGATGGACTTCTCTGAGGACAGGAATAGACAATGCCTGACTAACTGGATGAGAGTTAGGGACAAAAATGGCCATTTTGGAATTCTTCACACGTACTAGAAAATATAACAAGCACTCAGTGTTACTTGATGAAATCTTTGATGCCCAGCTGCTCTAGGAGACGGTTACTGTCTGTGTTTAACAGGCAAGAAAACTGAGGTGTGACAGATGGCTGACTTCCCCATAGCCATGCGGGCAAGTGACAGAGCCAGGTCCCCAACCCCACCAGATCCACTCTGTCTGAAGAGTGATGGATGGAACAGGAACTAGACAGCAAAGCCGTCCACACAGGGGATTTAGGAAGAGCAAAGGGAGATCTCACAGGTTGGCACACACTACAGAGAATATTAAATGTCTGCCTTGGGATTTGTGCTTCACTTTGCATATCAGATCATCTTTCCACAGAGAATTGAGATGTGATGGCTTCATCTAGAACCCAAGGGTTTGTTTGGGGCTTTTTGTTGTTCCTCTGGCAAGGTCTCTTGTAGACAAGACAGGCCTCAAAGGCACTGTGTGTCCAACGGTGACCTGAACTCCTGGTCCTCCAGCCTCTATTGCCCAAGTACTAAGATTTCAGGTGTAAACTACCACACCATGCTTTAGAATGCAAGGTTTTTCTAAGAACATCTGACACATAAATTCAGGAAGAAAAGGCTCAACGATGACTAAACTGAAATGCTCCAGAGTCAGCAACAAAGTGAGAATAGATTGCAAGTTTTCTGTCATGACCAAGTGTGCCGTTGATTGGTTCTTGTCACCAACTTGTTAAAACAAGCTGTTATAGAAGGAGCTAGGCATCCAGGGCCATCCCAGGCATCCACAGCATGACTTCCATGGACAGCCATTGTCTTTTCATTGTAAAATCTTTGCAAGAATTTTATGATTATAAAAGCAATACATATTTACTTTAGAAAATCTGGACACTGAATAAAAGCTCAGATATGTATCTTACATCACTAGTTCCTAGTCATTCCCGACAGCCTGTGGTGGTTTGAATATAATTGACACCCATAATCTTATAATCTCCTGGCACTACTAGGAGGTATGGCTTTGTTGGAATGGGCATGGCCTTGTTGGAGGAAATGTGTCCCTCTGGGGGCAGGCTTTGAGGTATCCTATGCTCAAGATACCACCCAGTGTTTCAGTTGACTTCCTGTTGCCTGAAAGCCAAGCTTGCACATCTGTCTTCACACAGCCATGCTCCTTGACACGATGATAATGGATTGAACCTCTGAAACTATAAGTGAGTCACCCAAATTAAATGTTTCTTTATAAGAGTTGCTGTGGTCATAGTGTCTCTTCACAGTAATAGCATCCACACTTTAACCAACGTAGCCAAGCAGCCAACCTCTTCACAGCAATAGGAAACCCCAACTAAGGCACAGCCCATGCTGCCTTTTGACACACACTACACTGGTTTTAATAAAGTGTGAGGCTTCTTTTTAGTGACTCTGTTGCCTGGAGTCCCACAGGCTTCTATTCATACAAATCCATCCATCAGGTCCTCATCTTCCTTTGCAATCTCTCATACTCTCTTTAAGAATACCCATATCAGCCGGGCAGTGGTGCACACCTTTAATCCCAGCACTTGGAAGGCAGGAGCAGGCAGATCTCTGTGAGTGCAAAGCCAGCCTGATCTACAGGGCGAGTTCTAGGACAACCAAGGCAGCCATCTTCCAATAACTCACCACACAAAGGGAAAGATGAGGGGTACTTGCTATATGCTCTGTAGGCCTTTTAAGAACATGGAGTTGTTCCTTTGGCCACACGTATGTAAATCTACAAGAAGGGTGATATTGTGGACATCAAGGCATAGGGACTGTTCAAAAAGGAATGTCCCATAAAAGTTACCACAGCAAAACTGGAAGAGTTTATAATGCCACCCAGCATCCCTGTAAACAAGCAAGTTAAAGACAAGACTCTTGCCAAGAGAACTAAGGTACAGCTTGCGCACATCAAGCACTCTAAGCTTCCTGAAGTGGGTGAAGGAGAATGACCAAAAGACAAAGTAAACCAAAGAGAAGGGCACCTGGGTTCAGCTGAAGCTCCAGCCTACTCCATCCAGAGGAGTGCACTTTGTAAGGACCAATGGGAAGGAGCCTGAGCTGCCGGAGTTCATTCCATATGAATTCATGGCCTGATGTACAAAAAATTCATGGCCTGGACTGTAGGGGAAAAAAGATGACCCAACTCACAAAAGTGTCCTTTCTTTCCAGCCTGAAGCAGGGACCGCCATTTCCTCGTAACTCTCTGTTTATGTAGCACTTAGTGTGATAGCAACTTGGCATTCTATATCCCTTCATTTTTCTAGCTGCTCTGTATCTAATGCAGAGAAGGAAGAAACGTCAAAACACAACCTTAGGCTGTCACTCAAATCAATAGGCATTGCATTAGTTGTGCCTCCCTCAGCTGTGACAAAATACCAGAGACAAACAAAGGAGGAACAGTTTCAGGGGCTTCTCAGATAGGACGCTTCCATTTTGGGCCTGAGTGAGGCCGACACCATGGTGGTATCCGTGCCCTGTCAGGGAGGCTGCTTACCTCACGGGAGCCAGGAAACAAAAAGACAAAAGCTGATGCCCAGCTGGCTTCCTCCCCTCCCCCATTTTTATTCCATCTGGGATCTCGGTCCAGGGGATGGGATCCCCGACACTGACTGAATTTTCTCAGTTAGCCTTGTCTGGAAATACTTCCACATGGGTATGCTTTCTAGGTGATCACTAACCCAGTCAGGTGGGCAGTGAAAAGGAACTGTCATAGGCTTCTTGTGAGCTAGGGGACATTTGGGATAACCTGGAGAACCCCTGTAATAAAGGGAGTGATGACCCTCCTTTGTTGAAATGGGCTCTCTCTAGAATGAGCCATGATTTTTTTTTCCCCTCCCTGATCATCATTTATTTTCTGAGCATCTCTGACGTGAAAGTCACAGAACTGGCAAAATGAATGGCAAATTCCCCACCATGAAAGACTGGAACTGTCAATCATTCGATTCCTCATTCTTAGCTCTGACAGGCACAAGCCTGATTGAGATGGCTCCTTGTCTCCCTGTGGTGTCACTCAAGAGAGCTCAAAGAACAGGAGTCTGAATGGACCAACCAGCTTGGGTCCTGGTTCTGGGTCTCAGACATTGCTGTAGGTTGGGTTCCCATCTCTCCTAAGGTGATCTTGGGGACTCGTGGTAATGTGATGGATGCAGAGGTTGGCCTCCCCCTAGAATGGAAAAAAGGAAGCTGCTGGGACCTCTAGAATGGGCATAGTGTACATGACTACGAGGAAGGGAATTCAGTGGGTATACTAACAATGGGCTGTCACAGAAACTTAACATCCAATATGAGCTGAGGGACGTTAGTCTCATTGTCTTTCCTACCGCAGAGCATGCAGCTCCATAGGCTAGGGCCATGCCCTACTGCCACCGTTTCTGAACGTCACCAAAACTCAGGTGTTTCTCATGCCACTTGCAGAGCATTAAACAGATCTGCACCATATTCGAACCCTCTCTGGAAGTCTAGCTTAGCAATCCAGTATCTGGGGAAGAGGACAGTTCACCATTCAGATGCTGTTCAATGTAAGTCACTGTTTCCAGCTACAGGATTAGAAGGAGGAAGCCCTGCTGTGATGTGGGACTCCCCTCTGTGTGCTGTTAATATGTTTTATTGCATTGGTTAATAAAGAAGCTGCTTTCAGCCAGTGGCTTAACAGAGTGAAACCAGGCAGCAAATCCAAACAGAGATGTACACAGAGAGTAGGCAGAGTCATGAAGAGGCCATGTAGCTGCTGAAGGAGACAGATGCTCGGGGAATCTTACCAGTAAACCACGAACCTCGTGGTAAAATATAAAATAATAGGAATGAGTTAATTTAAGATGTAAGAGCTAGCTAGAAATATACTTAAGCTATTGGCCAAACAGTATTGTAATTAATATAATTAATACAGTTTCTGTGTGACTATTTCGGGTCATGGCAGCCAGGAAACAAATGAGCAGCCTTTGTCTACAAATTGGCATGCCAACATGGGCAGAGTACATCCACATAAAACATGAAAGTGCTTGAAAAGAAATTCTAGACAGAAAAGAATAGAGTTTAGTGCAGCTTCTTGGTAGCCACATTTTTTTTTTCAGATGGACTCTGTAGACAATAAGCAGAGGCATCTTGACTCCTTTAAGGGGTTTCCTGACTCAGCTTTAGTGGCAAAAGCTGCATGCCTCCCCACCTCCCATTTCCCTCCCACTCCCCCCACTCTGCATGGATTCTTAAAAAAAAAAAAAAAAGGCTGCCTGGTTCATGCTGGCAGAATGACCTCTGGCTCTTTCTGGAGGCCCAAGGCCCAGCATTTAAATGAGGTCTGTCAACAGCGTGCTACAAGTTGCTGCATCTGCTGCATCCCTGGAGTTGGGGCAGTGAGAATGGCTCAAAGAGGCGAGGAACCTATCTCCACTATATTAAAAGGCCAAGAGAGGCTGAGCAAGCATTTAGGGCTGCTGCAACCACACTGTTTACCATTTTAAAATGCTACTTGTCAGAAAAGAATTACAGATATGCAATAGAGACAGATTCAGACAAAACTAAACCTCTAAATGGGTCACAGTGTTGGATAAATGTACATAGCATTGAGAGAGGAAGGAAAAAGATTATAGGTAGTTATAATATAAAAGAGTACAGTCATCGATTAAAGGAGTAAAGATAATAAAATAAATATTAAACATGTAAAAGAAGAGTAAGAAAACTAAGTCATGTGAAGATGGAATACACACAGAGATTATGTACATTATTGTGATTTCTTTGAATTTTTTGACTGTAAATGAGCAAAGTACAGAGAGATATTTTATTCTGGGGGCTGCTAAGCTAAACCAACATATATACTTTAAAGGTATCTTGACTTCAAAATTTGGGTCTTTGGAAAAGAGGTTTGTTTTGTTTCCATAAAAGATGAAACCTATGGATTCTTTCCAGGCTATTGTGGTTTGATGCAACAAAACCCCTGAAAGGTCTTCATGAACCCTAAAAATACTTCACCCAACAAAAAAAAGAAAGCAGTTTGGAGAGAACTATGCCCAAATTCCCAAATATTGGTTATAAATGATTGTTTTCATTTAAAGGGGGTTGATTGTACGTGAGTAAGGGTCACAGTTAAATTCTATTAAAAAAGAATATGCTAGAGATGAATACTTTAAATTAATATGGATCTTGGTTTTTTGACACAAATTTAAGGCCAATTTTGTTATATGTATATTTCTGCTCTTGATTAAGGAATTGTGTTTGTGCAGCTCATTTAAAAATGCAATGCATAGCCAGGCAGTGGTGGCACATGCCTTTAATCCTAGCACTTGGGAGGCAGAGGCAGGTGGATCTTTGTGAGTTGGAGGCCAGCCTGGTCTATAAGAGCTAGTTCTGGGACAGTCTCCAAAGCTACAGAGAAACCTTGTCTCAAAAAATAAAAAACAAAATTGAAAAATTTTAAAAAAGTAAAAATGTAACATATAATTAACTAATACAGGTTAATAGATAGTCTAATCTATAATAGTCAAGCTTGTTAGTTAGGTTTTTCTAGATATATAGATATATGTTTCAGTTAAATAGGTATTCTTCAAATCTTTCAGAGACCTTCGGAATATGGTGCTTAAAATGTATTAAGAACTTAGGATTTATCATGGCAATGAGACACATCTGCTCCTGGCAGCACCAATCTACTTCAAGAGGAAGATGGGCATCGAAGAGGCTCCTTATGGAGTCTCTTAGTCATTTGAGTAAGAAACTACTCTTGCCTGGACTGCTTGATAGTATGCTATATGAACTGGACATGCAGGACCCACAGAAAAATGATTGCTAAAATTGCCTAAAGAAGGTAAGACAGTTCTTCAGAAGTTCCTGCTTCATTAAAGAGTCTGCCAGACATTCTGCAGTACACAGAAGAAAGTGACTGACAAACTGCCACCATTGGCAGAATGGTCTTTGCCTGCCTCATGAAAAAATCTGCCAGATACTATGGGCCTGTAGGCTGAATATGGATGCCCCAATGTTACAGAAGAACTTTGGGAGACTGTCCAGGCAGCAAGATGTCTCTGCCAATTCTAGAGTTTTGGAAGTTTTTTACAATATACTTCTTGTTTACTTAAGTAATATTATATCCTTCTGGAGTCTTTGATGGGGTTGAAGAGTAGATGTTATAATTACAGTTTTCCTTAGTTATGATAAAATATAAAGTAGATATAAATATTGTAACTATAATTGTTGCTTGATAATTGTTTTGTTATATGTAATTTTACTATGTTAAAGTTAAAACCTTTCTTTGTAATTAGACAGAAAAGAGGAGATGATGTGGAATTCCCCTCTATATGCTGTTAATATGTTTTATTACCATTGGTTAATAAAAAAGCTGCTTTCAGCCAATGGCTTAACTGAGTAAAACTAGGCAGAAAATTTAAACAGAGATATACAGAGAGAGTAGGTGGAGTCTGGGAGACACCATGTAGCCGCTAAAGAAGACAGATACCTGAGAACCTTACCAGTAAACCACAAGCTTTGAAGTAAATATAAAATAATAGGAAGGGGTTAATTTAAGACGTAAGAACTAGCTAGAAATATGCTTAAGCTATTGGTCAGACAGTATTGTAATTAATACAGTTTCTGTGTGATTATTTCTGATCAGGGCAGCTGGGGAAACGAGCGAGCAGCCTCTGTCTATACTACTGTTTCTTGGCACCTACTATGACTTTTGCCATCTCTGCCCGCATTCTTTCTCTCCCAGGACACTCCTAAACACTCTCATCTCTATATAGAAACTGATCTCCCAGTTCTGAGAATGACTCTTCAGACCCCTCAGTGTTTTGATAACCTCTTGTGTTCTCTATCCTTGTTGATCTTTCCAGTTCTCAAACTGAACACGATATTCCAGGAGTGACCCTGATTGGTAGGAAGAAGCAGCAAAGCAATGCATTCTTGAAAGACACTTGTTTTGAGATGGAGACAGTATGCTGCCCAGGCTAGTCTTGAACTCATGCCATTAAGTGATCTTTCCACTTCATTCTTCCAAACAGCCGGGACTAGAAGTATGCACATCACTGCACCTGGACATAATTCTTATAAGAGTGATTAGACCCTTCAGATAGTAAGGATAGGTCACTAAAACATCAGCACATTAATCAATAATGATTAATAAAAGCATATTTTGCTAATTATTATTTATTATTCTATTATTTAGTTCAAATAAGTAAGTATAGATTTGGAATGATAGGCGAGTGCTGGTGGCCACGTCAGCAATGGAGCTTACAGCTCAGAGATTAGCACAGCTACTCTGGGTGCATCGTGGAGAGGTGAAGCCCTGGGTGGATTGTCCCAGAATGCCCCTTGCTTCTGCTGAGTTCCCTCCTGTTTGCTGCTGTCGTGTTCCTGCTGTTTGGCATGGTGTGATTGCTACTTGGAAGGACCCTACTGTATCTAGTAGAGTGTGATTGGTTTTTTTTTTAATCCCACACCTCACTGGGTAATTTACTTGCAAATTATAGTGAAGATGATTTTTATAAGAGCAATGATGATTAATTATAGCTATGATTTTATTGGACTTTCTGAGTTAGTCCAAAAGACACAGGTGGTTAGGAGAGTTAATAAAGATGACTAAGGACATGATTTTTGTTGTTCTAACAATTGCTCCAATAAGAGATACAAAAAAGAGGCAAATATAAGCTAAAAATCCACCTTATTATTTGTTAGATATAAGATTTGAAGAGGATTAAAAATAAGAACAAGGAATTTTCACACATTATAGACCCACAGGAATTCTGCCTGTAGGAAAACAGGCTGATAACTGAAGAGAACAATTATGTCTCTACACACAAGGTTGGGGCTGGTTCCTTGGTCATATAACTTACAGAATTAATCACAGACCCCAGTTTTCATCTTGAAAAAGCAAAGTTGTAAAAGGAAATTAAATGGCCCTTTTGTGTGTAAAGGAAAATAGATGGCAAATTGACCACTTGTCTATAGTTTCTCTAGAGTAAAATTAAGAATAGAAATTGATTACACTGAAACCGTCACCGCTGCCTGCCAGTACCAAAAAAAGAAAAAAAGAAAAAAGAAAAAGAAAGGAAGAAAACTGACTGAAATACACTTAACTTGCTTAAAACTTTGTTAATCAATTATAAAAGAATCATGGCTTTGGGATAAATAAAAATGTTTGACTACTTGTGAACTTCTAAGAAAAACTTGGGGCTTGCAATCTTAATGTCTCTTCTTCCTGTGTAAAGAAATCACTTTGGCCGGGCGGTGGTGGCGCACGCCTTTAATCCCAGCACTCGGGAGGCAGAGACAGGCGGATCTCTGTGAGTTCGAGACCAGCCTGGTCTACAGAGCTAGTTCCAGGACAGGCTCCAAAGCCACAGAGAAACCCTATCTCGAAAAACCAAAAAAAAAAAAAAAAAGAAATCACTTTGTCTCTGGAGATTATGTAACTTGTGGCTGTGAGGTAACATTTTCTTGCATAGAAATCTTTGTCTTAGGAGGTATAAAGGAAAACATAAGAGATAGAATGAGAAGGAAAGATGTAGAAGAAAAACATCTGGAAAAAATAGAAGGGAACCAGCAAGAGAGAAATAGAAAAAAAAAGATATCCGAAAAGAAAAAAGATATTGAAAAAATATATACAAGGATAACAACTGGGAAGAAAAAAATAAAATTAAAACAAGATTTAAAAAAAAACAGAACAGAGAAAAAAACCAGAGTAAAACGAACAACCCCAGAGAGAAAACTAAAATGAAGAATTAAACTTCGGCCCGCTGATAAAGTTCTCCTGTGGCTGGGTGTCTGTTCCCGTAGCTTGTCTGGTCCACACCTTCTCTCCAGTCTCTCACACATGCTGAAAACTAGGCTTTCAGCAGCAGGCAAACTTCAGAAATGACCCTGACCTGAGCAGAAGAGGGTGGAAGTGACCATTGGATTTCTAGCCACCCGCTAATGATGCGATGGAGAATCGAGTTCTTATTCCAGAAATCTGATCACATGGCTCTAAGGCCTAGTCCTACTATTTATCTTGTACAAGTTACTTAATTTCCTCTGTTTCCTCATCCAGGTGATGAAAACTATAATATCACCTCTCTCGGGGCCAGTGAGATGGTTCAGCACACAAAGGTGCTTGCTGCCAAGTTTGACCACCTAAGTTTGACTCCTGGAAACTCCATGGTGGAAAGAGAGCATTGACTCCTCAAGCTGTCCTCCTATTTCCCCGTAGACACCGTGACATGTGCCCATTCCAATAAATAAATATTAGCACCTGCTGTATGCAGTTGTTGTATATGATACTTTCAAAAAGTTATTAGTGCCTGTCTTATTAGAGACTATTCTGTTGCTCTGAAGAGACACCATAACCAAGGCAGCTGTTATGAAAAGAAGCATTTAGCTTGGGGCTTGCTTACAGTTTCAGAGGGTTAGTCCATGATCATCCTGGCAGGAAGTAGATAGGCATGGTGCTGGAGCAGCAGTAGAGAATGTCGCATCGTCACCCACAAGCAATAGGCAGAAAAAGAGACACTGGACCTGGCGTGGGCTTTTGAAATCCAAAGTTCACCTTCAGTGGTATACCTCCTCCAACAAAGACATATCCTCCAGTCCTTCCTTCCCAAACAGTTCCACTAACTGGGAACCAAGCATTCAAATCTATAAGCCTATGGGGCCATTCTCATTCAAACACCACAGTACCCAATATGTTGTAAGCACTCTCAATAAGTGTTACTCTTTTTATTCTGTAAGTTTTCATCATCCTGTGGATTTTTGGCAATATTTCTTTTTATTGTTGGTTTTTTTAAAGATAATCTTGAAGATAATGACATTTTAAGATCATGAGAAAGTGAAGAAACTTTGCAAACTACCTTTCTGTATCTGGACAAGAAAAGATGTCAACAGCAAAGAACAAACCATCAAAAACAATTTTAAGAATGTTTATAATAGCAGTTACTCTCCAAAATCTCAGAAGTTACATATTAGCAATGCATGTTACACCTGACAGAGAGGAGCTGAGAAAGATGCTTTGGAACACCTGGCATATTAAATGTCTTTAAGGAAGTGTGCGTCTCTTGGGCCAGGGAGATGGCCCAGTTGTTACAAGTGCCTAAATTTGACCCCAGAACCCTTATTAAAAAAATAAATAAATAAAAATAAAATAAGAGTTGGGAAAAGAGTCAGAGATGCCCCCACTCCACCCCCCATTCCCACTATTGAGAGTCCCACAAGAACACCAAGCTACACGACCATAACATATATGCAGAGGACCTATCAGACCCATAGGGTCCGTGTTTGCAGCTTCAGTGTCTGTGAGGCCCTATGAGCCCTGCTTGGTTGGTTCTGTGGGCTGTGTTCTCAACCCCTGTGGCTTTTGGGACCCTTTTCCTACAACTGCGTTGCCTCATCCAGTCTTGATATGAGAGTTTGTGTCTGGGCTTATTGTAACTTGTTAAGCTATGTTTGGTTGAAATTCCTGGGAGGCCTGCATTCATTCATATTCTCTCTTTCTCTCTCTCTCTCTCTCTCTCTCAACAGAGGAGTAGTGGATCTTGGGAAGAGAGGAGGTGGAGGAAGGGACTGAGAAGAATGGATGAAGGGGAAACTGTGGTTGAGATATAATATATGAGCGACATAATATATGAGAGAATTAAAAAAAAAAGCTGGGTTCACCAGAGTGTAGTTATAATGGGGGCTTACCAGCCATCAAGGCTAGCCTAATCTGCAAGCTCCAGGCTGTTTGAGGACCCTGTTTCAGTGGAAAGGTGGACTATACCTGAGGAACAGTATTTGAGGTTGTTCTCACCTCTACAATCACGCACATTTATGTGCAGGCACATACACATACATACACACACACACACACACACACACACACACACACACACATACACACACACACACGCGAGCGCGCAATTTAGAAAAGGAAGCATATACCTCTAAACAAATTTGTTTGTTTAGGGAAGAAATGAGATCCGTGAAAGTAATGGAGAATTTTACTTTGAGTGCAGAGATACACTTCAGGAGATCGTTTTTGCCCTCAGTAGCTTTCTGATGTCCTCTCTTGTTACTATCATATGAGCAGAGTCAAAGAGGTACCCAGTGAGACAGAGCAGAGGGAACGGGATGCCCGGAGCAAGGCACTCACATGGGGCCATTTTCTCTGCCGCTCTGGACTTAGAGGATTTTATTGGCGTAGAAGAACAGCAGGACCTCAGGATGATAATGGCTCTGGAAGAAATTAGAAAAGGTACATGTGAGGGAGGTTGCGGGCAGGACAACAGAGAAGCCGCAGGAGTGGAAGCAGCCAAGGACTAGAACTGAGTGAACGGTAACACTGTGTCATCTTCCAGGAATCCTGCCCTTTGCATCGCGTTATGGATCCTTCGCAACTGCCATACCAGCCTGAGCTGTTTTAGGAGGTAGGAGGCGGCAACTTCCTGTTGCACTGGGCCACTTCCGGTGTCTGAAGGGGCGGGACTCCCAGGAGAACTCTCTCCTCCCTGACCCACTCACCAGCTGCCGAGAAAGTCTGGGGTTCCGCTGATCTTCTTCACTCTGGAAAAGCTGCTCTTTCCTGGGTTTCAGATACGGAACACAGGCTCGCACAGTCGTTTTGCAAGCCTGAGGGAAATAACATTGTCATCCAATTGCCTAAACTATTAGGGAATTCTAGCATTCTGGGCAGGGAAGGTGATCCCAAAGAACTGTAGCCAATCTCAGGTCAGAGCCACCAAGGCTGGGAACGTAATTTTCAGGTCATTTGTGAGCTTGAAACTTGAAGGATTTCTGTTCATAGAATGGCCATGGCTCGTTCTGTGGCACACAGAGAGGACACCGCTCTGCCATGTGCACAGACAGCCTTGCTCACAATTACACTCATCCACACTCTCTTCCTCCCCTCCCCCAAGATGAATTTGTAGAACTCTCTGCACGTCATCCCTGGGGGCTTGGCCTTCCCTATCTTGCTAGCACCAGCAGGTGTTGGATTGGGCAGAGACAGGTCAAAGCGGAAGTAGGGGAGATTGCACCCTGGAGGCCCCTTTGCTTTACATAGATACCATACAGGTCATTCTAACCGGCAGGAACTCCAGGGCCTGGCTTCTCCACTTAGCAGAGCTGCCATTACCCCCTCCATGGACAGCAAAGATTTCACAAAATGAGCAAAGAATGGTTGTCTCACCTTGGCCACCTGAGGACTTTTGTCCTGTAAATGGGTCAGGAGGGAATCTTGTGTCTGGTTAACCTGGTCAGTGAAAAATTTCTTCCATTTCCGCCCAGCAAACGCAGCCAATTGCCCAAACAGAACAAAGGCCAAGTACCGCACACCGTCGTTCTCCTGTAATTTCCATCAACAACAAAAAGCCGATCACCGTCAACAGGCCTCCATCAGAACAGACCACGACCATTGCTCTGAGTTGCACAGACATGGGGGCATCATACTCAAGACCCTGTGCCTTCTGACATCAGGGAACAAACGCCAGCGGTGGTAGGCACCTTGGGTTTCCTTTCAGTCTGTCTAGGAGCTGCTTCCATGCCGTTAGCTAAAAATTTCCTCCTTTCATTTCTCATTTCTTTTTCTCCTTTCCCCTTTCCTCCCTTTCCCATGTCTCCCTCCTTTCCCTTCCTTTTTTTCTCTTCCTGTCTCCCCCTTCCTCCCTCCCATCATTTCAGCCATATCTCCTCTCCCTACTGTCTGAGTCTCTCCTGCCGATCAAGGGAATAAAGATCTTGTTTCTTCCCCCACACCCTCACAGCTCTCCCTGCCTCTACTCTCAACAGTTAGCTCTTCCTTGGGAGCCCATCCGCTTCTTCTCTCCCACATAAACTGTTTGCTCCACACATCTGCCTTCTCAGGCAAGAATGTCAAGGCTCAGAGACTGTCAGGATGTGTTCATCATCATACCATGAGATAGGCAGCCAGTGAAGGCGCCCAGTCTCCTCCTTTCTTGGTACACAGATTTTTGTTTTGTTTTGGTTGATCAAGACAAAGCTTCTCTGTGTAACAGTCCTAGCTGTTATGGAACTTGCTCTGTAGACCAGGCTGGCCTCGAATTCACAGAGTCTCACCTGCCTCTGCCTCTCAAGTGCTGGGAACAAAGGTGTGTGCCATCACCACCCTGCTGGTACATGGATTTTTGTATCAGCAGTTCACAGTCCTGTCCAAGTTCTAGGGAAACCAGAGAGAACAGAGAGTGGCCCTCTCCAAAGGGAAAGAAACATCTAGAACTGGGTCACAAAGACTGAGACAGCACTGATCATTTTGTGAACTATCCAAAAATATATTTTAGCATATGTGACTCATTGAGTACCATGATCCCCTGGTACTATGTACAGGAATGTATAAGCCAGGTACCTGTCTCCCAAGAGTGTGACAATCGTCTAGTGGGGGTATGTGTCCCAACAAACACAGCATGAAGCAGGCCATATTGACAGTGTACTCTCGCCTAGATTCTGCCCATAGGCAGTGCTATGAGAAGATTTTTCCTTCCTTTTCTACATGACCAAGGTTTCTGCTCCAAAAAATGGCATGTAAACTGGGTTTAAAAAGTAGGTGATGAGCTGAAGAGATGGCTCGGAGGTTAAGAACACTGGCTGCTCTTCCAGAGGTCGTAAGTTCAAGTCCCAGCAACTATGTGGTGACTCACACTATGAGATCTGGCACCCTCTTCTGGCATGCAGGTATACATACAGGCAGAACACTATACATAATAAATAAGTAAATCTTAAAAGAAAAGAAAGGAAAAGACAAAGTAGTTGAATAAAAATCAACTGAAGTTTAGACAGCACCAGAAGGATTTAAGGCCACATTCTCAAGACTTGTGCTGACATTCTAGGGTGGTAATGTACACATCTTCCTACCCCCTTCTCAGACAAGACAGGTTTACATTCAATAGCAAACATCTAGACAGGGCTCATGCCTCTAACCTCAGCACTCAGGACCTGAGGCAGGAGGACTGCCATGAGATCAAGGCCAGCCTGTGCGATATATTGGGTTCTGGGCCAGCATGGGCCATCTCCACTAATATCCTAACATCTCTTCTTTTGGAGGAAAGATGAACGTTGACAAGCATGCCAGTAACTCTGATATAGGTTCTGAGCTCTGTGAGCTCCATGACTCTCCTTTTCTCTTGTTTAGCTTGGGACTTAGGCGACAGGGACAGGTGGAAGTTGCTTTGGGTTGTGCTAAGTAAAGGTCTGAGGGATGTCTGACAGGTGCTGTCTTTGATAGAGAGACAGTAGCAGGCTGTTTGTCAGCCTGCAAGTTGGCCATGCAAGAGTCTTCACTTGAGACCACAGGTTGCACCTGAGCCCTTCCTGGTTGGTGCATTTTATCTGGGGGCTAATAGGGCAGCAGCTGCAGTCAGTCGGCTGCATTCAGGGAGTGTGCTGCCTCAGTGAACTGTGTGCAGATCCTGATCTTTCTGTGCCTCAATTTTCTCATTTTATAATAAAGATCACTGTCACACCCACTTAAGAGGATTGTTGTAAGGACTGCATAAGTATCCATGGCAACTGCCTGGCACTGTGACTGACACACAGGAAGGGCGCACTAAATGCTAACTTGTTGCAGAGAAGGGAGTACTGAGCACCGGCTGGCATCACCATCAACACTGTTGTCATCACGACTGCACATGTTCACTTCCTTCAAAAGGGAGTGACTGGGTTCTGCACGTCTTATGTTCTCCATAACCCCACCCATAACTCCTCTCAATAAAATTGATTCATAAATTGTGAGTGATGCAGACATTGTTCTTAAGAAACATACTACCTGAGGTTCTCATTTCCTTTTGTTTTTGTTTTTTGAGACAGGGTTTTTTTGTTTGTTTATTTTTGTTGTTGTTGTTGTTTATGTAGTCCTGGCTGTCCTGAAACTCACTATGTAGACCAGGCAAAGCTCAAACTCACAGAGATCGGCCTCTGCTCGGCTTGCCTCTGCCTCTGCTGGGGTTAAAGGCCCAGCAGAGGCAGACCCACGACTTGGGATCCTCATTTCTAACCCAGGGCAATTTTATAGCCCAGGATTTTATGCTTACCCTTCTCACTTACATCATCCAATAGAGCCCTCGTCTGAAGAGTGATATCTACGAAGAAGGAGCCCAGGCGTTGGCCCTGGATCTTGCCCAGCATGATGGTCAGAGTCTTCATGCTCTCGTGGATAACGTCAGAACTCACGGGGTCATACAGCCCGTGCACCAGGAGGGCAAGGAAAACTTTCTTGTACTTTCTCACCTGCTACAGAGGTTGGAAAAGCATTAGTATCACACACTCAAACACACACTCATACTCTCTCACACACACTCATACACACATACTCTCTGACACTCACACACACTTATACAACTCTCTCTCTCTCTCTCTCTCTCTCTCTCTCTCTCTCTCTCTCACACACACACACACACACACACACACACACACACACACACACTATTCAAATTAAAAAGCAACTCCGTTCCTAATCTTCCAGTAGCCCCAAGTTGGGACTGAGAGGCCCTGGCTATCTTTCCCTTCTTCTTTAAATTAATATTTTTTGTTAAGGTAAAAAGGAATACAGGGTTTCATTATGACTTTTTAACATATATATCATTGTTCGGTCATGTTCGCTCATGTTCATCCCCCACTACCCTCCCCGTCCTCCCTTGGTGTAGGAGGTTCTTCTGTTCATGTGTTGTTGTCATTGGTTAATGAATAAAGAAACTGCTTTGGGCCTGATAGGGCAGAACTTAGGTAGGCAGAGAAGACAGAACTGGATGCTGGGAAGAAGGGCAGAGTGAGAGACACCATGGATTTTCTGCCTGAGATGGACACTGGTTAGAATCTTGCCAGTAAGCCACAGTCACGTGGTGATGCACAGATTAATGGAGATGGGTTAAATTAAGATGTAAAAATTAGCCAATAAGAAGTTAGAGCTAATGGGCTAGGCAGTGTTTAAATTAATACAGTTTCTGTGTGGTTATTTCGGGGGCTAAGCTAGCTGGGCGGCAGGGATAAACATGTGGCCCCGCTCCTTGTAACACTCCCTTCCCCCACTCTTCTTGCTGCTCCCCTCCTTCCTCACAAGCAGTTCTCTCTGTGTTCATGCCGTCCACGTGTGCGTATGTATATATGCTACACGCTCACACTTTCTTCTGAATCTGCTACCAACTCTTGTCCAAATACAAATGTTTCTAGTAATCCAGCCCAAGAGCCCTCCTAGCTCTTCGAAGAACAGAAAGGACAAACAGGAATAAGGCCTCTGGGTCATGGAGCTGGTGTAGTACTTCAAGAGCAGAGAGGGTGGACAAGAGTATTCTAGGGCCCTTCAGGGAGCTGGGTGCCTTTGTAATGGAGAGGACATAAGATGGTATCCCTGTGGACAGGTGCTATGGACAGGGTATAAGAGTGGTTCTTACTACACAAACATTCTGAGACAATCGTTCAGACTCTCAAGGAGAACAGCATGAGCCTGTGTTAGTCAGTCCCATAGCTCATTTCCCAAGGCTGACAGAACTGACGTGTGCCAGCTTGAGACGACCTTGAGTGGGTCACAACCTTACGTAATCTGTCCTCCTGTGTAAAAAGAACCAGTGGCTTGCCTCTAGCCTGAAGTGACAAAAGTAACCAGATGTCTCTCCTGGTTGCTAAGCTACATTATGCAAGACTCCCATAGAGTAGACAGGAGCAAGAGACACCTT